>NW_012106141.1:1035257-1080325 GCF_000951045.1 Mandrillus leucophaeus | reverse complement strand
CCAGCTTTTATTTTTAAAAGCTCATTCTGACTCAGTGGTTCTCATCCCTACCTGCACATCAGAATCATCCAGGGAGCTTTTCAACATCCAGATGCCCAGGCCACACCCTCAGGTCAATCAGAATAGTGTTTCGTCATTGTTGTAGTCTACTTTTGTTTTTAGTTTTTTGGTTTTTTTTTTTTTTAAGCTGATTAAAGATGATTCCAGTGGGCAGCCAGGGTAAAACAAATACTGGTCTATTAGGCAGAGAAGGAATTGGAGGGTACAGCAGAGGAAGCAGGCAACCCAGTTAGGTCAGGCTTCTGGAAGTGGTTTAGGTACAAGATGGTGTTGATCCAGGATACGGTTAGATCAGAGGAACTGCAGAGAAGTGGTGGTCAGATTCAAGATGCGTTTAGGAGGTAGAATCTTCCAGACTTCCTGGGCGGCAAGAAAGGAAGTGAGTGGGTCAAGAAACGAGTGGAATCAAAATAATTCCTAGGTTTGGAGATTTAGTCTGCTGGATGGAAAAATGTTTAAATTGTATTAAAATAAAAGATTGAAGGCCAGGTGCAGTGGCTCACACCTGTAATCGCAGTGCTTTGGGAGGCCAAGGCGGGTGGATCACTTGAGGTCAAGAGTTCGAGACTAGCCTGGCCAACATGGCGAAACCCCGTCCCTACTAAAAATACAAAAATTAGCCAAGTGTGGTGGCATGCACCTGTAATCCCAGCTACTGGGGAGGCTGAGGCAGGAGAATTGTTGAACCCACAGGTGGAGGTTGTAGTGAGCCAAGATTGCACCACTGCACTCTAGCCTGGGTGACAGCAAGACTCGGTCTCAAAAGATTGGAAGATGAAAGATTGGGGTGTGGGTAGAGGATTGTGATTGCCTGAATTTAGTTCAGAACTCCAAAATGATTGATCTGTCTGTAACCAGAAGTGGGAGTATTTTTGGAACTTTGTGTGTTCCTGGTTAGGTACCAGCAGGGCATGCCTGCCTCTTTGGGGGAAAGAATGGCTTATAGCTACAGTTTTTAAGGATCTTGGATGTGTTAGTAACTGTGCTAAATACTCATTTAATCCTCTTAACAACCCTATGAGGTTTTTTAGGGGGATGATCTCAACATTACATATGAGGAAGTTGAGGCACAACTAGATTGTAATTCACTTTGCTGTGACCAAACAACTGCTAAGTAGAAGAGCTGGGCTGTAAATCGGGTTTCAGAAACCCTGTACTTAACCACTACACTTGTCTTACGTACCCAGCTTGCAGTTTAAAATGAGCTCATCGTGTTCACCTACAGGGGATCCATCTGCGCGTTTTCTGTGGAGTTACTTATTCCCAGGTTACTGTCAATGTCAGTTTTCATAAGATAAGCCTCTTCCTGGCTAAATGTTACCTATACTACCCTCTCCCCTACTGGGACCATTTTTTTCCAACCGAACTGCTGGAAGAATTGAAAGATCCTGAGCACAGTTGCTTAAATAAGTAGACTACATGCTCTATGAAGAAATCATATTATTTTCTCAGAGGGGAGAGAGTTGGCCCAGTGAGGCAATGATTGCTGGGAACAAACTTTCTGGTTTTCCATTTTGTTCTGCTACAAATGGCACGTTCTATCAATCAAGGCCTGCTGGGAAAGATTTTGTCTTTCCTCATTGCAGTTTAATTTTACCCTCCGTTGAACTCAGGTGCATGTTAAATACAAAGCCGAACTCTTCAGTTAGCATTAATCTATGTCCTCCTCAAGACGGGGCTGGATTTTGTTTAGACTGCCTCTTACTAGAAAGGAATTTCCCTAATTTGTGGATTTTGAGATATTTGTCCACTTAAACAAGCTATCCGTAACCCCCCACCCAGAAAAAACATAGCTTAACTGAGACCCTTAAATCATGCTCCGACGGCTTTAACAGTAGCCCCCTAAACACAATTTTCACTGGTTTGTCTGTGAATTAAGTACAATGTTTAGATGAGTTAGCTGGTTTATTTCATTGAGGATGATGAGAAGGAGCTTAAGTTTCTCTTGTAGTATCAGGCAGCAAACCCCTTCCAAGAGCCCATGGTTTAGAAGGGAAAGACCTGTGAGGTATTACTTAGGAGAGTGAATTGATGCTTAATGAGTCTTCAGAGACTACATTATGAGAGCAATCATTCAGTGCTTCTAAGGAAGCACAAAGTAAAACTACCCCCTCTTAAAAGAAAAAAAAAAAAAAAGTGGGATATGTAATTAGTTTGCACTTAATTGCTGTGGATTTGAAACAGTAGCTGCCCATGCCACTGCATTACGCCCTGTGCCTTGTTCAGTGGCACCTTTCACTTAGGTTCTGTGCTGCAATTAATTGGTTTTCTATATTTGTTTAAACATAAAAGCTACCGAAAATTCTATATCCCAGAATTGATTATCGATGTTTATTTGCTCCATTTGGGGTTTGCTCATTCTTTTTGCCAAGTTTTCTTGGTTGGAACTTGGATTCTAAACAAACTGCTTCTTTTCAAACTCTAGAAACAGTGACATAGCAGCTGAGGTCCATGAGAGGCAAGAACTCATCTAGAAGAAGGGGAACTGCCTTTTAATAGTTGATGCAGCAGTGTAAGGAAAATGGTGATGTGTGGGTTCCTTACAGAAGCCAGGGCCCCCAACCCCTCTGTGGGAGCTAGAACTAGATCATCAGCTCTATGAGGGCAGAGCACTGGGATTTGTTCAGTGACATATTCTATTCTGCTACTCAGTTCTTGGCATATGGTTATCTACTGCTATGGAGCAAATTACTACAAACTCAGCAGCTTAGAACAACACACATTTACCATCTCGCAGTTTCTGTGTGTCCTCAGATTCAAGGTTTCTCACAAAGCTGCAATCAAGGTGTCAACTGGGACTATGATCTCATCCGAAAGTTCAACTGGGGAGTGATTCACTTCTGATTTTACTTAGATTGTTGGCAGAACCCAGTTCCTCAAGGGCTGTTTGACTGAGTAGCTTCTTAGCTGTTGGCCAAAGGCCACCGTCAGTTCCTTTTGGCATTATCATAGCTCACTGTAACCACTAACTCCTGGGCTCAAGCTATCCTCCCATCTCAGCCTCTGGAGTAGCTAGAACTACAGGTGTGCACCACCAAACACTGGCTAATTTTTAAAATTCTTTTCTAGAGATGTTGTGTTGCCCAGCTGGTCTCAAACTCCTGGCCTCAAATGATCCTCCTGCCTCAGCCTCCCAAAGTGCTGGAATTACAGGCGTGAGCCACTTCGCATGGCCAGAATCTTTCGTAACATTGCTTTTGCCTTATTCTACTGAATAAAACTAAGCCACTAGATCTAGCCCACCCTCAAGGGAAGGTGATTACATAAGGGTCTGAATACCTGGAGTCAGGGGTCTTTGGAGGATCATCTTAGAGTGAGCCCATCACAGCCTGCAGTAGACACTCAGTACATACTGGTTGAATCAATGAGCTTAAGGAGCCAGTGCTTATAATTTGGGCTGAGGGCCCATAACATTGCCCCCCCGCCGTCACCTTTTTAATGACTATAAAGGAGTATTTAAGGTCACTTAGGTCATTTTAACATTCTACATATGATACCTACATGATATTTACATGGTCTTCCCCCATTCCTAATAATGCAAAATGATAATCTTACCTACTCCTATGGAGGGACATTTTTTCAACAGAAGGATCAACCTGGCAACCTCTTTGATCCAATGTGCCTTGTCTCTTATATTTTTCATGCTGCATACATGATAGGAAATTAAAGGCATCCCCACTCAGTGTTTTCTGGATTTCGAGTCTTTTGTAAATGGAGTACCCCTGAGCAGCTTTTTGCTTCCAGGGAATGAAAAAACAAGGGTAAGAGTTCACATCTAACGTGTTTTGGTTGAAGCAACTTGCTACATGTGAAAACAGCCGGCTCTGCCTTCTCCACTAAGCCTTTGATATTGTTGGGGCTTTTCAGTGCATGGCGAGATTATTAACAAGGGAAAGTCAAAGTTGTCCAGCACTGCCACACAAAATCAGGAGAAACTTGCAGGCAAGTCACTGAACCTGAAATAAGCTGCTTTTGCCCCAGGCTTCCCCAGATCTCATACCTTTTACTTTATTTTATTTTATTTTATTTTATTTTATTTTTTTAAATTCAAAGGTCATGACAATATCTGTGTGAAATAGTGTGCATTGTAGCTTAAGACTCTAGGTCATGCTTTGCAAAGCTGGAATTTCTGTTTTGCTTCTCTCCAGTTCAGGAGCAGCCTACACTTTGAGAAGACTGGAAAGGGTAGGACAGACAGGTTCTGGGACCCCGGCTTGGAATGTTGTAAAGCCTTTCCCAACACCTTCTTGACTCTGAAACACAGTGCATCAAAAAGACAGAAGGACAAAAATCACCATGCAGCCCCTATGGGAGTACCATTTGCCAAGCACCCCAGCCATCCCACTTCCTCCCTCTCTTCTGCTCTGGCTTTGAAATGGTGTGTTGGGTGAATCCAAAGCCAGAGGAAATGGAATTGTATGCCCACCCCAGGACAGTTTGATCCTCATGAAAATGAGAAATCGCCTGTATTGACAATCTGCAAGACTGCGCCTGGCAAGATCTGCCATTTTATACGGATTTGCTACCAGCCTTGCTGTCGCCCTGTGGGGATTGGTTTTTCCAGTAATGCACTCTTCCAAGCCAAGTCTGACAATGAGATGGCAAACACTCTGGTGGGTTTTGGAGGCAGGGTCAGGGGGCCAGAGAATGGTCAGTTTAAGTAGATCAAAAGCACGAAATTCATTTCCTCAGGTGGCCTTCTCTGACCACGAATCTCAATTCTCTGGAGATGAATAACCTGTGAATTAACTAGTTTCCATTAATATCATGAATTAACAGTAAGTAAACCGTGTCCGTGCTCAAGCTGCATTTGAAGAGAGGAGGGTGAATCCTATTAGCATTTATAATTGTGTTTCCTTTTCATATTAATCCCTTCCCAAGCCTGAGGAATTAGGAGTTTTCTCATCTGCCAATGGAAACCAGTCCCAGGAGTCTGTCCCTGTCAAATCCTGGAAAATAGATGATGATACAGGGCCATACCTTTCGCTTCGGACAGGGGCACTTCTGTGAGAAGCCTCGGTTATATTTTGCATATCTGTTAGATTAGGCTTAATGATCCTGGAATTTAGTAGTTGCATTTAAAGCAATTCTCTAGACCAGGAATCCACACTTGTCTACTCATCTTTATCGGAATTTCGTGAAAAGTCCTAAAGGTTTACAGAGCTCCTTTTTCCCTTGCCATGCATCACTCTGAATTGTGTTTCTGTATTCCTCTGCGACTTATTTCATGGCAGTTTGGGATGCCACATGTGCCAACACCTCTGATTCCGCTTTTTGTAATATCCCATTGCAGCAGTGACAGTTAGGAGACACTAGAAAATGATGTTGGAAAGTCAAAAGGGAAAAACTACATTTCTGTATCAGAAACTAAGACCATTGGCTATACAAGAAGGAAAGTAATATTTGTGAACACTAAAAAGAAAAGTCAGGAAAAGAAAAGTGTTTTCAATATAGCTCGGTGGTTAGTGGTTTCATGCTAAAATTGTCTTCTTGAACCTATATAGCCACATTTCCTAAATTATTGCCAAGTGTTTAACTTAACTAATAAAAGAAGCCGGGCAGTGATCTCTCTCTGGGTAAGGGCTAACCAAAATGCAGGGATGCAAAATAATGAAGTTATAAATGCTTTGTGACAGCAACATGAACAAAAATCTGGTTAGTGGTCACTAGGATGTTGAAGTCAGAATGAGAGAAACTACAGCATCCTTGCCACAAGGCTCTTTAGGTAAGAGCCACGGAAGGAGGGGAGATTCAGATGTGAAACCAAACATCCTGAGAAGTGCTTGCCCTTGTGCTAATACAATGATTAGCTTCTGAAGACACAGTTACCTGCTAACTGCTGGGGTGGGTGAGTCCTCTTCTCCGCAATTCAGGAAGGCCATGTGGAGTTTCTGGTCCTGCCGTTTGTCACTATCCTCTGCAGCCATGGTTAATGGTGTAGCCATTCACCCTCAGCATGCATAAATCCTTTTTCCCACAAGAGGATATTGGCTGGGTGTAATGTTTATGGTACTGAAGGAGCAGCTGGTGGTATCGGATTCAAGGCAAGTAGGTTGTCTTGATCATCCTATTTAGCAGATGGCTAGGACTTGACAGAAAATTATTAGGATCCAACTCAAGGGCCAAATGGCATGGGGGCAGTAGAAGTAAATGGCAGCACATATCTGAACGCAGACACATGTCATCTGATGGGGTCTCTCTGCTTCCTTTTCATTTTACTTCAAGCAAGAGTAAACACAGGCCCTCCTGTAGAGCCTCCAGATAAACATATCTCTAGAGATTATTGATAGTGTGGCTACTAATTTGATAATTACGTGGATCCTTATGGTGAGCTATTAATTGGAAAGAAAATGTTACGAAGTTTAGATTCCATGAGCATTTATATGAATTTGGCCTTTAGCCCAAACCTACGTTTCATGGTTTTCTGTATTGTCAGTGTCTCTATATACTTTGGTTATATCTAAAGACACTGAAAAGCTTTAATTCAGAGCCCTCTGTCGAGTTTGTGTGCCATCCTTTTGAAGATGACTAATGCCACGAAAGCTGCTCTGAAGTGGAAGTGCCAGGAGCGAAGTTTTGCAATGAGAGTATGAACTCTGCAGGGAAAGGGGGTGGGTGTCTGTTTCTTCTAGTCCATTTTAAGCTCATTTGTGCAATTGCTGCCTTCTCCATATTACTGCATAACTCCTTTGATCTTAAAGTGGAAGGAAGCAAATTTCAAGAGCCATGATCACTTCTCATGTGGCTTTAAAAGGAACAGCATATTACAAAATTGAGTGGATGTCAAATAAAACATAAATTTGGATCTTTTGAAATTTGAACTCAGAGAGGTATTACTTTCAGAGCCAAGCACGTTGACAAGCTCAGGGATAAATTTCATTTGTTTGTCATTCATTTAAATTCGAGTGTTTAGGTCAACTTGTTGCCCAGTGTTATTCGTCCTTTATTGGATGTGGCATTTGTACCCAGCATTATACTGTAAGCTTTAAACATTTAATTCTTATGACATTATAAGACTGTATCCCCATTTCACAGACAAGGACACTAAAGCTCAAATCATCCATACCTGACTCAGAATTCCATATTTTCCCCATGCCTGGCCTCCTCCATCCTAGACGAAGAATAAAATGTAAACACAGGTTGCTAATATAGCCTTCTTCACTGTTGTCATATTTAAAAACTGCCAAAATTGGTTAGCTTATGCCCATGAATTTTTTTTAAGTGGGAAATTGATTGAAACAGTGAGTGAAAGGGATTATTTCAGTTAGGGTTATGCCTTACTGGAACAAATTCACTTATTAGCATGCTCTTTGGATTCCCCATCCTGAGTTTTGGAACCAAGACATAGACCAGAGGATGAGCTCAGTATTATTAGTAAGTTACTTTGACCAGCTAATAATCTTCATTTTCTCTCCTTTTCTCCTCATTCATCTTCTCAACGCCAGCCATATTAACCACCAATGAAGACAATGGGAGCTGAATGGTTGTTGTCGAAGGCTTGACATTTATGCAGTTGTTTAGAATCTGGGGTCAGGTTCCTGAGCTCAGATGAGGTGAGGTCTGAGTATCAGACACGGAGAAGCTGTAATCAGAAGTGACCAAAAATTGAACCTGGACTAAGTTGACTGGTTGTTTTCCTTTTGCATAGTCTACAAATATTATTGGTGTGTGTCAGTCATGGAAGATTAGAAACACTGTGTTTGAGCCTCCATATTATCAGATGAGACTAAATGCATTAAAAAGTTCCTGTCCTAGTCTTTTTTGTGCTGCTATCACAGAATACCACACTAGGTAATTTATAATGAACAGAAATTTGTTTGGGTAATGGTTCTGGAGTCTGAGAAGTCCAAGAGAATGGCCCTGACATCTGGCAAGGCTTTCTTGCCACATCATAACCATGGCAACGCATATCACATGAACAAGAGAGAGAATGTGAGAGAGCAGGAGGGGATTGCAAGGGGGCTAAACTCACTTTTATAACAAATTCCCTCTGGCAGTAATGATGATAATCTATTCATGAGGGCAGAACCTTCATGACCTAGTCACCTCTTAAAGGTCCTGCTTCTCAACACTATTGCATTGGGAATTAAGTTTCCAACACATGAAATGTTGGGGATGCATTCAAACCATAGTGGTCCCCCGAGTGTAAAATATTCCCTCTCGTTCAGGATCCAAGATCATAGTATCTGATAAATGTTGCCATGGTAGAGAAGGGATAACACCTTTTTGGAGGAGCACATGAGTTGATCAGGTGGCCAGCAAATGCTTTATCTTGTGATGTGGAATATTACTGGGAAACTTTTAAGACATACCATAAGCAAGATACATTGTTTTAAAAAATTGTTGTTATCATAGCCTATTTCCCATTTTTTATTATTGCATACAACTCATAGAAACTCTAATGGTTAAATTTTGCTGTGTACCAAATGATTCCAGTTAGTTAAAACAAATCGTTTTATGGGTCAGTAGGTTGGCTGCTCAGTTCTGGGTATGGCCAGTTCAGCCCATCTCTGTGGACGACAGATGGTTCCACTGAGGGTGGATGGTCTCAAATGGACTCACTCACCTATCTGGTGGTGGTAGGCTGGTGAGTCTAGAAGAACGTTAGCTAGAACTACCTATGTCTACTCCTTGTAATCGCTCATCCTTTAATAGGCTAACTTGGAATTCTTCACTTGATGTCAGGATTCCAAAGAATCCAAGTGTTTTATGAGCTTGTGTCTGCATCATGTTCACTAAAATTCACTAAAGCAAGACATATGGACAAGCCCAATTTCAAATAATGGAGTAATTGGTGTATACTTTTCATAGAGGAGGGCAAAGTCAAGTTATAAAGGTGCATGTAACAGGGATAGAGGGAATTTGTGGCCATTTTGTCGTTTCTCACAGATATTAGAGTAACTGCAGGTAGTTAAGCTGGCATCTCCATACTGAATCAGAGGGACCATCTTTTTGTCTATAGCTTGAATTTGATATGGAATCATTCTCTAGGATCCTTATTTTATTCTATTCTGGCCTCTTGAAACTTGACCACATTTACTGGTTAGGTTCTCCTCTCTTGTATTCCTGTGCTGTAATTCCATTTTTGACCAGGTTTTAAAATTTTGATCAATTACTTGCTATGGTACAAATACGATGTTTCTTCTAATGCAGGTTTAATTTGGTGTATTCTGTGCATGGTTACCTTTCAAGAATGTTTCATGCTTCAGTCCCTGGCTCGAGCAGCTTCTCAGGCAATTTGGAGGCACACTTATGCCAAGTCCCAGAATTCCACCTTTATGATCTGATACACTGGGTTCCTATTCACTGATTGTTTTTTTGTTTTTTTTGTTTTTTTTTTTTTTTTGGTATCTGTAGTGTTTACAATGCAGTAGCAAACTCCACATATTTTATTAGTCTATAAACACAATCCTGTACTTAATAGCATCTGTATTCTGAATTGAGGCTCTAGACATGAAGATGTAATCACTATTAACTCATGGAGCATCTAATGAGGGCTTCTAACCGTCAACCTCTGCACCATTGACATCTTAGCCAGATAAGATGTTGTAGAGAGCTATTCTGAGCATTATAGGATGTTTAGCAGCAGCCCTGGCCTCTACCTTGATGTCAGTAGCCCCTCCCCTTGTCATTCCCCTCCCACTGCTATGTGACAACCAAAATTGTCTCCAGACATGGTCACATGTCCCCCTGGTAGGGCAATATCTCCCCCATTTGAGAACCACTGCTCTCTTCTGGAGACGCTGAGGCTTAGGAGAGCTGGAAGTGTGTGGAGTGTGTGTTACTGTCAGAGAGGACACACGAGGAACAGCAACCCAACAGGGAAAATTTGTAAGAGTAGAAAGGAATGTGGAAAATTTTCAGTCACCTTAAAATTCATTCTAGGGGTGTCTCTTGATTCCTCTGAATTGACCTGAAAGCATCAAATTGGATTGAGCTACAGAGTGAAAGTTTCATCAATATCTCAACTTCATTATGTGAGAAGTGGATTATATATAAATACTATCAATGAGGGATGGGGGGAGCTATGCTGGCCATAGATAATAGATTTTTGAAAAACTATTTATTTTGGAAAGACTTAAATATACATAAAAGTGAAGAAAATTGTATAATGACCCATCCTGTACCCACCACCCAAGGTCATAAATGATTGATTCAGGTCAATCCTGTGGCATGTATACCCCACTCACTCCCCCTGCTGTTCACTCTTGGATTATTTTGAAACAAATTCAAAATGTCATTTCATTTTATTTGTAAAAATCTCTGTATGTCTAAAAGAAAGTATTTGAAAGCCAAAATTGTAATATGCTGCTAGAATTTTAATCTTCTAGAATGGGCAAGAATGAGGAGTTCTGCTGAGTAGTATTAGAAAGTTAAGGGAAAGAAGAGATGGGAGGAAGACTGAAGAGGCTTGACTTTTGAGGGGGATTAAAAACCCCAGGAGGAAATGAGGGTGTGAGACACTGTCTCTTCAAGCTTCTCTCCCCTCTTCTTTTGCTTTCCATAAATTTTAGAATATGTGATTTTTCACAAGGGACTGGGATCCTTACGAAGGAGAATAGGCTGGTAGGAAACAGGTTCATTTTCTAAAAAGAAGGGAAAAACATAATCACCAGAAAATGTTGAAATCTTCCCTCAATGATGAATTGCTCTCTTATGACTTTCAATGACTTTTTAGCCGATTGGACCTACTTTTAATAAAACAAGGCAAGAAGAAAATCTTGCAGTTGCTTTTTAAGATTTTCCTTGGAGTATAGTATTTGTCTCCTGTTATAATGTATTCTGAGAAGTTTCTTTTGATTTAGACTTCCTCACTTGATTTTATGATGTCATAAATCTCCTGAATTTGGTGAGAGCCATGTTGTATGTGAGAACTAAGCAGCTTGCTAGATAACATCTACTCCCCCCTCCCTTCTCTTTAGAAGATTAAACTGAGACTGTTGTGCCTGATGCCAGAATAGATTTAACCAATCATGTTTCCTTTACATGTAGGTCAGTCCGAGGGACAATTCTGCACTGGATCCTATTATCCATGGGTTGAAGGGTGTTGTACATCATGGTAAGTATGCCACATACACTTCCTTTTGCTGGGAGGTGAAGGGCTCAGATCTCTACCTAAAGGAACCAGGTTATCTTGCAGAGGACAGAGGGTGACACCCATTCCTCATCCCCTGATGTTGAAGGGCATTAGAGCCCTTATTTGATGGGTAAAGAGCACGCCCATTTATTACCTGCAAATGGGTCTGGGTTAACAGTAAGCAATTTGTTTCTTTTCAGGTACCAGTTTGAATGCATAGGTTATAAATCAAAACACCCTAAGATGTACTGTTCTTATGTGTTGAACTTGCCATTTGTTTCATATCTCTCCTAAAAATATTCTTTCAGTTGTCTTTTCACCTATAAATGTTTGGTTTGCGTCTCAGATCTAGGGAAGCATTTTAAGTAGCCAGACAAGTTATTAAACTTTGCAGCATGTGAGCAAGCATCATGCCGCTACTAGAATGGAAAAGGCCAGGCTACTATTCTGTGCTGCAGACCTCTTATCCTCAGGCATAAAACCAGGAGAGAAAGTAAGATAAATGGGTTCTGTCTTTTCCAACTGGTTTTTATTGGAAGAATTTCCCTGCAACTTTATTATCAGCACTGCATCACTACCTATGACATCAAGATCCTCTAATTTCAAAAGTACCCTTGTCGCAGTGAGGTGTGCAGTCTAGATGTAATGTAATGATTTGCAGAGTTTTAATAATCTAATTAGAATTCCAGAGACGTTGACAGAAATAGCATTAGTAACCATAATAAATCTCCCCTTCACCTCCACAGCTGTGATAAAACATCTTCACACCTTTTTGGGAGGATTGTCTTTAGACATTAGCCAACTCCATAGAGCTTAACAAACATCTTCCCCCTCTCTTTCAGTGAAACTAGCACCAGTTGTCAGGGGTCAATTGGAGCAAGTAGGATTTTGGATTAATTGTTCTGTTCTCAAAATTGGTCAGTCATGCAGCAGGTAACAATAATAAACCTACTCAATATAGAAAAATAGGGTTACTAAAAATACCACATAGAGGCTTTCATTTTAAGATAGTTCTGGGCCAGGCACGGTGGCTTATGCCTGTAATCACAGCACTTTGGGAGCCAAGGTGGGTGGATCACCTGAAGTCAGGGGTTTGAGACCAGCCTGATCAACATGGTGAAACCCTGTCTCTACTAAATACAAAAATTAGCTGAGCATGGTGGTAGGCGCCTGTAATCCCAGTTACTCGGGAGGCTGAGGCAGGAGAATCACTTGAACCCACGAGGCGGAGGTTGCAGTGAGTCAAAATTGCGCCATTACACTTCAGCCTGGATGACAGAGAGAGACTCTGTCTCAAAAAAAAAAAAAAAAAAAAGATATGTATTTCCATTGCTCCTTCCCAGTTCTCAGTTTCTGGAAGGGCACTAATCCCATCCTCCATTCTTGAGGGCTCTTACCTCCCAAAGACTGCACCTCATATCATAAACTTGGGGATTAGGATTTCAACATAGGAATTTGGTTAGGGGACACAAACCTTCAGGCGACAGCAGAGGCTGTTACATATGGAAAAACGATATCTGGCTCTGGGAGGGTTGCCAGGATGCCCAGGGTGTGGTTTCAACCCTACCCTCTAACTGGGAAGTCAGACAAGACCTGCAAAATACACTGACCTACAGAGGAAGTTCACTTATTCATTCAGCAGAAATATATTGCATGCCCACGCTGTGCAAACCCAGATTTGGAACACTGATTAAGACAGACACAGGCCAGCTCTCATGGACCTAGAAGGGAAGTGAAGTGCTGCCTTCCTCTCCCACCAGCCTGCCTGGTATGCAGCCCCTCCCAGCTTATGCATTTGCTGTTTCCTCTGTCGGGAGAGTTCTTCCTTTGCTTGTGCCAAGGGTGTCTCCTTCTTATGCCTTCAGGTCTCAGCTCCCATATTGCCTTCTTAGAAAGTTGTTTCTTAAGTATCCTATCAAATTATTCATCCCACCCCACTCCCATCACTCTCTGTTACACCATCCCAGGTTTCTTTCTTCAAAGCACTTACATGTATCTGAAATAACTGTTTGTGTATTTGCTCATATCTCAGATACTTGGGTATCAATTTCCTGAGGGCAGAAAACCATGTTAGTGTGGCATGCTGTGTCTGGCAAATAGTAGGTGCTCAGTATCTTAGCCAAATGACTGAATCAAGTAAGCATACAAATAAATAAGTGAAAATTTCGAAATGTAAAATGGGATGAAGGGAAGGAAGAACTAAAGCCCATGTGGGTTGTGCCTTGATTGGGAAGAAAAAGGAGTAGGAGTATGTCGTTCTTCCAAAAGGGAGTGGAGGACATTAGAAATAGTTTTAAAAAAACAAAAATAACGTTTGTTGGAGGCCAGGTGCAGTGGGTCATGCCTGTAATCCCAGCACTTTGGGAGGCTGAGGTGGGTGAATCGCTTGAGCCCAGGAGTTCAAGACCAGTCTGGGCAACATGGCAAAACCTTGTCTCTGAAAAAAAATACAAAATTTAACCAGGCATAATGGTACATGCCTGTAGTCCCAGCTACTTGGGAGGCTGAGGTGGGAGGATCACCTGAGCCCGGGAGATTGAGGCTGTAGTGAGCCTTGATCATGCCAGCCTCCAGCCTGGGTGACAGAGTGAGACTCTGTCCCCCTCCCCCAAAAAAAAGCTTTTGTTGGAGCTAGAAGCATTTCAGTTGAAGGTCCTGTGAGGGATTTGAATGATCTATTAATTTGAAGGAACATAAATAATCATGTCCTTCACAGTCTCTGGCTTGGGAACAATGATAGAGATATGTAAAGAGAAAAATCAATATGGATTTCTGTTGCAGTTCAGAAATGACTTTTATTTCTTCAGCTCTGGGAGTCATATATTAGAATGTTAATTTCTCATTAATTTTTTTTAAACAAGAAGCATCTTAAGTGTTTCTTCAGCTGAAATGTGAAGGAATAACCTGATAATATCAGCCAGCTGTATTTGACAGTTGGTCATTAGGGTCCTCTGTTAAGCAGACACCAAGGTGGAATTTGAAGTGCAGGAAAGATTTTTGGCAAGGAAGGACTGCCTGGGAAGGATCAAATGGAGAAGGACCAGGGGTTGGTGGGGAGAGCGTTTGGGCCATGCATGGTGCAGGTCTGACACCTCTGCAAGGAGAGAGGTGAGCTAGGAGGACTGGCTGAAGGCAGCTCTAAGGAAGTCTTTGCCAAGCTATCAGAGAGCCCCAGAGCAAAGACTGCCCCTGAAAGGAGTCCTGTGTTGGCAGGAATGGCCCAGCTCTTGTTCCCCACCATGTGTTATCATTGGCTGGAGCCTCCCAGCAAGAATAGCCTGATTGTAGATGCTGGGCAGATCCTGGAGGTGCAGCTGCTGCAGGCTGTCAGCTCAACAAGCTCATCACAGCAGCTTGTCTCTGGAAGGGGGATCTCAGGGGTGCATGCTTAGGAGTGGCACAGAGCTTCACATCTTCCTCCGGAGGCACCTTCCTAATCACACTCCCATAGTGCTTGCTCAGAGATTCTTACAAACAGTCCTGGCTCATTTTGTCCATAGTTACTGAGTACCTAATCTCAGTACACCATGAAGCTAGGCATTGAGACATGGACCTACCCTCACCACATTTGCATATGCTTGGTAGAGGTGTACAATTAAGTATGTAATGATGTTAAAGTCTGGGAAGCAGCTCGCTAAACTCAAACTTGGGTGATTGGAAGTGTCTCAAACCAACTGAACATTAAGACCTAAAGAGTGCATGGAGATTGTCCAGGCAGAGAAGTGATGCAAGCAGGACCAATATAGATGAAGGTGTCTGTTGGTAAGAGAGGATGTAGTATCTCTGAGGCTTGGAGAATGGTGACTGACATGGTTTGATTGTGTCCCACCTAAATCTCATCTTGAATTCCCACGTGTTGTAGGAGGGACCCAGTGGGAGGTACTTGAATCATGGGGGCAGGTCTGTCCTCCACTGTTCTTGTGATAGTGACTAACTCTCACAAGATCTGATAGTTTTAAAAAGGGGAGTTTCCCTGCACAAGCTCTCTTCTCTTGTCTGCCGCCATGTGAGACATGCCTTTCACCTTCCACTATGATTGTGAGGCCTCCCCAGTCACGTGGAACTGTGAGTCCATTAAATCTCTTTCTTTTGTAAATTGCCCAGTCTTGGGTATGTCTTTATCTGCAGCGTGAAAATGGACTAATACAGTAACATTGCTTCTCTAATGCTTTTCTAGGGAGAGACAGCCTAGAAACCTCTTGACCACATGAAGTGCTGTGTCTTATGTGTTCAATTTTTCTAGGCAAATTTTGATTTTTACAAACTCAAGAGCCATGAGGAAATATAAATAGAACAGAGTGAGGTGATTTGCCATTGATTCTGGTCCCATCTATCTACTCATGGAGTGATAGATGGAAGCACTAAAATGTATCTAAATCAAGTATTTTATTTGCCCTATTATCAACATCCACTGGAGAAGAAAGACTTAGGGGAAGATTGTAAATCCTATTCACTGTATTGGTTCAGTCATTAGCAGCACTTTTTGTATATAAGAACCAGCAGTTGCAAGTGGCTGTTTCTGATAAAAATACTGGTTGCTAAGAACTTAGTCTAGTTCTGATGGTTTAAAATCCATTTTTCAAAAAAATCCTGTTTGTGAATCAGTGTAAAAATGTAGTCTTCTAAGTGAGAGGCATGAGGTCAGGTGAATATGGCAGAGGAGGCAAAACTTTGCAGCCCAATTTGTTCAACTTTTAAAGCCTTAGGTTGTGCAACATGTGGTCAGGCGTGGTCGTAGAGAAGAATTGGGTCCTTTCTGTTGACCAAAGCTGGCTGCAGTTTTCAATGCATCTTATCAAATTGCTAAGCATACTTCTCAGTTGTCATGGTTTCGCCAGGATTCAGAAAGCTGTAGTGGATCAGACCAGCAGGAGACCACCAAACAGTGACCATGATCTTTTTCTGGCACATGTTCGACTTTGGGAAGTGCTTTGGAGCTTCTTCTCAGTCCAGCCACAGAGCTGGTCATCGCCCGTTGTCATATAAAATCCACTCTTTGTCACATGTCACAGTCTGATCGAGAAATGATTCATTGTTGTTATGTAGAATAAGAGAAGACGACACTTCAAAATGACATTTTTTTTTAATTTTTGCTCAACTCATGAGGCACCCACTTTTCGAGCATTTTTACTGTTCCAATTTGCCTCAAATGTCAAACTACTATAGAATGGTTAACACTGAGTTCTTTGGTAACTTCCTTTATAGTTGTAAGAGGATCAGCTTCAATGAATTGCTCTCAATTGGTTGTTGTCAACTTACGCTTCTCATCTTCAAGGCTCTTGTCTCTTCTGCAGAACTTCTTGGACTACTACTGCACTGTACGTTCATTAGCAGTTCCTGGGCCAAATGCGTTGATGATGTTGTGAATTATCTCCACCGTTTTATGGCCCATTTTGAACTCGAATAAGAAAATTGCTCAAATTTGCTTTTTGTCTAACATCATTTCCATAGTCTAAAATAAATATAAAATAAACAGCAAGTGCTAAGTCATTAGCAAAAACACAAAGCAAGAAATGGGTGCATTAAAATGATGTATAGCATAACCATATTTATTGAAGAATGCATTCCAATATCATTGTTGCAAATTTGAACAGTACAAAACTGCAGTTCCTTTTGCACCAACTTATTTGCATCAACGGTTTTACCTAACTGATCCATGTTAAGAAATATGTGTGGGGCAGGCACGGTGGCTCATGCCTATAATCTCAGCACTTTGGGAGGCTGAGACAGGTGGATCACCTGAGGTCAGGAGTTTGAGAATAGGCTGGCAAACATGGTGAAACTCCGTCTCTACTAAAAATACAAAACCTAGCCAGACATGGTGGCACGCATCTGTAATCCCAGCTACTTGGGAGGCTGAGGCAGGAGAATCGCTTGAACCCGGGAGGCAGAGGTTGCAGTAGCTGAGGCCACGCCATTGTACTCCAGCCTGGGTGACAAGAGCAAAACACTGTCTCAGAAAAAAAAAAAAAAGGTATCCGCATTATACGTCGCTTCTCGTCCTTTCAGCTAAGATGGAGTGTATGTGCATTATGTCCTGTGTCAGTTAAAAGGCATCTGTTTTTTCTTTTCATGTTGCTGGAATACATAATTTCTCTTCCTTTTTATAGTACTCACCCTAGGAAAATTCAGCAGGCTATTTGTGTACATACGCATATACTGTCAAAAGGCCTCAAAACACCATCCTCTTGTGTCAGTCCTCTGAAACGGACCACTTTTGTATTCCTGATAGGAAACTTGCCTCTGGTGATTGCTTGGTATTTTATCTGCTTGTCCTCTTTTCCCACCCCTCCCCCACTGTCACTTTCCTCTCCTGGAGAATGTGTCATCTTAGTGAGGTGTAATAGGCTTCGTTTTCTTTTTGTTGTTGTTGTTTTTTGAGACGGAGTCACTCTGTCGCCTAGGCTGGAGTGCAGTGGCGCGATCTCTGCTCACTGCAAGCTCCACCTCCTGGGTTCACACCATTCCCCTGCCTCAGCCTCTCCAGCAGCTGGGACTACAGGCGCACACCACCACGCCTGGCTAATTTTTCGTAATTTTAGTAGAGACGGGGTTTCACTGTGTTAGCCAGGATGGTCTCGATCTCCTGACCTCGTGATCCGCCCACCTCAGCTTCCCACAGTGCTGGGATAACAGGCGTGAGCCACTGTGCCCAGCCTAGGCTTCGTTTTCTTTCATAGGAAATGTGAGGGGGGATAGTCAGAAATTGCCACAGACAGCTGGGTACAGTGGCTCACACTCATAATCCCAGTACTTTGGGAGGCTGAGGTGGGTGGATCACCTGAGGTCAGGAGTTCGAGACCAGCCTGGTCAACATGTTGAAACTCCGTCTCTACTAAAACTACAAAAATTAGCCAGGCATGGTTGGGGGCACCTATAATCTTAGTTACTCGGGAGGCTGAGGCAGGAGAATCACTTGAACCTGGGAGGTGAAGGTTCCAGTGAACCGAGATCGCACCACTGCACTCCAGCCTGGGCAACAGAGGGAAATTCTGTCCCCACCCTCCCCCAAACCCCCTGCCAAAAAAAAAAAAGAAATTGCCACAGACACAACAAAATCTTCTGCTGGTCAAAGCTAGACAGCTGCTCTCTCTCTGTCTGTCTTCCCTTCCCTGGCTCTTCCAAGAAAGCTATCAGTGAAAGGACAAATAAATTATCACCTGAGAACTCACTTCTATTAGTATCACAAAATGAGGCTCTTGCAAGCTTTTCTTGTCAAAACACGGCACTGGCAGTTGTGGCTATGACAAGATTAAAAACTTTCCTTGCAGACCAGCTTTCTCATGTGACTAGTTTGTTCACTCGACTCACCTTTGGGGATCTCCTTCCACCTTTTTGCCCCTGCCCTGGGATACTCATCATCTCCTCACCAAATCTAAGGACAAAGTCCTAGAATAGCTATTGTCACTCCTGGCCTCTAGCAAAAAGGGAAGAAATAACAGTGAATTTGAAAATATGCATTGACTGCCCTGCCAAGCATTTCCAGAGAGTGGTGAAAGCTGTCTGAGAAACTCCACATCGTTCATCTTTCCATATTCCACCTGCTGGGACTGAGGTTTCTACGGTGAAGAGTAACAGAGCGTCATCTTCAGACCAGTCCTCTGAATTCCTTCTAGAACAGTGGGTCGGCTTCATCTTATACAATTCCTGTTGCATCACCAGCCACACATTCACTGTTTTAAAAGAAACCAGCCCCAGGGTATGGTGCTGCCTGCACTGTTCCCCTGCTGGGGATGCACTTGGTTCCACCCCTTCAGAAAACCGTGTGCCTGTTTCTGCTGAGGTTACACATGTACCCCGCCCTCTGAGCCAGAAATGCCACACTTAAGTGTATCCCCAAGAAAAATATCAACAAAAGACTTGTGCATATGAGCCTTAGTCATAATAGCCACAAACTGGAAACAGCTTAAATGTCCATCAGTGGGAACACAGATAGAGAAGTTGTAGACTGTTCATACAGTGGAATATTATGCAGCACTTACAGATAATGAACTATGGAGTCACTCAAAAGCAAAACAGTGCATAGTGCATGATTCCATTTATGTAAAGTGTGAGAACAGGTCCATCCACAAAATTAATCCATGGTGATGAAAGTCAGAATAGTGGGGTGGAGGGGCCAGGTGCGGTGGTTCATGCCTATAATCCCAGGACTTTGGGAGGCCAAGGCGGGCAGATCACCTGAGATCAGGAGTTCAAGACCAGCCTGACCAACATGGTGAAACCCCGTTTCTACTAAAAATACAAAAATTAGCCAGGTGTGGTGTTACGCACCTGTAGCGGGAGACTGAGGCAGGAGAATCACTTGAACCCGGGCGGTGGGGGTTGCAGTGAGCTGAGATTGCGCCACTGTACTCCAGCCTGGGTGAAAGAATGAGACTCAGTCTCAAAGAACAGTGGAGTGGAGGAATATGTTGAATAAAAAGGAACCTGAGGAAATTTTCTTGGGTGATAAAAATATTTCTCTATCTTGATCTATAGGATGATTGTACAGGTATAATATAAAAATTTGCGATGCTGTCCCCTTAGATTTCTTCATTTGACTGTTTGAAAATTAAAGAATAACCCATATATATTACACATTAATTTCCCAAATATATTGCATCCACAAAGCTTAAAAAAATTAGCAGCATGTACCAAATAGTCAAATATTAAAAATCTTGACAGTGTCAAGTGTTGGCAAGGATGTGAATACAGGAACTCTCATGTTGTTGGTCAGAGGATAACTAGTATGATCACTCTTCAGAAAATAGTTCGGCAGTATCTAGTAAAATGAATCTAAGAGATACCATTTCTATCTATGTCCCCTAGAGAAACTCATATATGTGTCCCAAGAGATGTATAGACCAGGCGCAGTGTCTCACAGCTGTGATCCCAGCACTTTGGAAGCCGAGGCAGGTAGATCACTTGAGCCCAGGAGTTTGAGACCAGCCATGGCAACATGGTGAAACCTTGTCTCTACAAAAAGTAAACAAAATTAGCCAGGCATGGTGGCACCCACCTGTAGTCCCAGCTATTTTGGGGACTGAGGTGGGTGGATCACTTGAGCCCAGGAGGCAGAGGTTCAGTGAGCCAAGACTGTGCCACTGCACTCTAGTCTGGGTGACAGAGCGAAACCTGGTCTTCAAAAAAAGAAGACATGTGGCTGGCCACAGTGGCTCATGCCTGTAACCCCAACACTGTGGGAAGGCGTGGTGGGTGGATTGCTTCAGGTCAGGAGTTTGAGACCAGCCTGGCTAACATGGCGAAACCCTGCCTCTACTAAAAAAATATACAAAAATTAGCTGAGTCTGGTGGTGTGGACCTATAATCCCAGCTACTTGGGAGGCTGATGCATGAGAATCGCTTGAACCAGGGAGGTCGAGGCTGCAGTGAGTCAAGATTGCACCACTGCACTCCAGCCTGGGTGACACAGCAAGACTGTATCTGAAAAAGAAAAAAAAAAAAGACGACGTGGGCAAGAATGTTTGTGTTGGTGTTTTTCCTAATTACCCAAACCTAGTAATGCCTCAGGTGCCCATTATTGGCAGGCTGTGTAAAGATGACCTGGTGCAGTCGTAGAATAGAACATTTCACCACGATGGGAAGGAATGGCCCACTCAACAATATGGGTGCATCCGAGATTGGTAAAGTTAAGCAAAGGAAGCAAGATTCTGAAGAAAACATTGTGCGTTCCCAAAGATAAACTTCAAAACATGAGAAAACCTAACCGTTATTGCTTCGGAGTGCATATGTAGGTGTTAAAACTAAATAGGAAACCCAAGTGATTATTTCAAAATGGGGATGGTGGTGACTTCCCAGGGGTGGATGAGAGAGTGACAAGGGGCTGGCCGGGTAGGGGGAGGCAAGGTCTTCTCGTGTTCTGAGTGTTGGTCGTACACCCACACACCAGGGCTCACTTCAGGATCATTTTTCGACAGTACATTGATGTTTTGCACACCTTTCTGCATGGGTGTTATATTTCACAATCAAAGAAGACAATGATTAACATTAGAAAGGAAGAGATTCAGACATTGCTTTCCTCTGGGACGCATCAAGTTCCAAGCGGCCTCACAACAAGCAAAAGAGAGTGACAGCACTTTTTAAAAAAACTTCTTACCATAACTACCCCTGACAGTCTGTGTGTTCTCTCCACAAATTGATTACAGGCCAATGAAAGAACTGTGCCTGCTTGAAATTGTATCATTAAGAGGTGACTCTGAAAGCAAACATCTCCTTGTGGAGATTAGAAACAGGAAATCAGAAACAAAGGGGATGGGGTGTCAAGTGACAAGTTTAAACACAAAGGGTGCCTCACTGCTGCTGTGCCGGTCATGCTTGCCCTGTCTGCTTAGCCCAGCAGGCATCACTACATACTCCAGAAACCCTCTGAGATACAACCACCACGGTCCCCATCATATAGAAAGGCAAGCAAAGCAGTCAGAGGCTGGGCGACTTGCCCCAGGGTCACATCATGAGAAGTGACCCAGCCCCGAGTCTAACCAAGGTCTTCCTGACTTCAGACTGGCTCTTCTGACTCCAGGTCCTCTCCCGCTCAGATCCCTGTGAGGCTCCCCACCTACCTTTTTCCATCTTGATTGAAACTCATCATATGGGTTTTGTTGAAGGGGGCAAGTGAAGACATACTGAACAGGACCATAATCTGTCACTGTCACTCTGACACCATTGTGACTATCCCTGTGGTCCAAAAGCTTGAAATAAGCCATCTGAGGCCAAATGGCTGAAGCTGCTGAAAATATCTTTTGTGGACTTTGGAAGAAGAGGACAAATGCTGGAACAAGGGACTTTTGGGAAAAATGACTCCTGAGGCAGAAATGTCATTATAATCCAGTAGCAAGAAAATGGAGCAGAACTGAGTTGCTGTGAGGGGTTCTTGCCTGTTTTTGTGTGTGTGAACCACCAAGTTCCCTGAATCATAGCATCCACCCATCCTTCCATCAACTGACTGCCTAACGTGCTGAGGGTAAAATGAACAAGATTTCCCTTGTCCTTGGAAAAATTTTAGTCTCATGAAGAATTTTTTTTTTTTTTTTTGCTCTTGACTTTATTGGTGCAAAGACTAATGTTACTTGCATGCAGAGTAATCTCACGTTGAACCTTCGGAATGAACTTTATTAAAGGTCTCCATTATGGAATACTTTTAAAGAAATGGAATTTTGTTGTTTTTCACTTGAAGTGGGACTCTTAGGAACACAACTGAACAAGGTTTCTAGAGCAGTACTTCAGAATTCGGGCTGGCCTGGGTTTAAATTCTGGCTCTCCAACTTGGGAGCTGTGTGACCCCAGTACAAATTACTGAGCCTCTCTGTCCCCGAGTTTCTGCCTTGTAAAGTGAGGATAATGAAAGTGCTTATCTCATGAGTATTATTGCTAAATGCGTTCAGACAGGGACAGCACGGGGAAGAAGGCATGCCTGGTATGTGTTCAGCGCCCTCCAAATCAGTGATCAGCAAACTCTAATCTGCAGACCAAATCCAGCCCGCTGCTTGTTTCTGTAAAGTTTCATTGGAACACAGCTGCACTCATTTGTTTACATATCATCTATGGCTACTTTTGCACAACAATGGCAAACTTGAGTAGTCGTGACAGACACACTGGCCTGCACCGCCTTATGTATTTAATCTCTGGCCCTTTAAAGAAAATGTTTGTCAATCCTACCTCATCTACACGGTAGCTATTACAGCAGCTCTACTAATAATGTTGCCTTCACCCAGTAATTTGTTTATGTTGGGACAATGTAAATACCCACTCAGGTCATTACTTACCACTTGCTAGGCTTTACAGATATAGATTTCAGTTTTCATTTTGCTGATATCATCACATTTCAACTGAATTAATGAGGATTCTGTTTTAATGTTTAACTTAAAGAAATCCTCCAAATTATTTTCTCCCTTTTGAACGGGAAAACCAATGCTGTATTATCTGTAGCTCACTGATCGTTTTGAACATCTTAACATGCGACAGAGTTTCCCGTTTGAAGTTTGTGTTTCCAGCATTTAATTACATGGAACTTTCCTGAAATGTGCTATAAATATGCAGTGCCCTGATCTTGGCTAATTGGCTCATGTCTATTAAGGATCTAGGAAGGACTGATGCTTATCAGAACATGTTTGATCTCAAAATCTTCTAGAAACAGGCACACTTAAGCCATTTCCACCGTTTCCTGGATTTCAGTGCATCAAAACCACCACCATAGATGTAAGTTATTTCCACTTCTTTTCTTAGCCAGGAAATGAGATGCTGTGCGACTTCTATTTTATCAGTAATAGTATTGTTAACAATAATGTTAAGACGTAAAAAGACTTCAAAAGTGATTCCTTTTAGATTAGGTTTGAATGTGAGGCCAGTTCTCATTCAGCCTGCCTTGTTTGTCAATATTTTATCATTTGAACAGGATTATGGAAATCCAGAGAAATGCCCTTTTCCTGCTTGTTTCAGTGGGATGTGAAGAGCAAAGAGAGCTCTTAAAAAGATACCTCCATTTGCCTGCTGCAAAAGTGCCTGCTAAAGTGCTTGCGACTACCGTGTGTGATTTTCTTACCCTGCTCGCATGCTCTGTGTATGCTACCTCGGTGTAGGAGAGACAGACACTATTGCATAGTGGGTGTGAAATCCAGTTGTGTTACAACCTGAACAAATCAATCACTTCACCTCTTTGTGGCTCAGTTTTCTCAACTGCATCATGAGGTAATACTAATACCAGTCTTACTGGTTTATCCTGAGGATTCAGTGACTTACTGTATATAACTATGCCTGGCATATGGTAAGCACTCAGTGATAGCTGTCACCACTGCCACCAGCCCCCCCCCACACCCCCCGCCCATCATCATCATTATTGTTGTCACTTGTGGACTTGAATACGGAAACCACGTGATGACAGGAAATGACTGCAGAGTTCGGGGTTCTGCCACCATCACTACCCAGCTAGTAAAATAGAACGCATATTGCTCGGTTTAGTTGGGCCACACAAAATAAAAATGATGAAGATGATGATGATGACGACAACGATGATTTGGGTAGCCAATTTCTTTTGAGGTCAGGGGAAAAGGTAGTGGACAAAGAACCAGGAAGTGGGTGAAAGGAAGAAGCAGTAGCCTCTCTGCTTCTGCAACTGTTAACCTCTGTCTGTGTACCTAACCCTACCTGGACATTCTATAAATACAATCTTACTGAATCCCAGTGGCACCACAGTGAGGTAAGAATTCTTAATCCCATTTTATAAATAGGTAAAGTGAGGTTTTAGAGAGACGAGCGACTGTATCCTGGCCATGCAATGGAATAGTGATTTGAACCCAGTTGTGTTAAACTCTGAATCACATTTCTTTCTGCTCTGCTGGGCCAGCTTCTAAGTCCCAGCATTGACTAACTTTCTGATTATTGTCAAAAGCACTTAACTCTTGTATATCGTGGTTTTCCTTTGTGAATTAGGTCATTGACTGAGCATCAAAAGGAAACTAAAAGAATGTACACGTCGTGTCAGTTACGGCCACCAGAACCCTGTAGGGGAGAAAGGCAATCAATGAAACTGTTCAATGATAATATTGGGTTTTTGTCACCATATGACTCTATATAATTTAAATGTCATGTTCATTTCCTTAATTGTTGACAAGACTGCAATCTTTATGTGCTTTCTCTTTGGAAATATTAAGGTCAACATACATTTTATTTAAACATCAACCCGTAAATCAAAATGCTGCCCTTGGTCAACTGAAACCTCTAATAAAGTTGGAGGAGGCTAGATGTCTTTGAACCCAGTGAGGTGGCTGTTTCATGACCTTGGATTGCTCTTCTTCGGGTGCTTGAAGATAGGGATCTGATTAATAAGGTGGGCTCTCTCCCTCCCAGGCCACCTGCTTCAGACCCCACAGCACTAATTATTCATGCCATAGTATAGGCCCCTGGGATTTTCGCTGGACTGTGCCTGTAGGGAAGGCCATGAGGCATGCATTTAATCCTCTGCCTGCTGATGGAGAGTTTCACAGGCAAAAGTAAATTCCACACCTCCACCACTGCATGGAGTTGACCCTGTTCGTGCTCACATGTATTGCCTGTTGCTTTTTAAAAAAAATACCCTGCCCTCATATAGGAGTTCAGGGGTCGGCAAAATTTCTCTGTAAGGGGACTGATAGCAAGTATTTTAAGCTTCGTCAGCCATATATTCTCTGTTGTAACTACTCAGCTCTGCAGTGGTAGCCTGAAAGCAGCCGTAGACAATGCATAAGCAAATGAGCACACTATGTACCAACAGAACTTCATTTACAAAAGTAGACACTAGGCCAGATTTGGCCCGTGTACCGTAGTTTGCCCACTTTTGACTTGGAGATACGTCGTGACTTAGTTTGGTCAATTTCTTTTCGCCATGTATAAAGGACCTACTTTATGAAGTGCTGCATTGGGTGCTGGGGATAAGGCCAGGAGGCATGATCTTGCTGTAACAGAGCCTACAACCTGTCAAAGAGACCATGTTAGCCAATCACACAGATTGAGACCCAGGTGTTAACAACCTGTGACCTTGGGTGAGTTCTCAGCCCTCACTAGGATGTTGATTCCTACTTCACAGGATTATGAAGCTTCACTTAGAGAAAGGCCACACCAGGGCCTGGCACCCAGTTTCTGAACCATAAGTGTGAACTGGGAAAAGGAGGCAAACTGAGGCAAATTCCACAGCGTGGAATGGAGTCTTGGGTTGCAGGTCAGTGAAGGGTAAACTGAGGCTAGAGAACCCAGTTAGTGTAAACAGATGAGAGTCAATGCTGCTGCTACCTGGCCCTATGCGCACCTTTACTGTGGTCACATAAAACAACAAGCTCTGGACCTGGCTTCTACTAGACTCAGAAAGTTGATGGGGCCCTTTGTTGTGAGTCCTACTGAATAATGTCAGTATCTTAGTCAATCAGTTCTGCGACTCTCATGTCTTCATATTTTAACAACTCTCAAATTGGGATGCATCTTTGAGTTCATATCAAATCATTGTTTAATTAGCAACATGTAACCTTTACTAGTGGTATTGGAATAATGATGCATCTTACGATTGAAGATGACTTAGAGATGAGGAAGACAGTATCTAGGACTTATTGGTTATTTAAAATATATCAACTGCTACTGTGCTTGTTTGTTTCTTCATTCTCTTTTCACATAATTATTAGGCACCTACTGTGTTCTGGGGAAGTGTTTTAGCTGTTGGATATATGTACAGGCAAGGTCTTTGCTCTCGTGGAATAATCAAGCTGTTGCAGGAGACAGTAAACAAAGGAATGCTGGAAAGGAAATGAAGGTGTGATGCAGAAAGTTAATAGCAGGCTGGGCGTGGTGGCTCATACCTGTAATCCTAACACTTTGGGAGGCTGAGGCGGGCAGATTGCCTGCGGTCAGGAGTTCAAGACCAGCCTGACTAACATGGTGAAACCCCGTCTCTACTAAAAACACAAAAAAATTAGCCAGGCGTGGTGGCGCACGCCTGTAGTCTCAGCTACTCGGGAGGCTGAGGCAGGAGAATCGCCTCAACCCGGGAGGCAGAGGTTGCAGTGAGCCGAGATTGTGCCACTGTACTCCAGCCTGGGTGACAGAACGAGACTCCGTCTCAAAAATAAATAAAATAAATAAATAAATAACAGAGAAAACATACTGAGATGGGGGGGCTCAGGCAGTGGCATTTGAGCCCAGACATGAAGGATGAAAAGGAATCATCTCTATGGAGGGTGGTGGGAGGGGAAGCATTCCAGGCAGAGGGAACAGCAAGGTGAGGAGGCAGGTAGGTGGTCAGCAAGGGAGAGAGAGGAAAATACAGGCTGCAGAGGTAGACAGGTCATGTGGGGCCCCATGGCCACCATAAGGAGTTTGGATTTTATTCGAAATGAAGCAAGAAGCCACTGGAAAAGTTTAAGCTGGGCAGTGTCAGGATTAGTTTTACATTTAAAAAACTAAAAGAGGCTGGGTGTGGAGACCCACGCCTGTAATCCTAGCACTTTGGGAGGCCGAGGCAGACAGATTGCCTGAGCTGACTCAGGAGTTTGAGACCAGCCTGGGCAACATGGTGAAACCCTGTCTCTGCTAAAAATACAAAAAATTAGCCAGGCGTGGTGGCTCGCCTGTAGTCCCAGCTACTCAGGAGGCTGAGGCACACAATCACTTGAACTCAGAAGGTGGAGGTGGCAGTGAGCTGAGGTCATGCCACTGCGCTCCAGCCTGGGTGACAGAGCAAGACTCCGTCTCCACAAAAAATAAAATAAAAAGCTAAAAGAGTTGCCTAGTCTTCAGTGAGATTTCCTCACCTGATCCTACAGATGAGGACCCCAGAGCCCAGGGATCCAGAATGAGGGTGGTAGAAAGATGGACGTGGGGAGATCCAGATACCCTTCCCATGTCACACACGGTGCGGCTGTGGTCCAGCCTCTTTCCTTGTAAACCTTGTTTTCCTCTCATGTATAAGATGAAAAACTAGTGTCTTTGAGACCTCGATTTCCCCATCACCTAATCATAACTTCAGTCTTGTGCCTGTTCCTTGAAATCATTTATGTGAAGCCTTGCAGATGGCCCTGCTTTGCAAACAGGACAGCCCCATTCCCACACTGTCATTCCCATTTCATCCTCCTTATTGATGACAGAACGATGACATGCTTTGATAATCAACACCCCGCTATAGAGAGCAAGTATTTTTGCTTGTATTTGGATCATAAAATTAACTCCCTCTGGGCTCCCCCTAGGGAGGCCTCTGCTATCATCTTTTTTTTTTTTTTTTTTGGAGGCAGAGTCTCACTCTGTCGCCCAAGGTGGGGTGCAACGGTGCGATCTTGGCTCACCGCAACCTCCGCCCTCCCTGTTCTAGCGATTTTCCTGCCCCAGCCTCCCGACTAGCTGGGACTACAGGAGCACGCCACCATACCTGGCTAATTTTTGTATCTTTAGATGGAGTTTGCCATGTTGGCCAGGGTGGTCTGAAACTCCTGACCTCAGGTGACCCACCCACCTCAGTCTCCCCCAAAGTACTGGGAATATAGGCATGAGCCACTGCACCCGGCCGTCTTTGTTCTAATCTAATACCTTCTCACCTCCCTGCTGCCTTCTGGATTCTCACCCTCAGCCTCTTTATTTCCTCCCAACTTGCCGTTTCTCACCCCTGTGTTTGGGAGGCCCTCCTGTCACACCTACAACTCCTCCCAGGTTACACACTACATTCATGGCCGGTCTAGACTTAACCCAGAGCTGCTGATTCCATGTCTGGTGTTTTACTCAGTTGTGTCACCTCTTCTCAATTTTGAATGTAATTATCAATTGTACTTACCCAACAGCTGATTGTTTCCTCCTCAAACCTGGGAAGTTTTGGACTGTTGATCTTTTCCTTCTGTTTTCCCTCCTGCTTACTTCACTCCAACCGTTTCTTTATAAACCAGGCGGAGTCCCTCTGCACTGACTTTTCTTCCTTCCCGGAGTGTTCTTCTCCCCATGTAGCCACGTCGCTCACTTCCTCACAGCCTTCAGGCTTTCAATCAAATGTTTCCTTCTCAGTGATCCTGCCCTTGAAATTGCTATCTGCAAAACAGAGGTCAGGGTAGACCTCATTTAGAAATGGTGATTCAAATATGACGAAGTTGCTAACAGCTGCAGAATATTTGGTCCAAAACCAGCCATGAATGGAGTAATGAAGAACTGTTCTGGACAGAGTGAAAAGCCCGTGCAAAGGCCCTGGAGCAGTGCGCTCATGGGACAGCAAGGAGGCCAGTGTGGCTATACCTAAAAATCAGAAAGTAGAAGTGAACAAGTCTGCACAGGATGTAGGAACCCTTTGATACAGTCCTTGTAGAAAGTGGCTAGTCAGGTGTGGTCCTGAGACCAGCAGCATGTTTTATTAAAAATATAGAATCTCAGCTCTCACCCCAGATCTACTGGATCAGAATCTGCATTTTAACAAGCTTCGCAGATGATTTGCATGCACATTGACGTTTGAGTGGCACTGTCATAAATCATCTTTCATTTCTAATGACTTAATGCCCAGTTCTTTCCACTATCCACTCCTTCCTTCCCTCCTTACATAACACCAAGCAGAGGCTAGCACTGCCCCAGTGATCTTAGGCATTTAAGGAAAAGTTAATTGCTTTTCCTCTAAAAAAAAAAAAAATGTTGTGGGAACCCTGAAGAAACCAAATAATCATTGGGCTAAAAACAGAAGCTTGGGCTTTCATACACTTTCCTAATATTAATTGGTCCTTTGTTTAGGGAATGCTTCAGGTTTTCTCCCCCTAGAAACTACCACATCCTGTCCAAATACCTTCCAATCTTCCAGTGTAATACATTGTTTATTGGGGTGTGTGTGAGTGGGTGTTCAGTGCATTTCCACAGTTCCCGATGACTGCACAGGTCTCTTCTATACATTAATTGTTCATCATATTTTATAAAGAGCTTTCTTTTTTTCCTATATAACCAAAGCATTGAAACTATTAGGCTATTAACACACCAAGAAATGCAATCAATCAGCTGATTATCATCTAATGTTTTAATGATCACATTTTTAATCCAATTATACATGTTTGAATCTTTTAAATTTTCTTTAATTAAAAATTGCCTCCTGGCACTGCTATCAGAAATAAGAAATTGAACAGAATCAGCCAGATATAATTTAATGTTGAAAGGAAACTGCAAGGATAACTGGGCCGCACTGGGCTTAATGGTTGACCATGACTTTAAAGCCCTCATACAGAATTTCCTAATTGATAAGAAAAATTTAATCATCTTCAGCTATAAACCTTTTGCATTCAAATACGGTTATTTCTTTTTCCAAATAAACCTCCCCTAACTGATTATTCATATTGTCATTCAAAATACTTAAAAATGAAAGAAAGGGTTGGGTGAAATGTAGACTACTTAATACAGTGTGTATTTAATATAAAAGTCATACATTATTCATTTTTGCAATTTGAATAACTTTGAATTTAGCATCCCTGTTCCTCATCTTTTTCTTGGATGAACAATTAATTATTAAAATATAATACTGTCTGCATATAGCACCCGGGATCCTTGAAAGTGGAATACAAGATTCATTTCTTTTCCATTCTTTTATCTAGTAATGCACAGTACCTGCCTATTAGGGTATAATGGAATGAATGGTGGTATAAATAGTTTTTCAAATATTTTTCTCAACTAGTAAGTGGCTGGGACATGAATGTTTTGAATTCAAATGACTAATTATGATAAAAGTTGGAGGCAGAATGCACTGATCAGGATGGGCATAGAATCACACTGCCCTTTTATAACAAGACTTATTTAACAAGCACTTACGCATGCTTACTGTGTCGAGCGCTCCCCTAAGCCCTCACCTGATGTTAACTCATTTGATTCATACTGAGAACCTCCTTATAATGTCAGTGTTATTATCCCATTTTACAGATGAGGAAACAGTTACACAAAGGTTAAATAACTCTTCTCAAGTCAAACCTTTAAGTAGACTGGTTAGGATTCATATCCAGGGGACCTAGCTCTAGCACTTCTGCCCATTTTATGATATCTACATGTATTAAGATTTTATTAGCCAGGCATATAGGCTCACAGCTGTAATTTCAGCACTTTGGGAGGCTGGGGCAGGAGGATTGCTTGAGGCCAGAAGTTTGAAACCAGCTTGGGCAATACAGCCCAAGAACCTCATGTCTACTAGTTTTTTGTTTTGTTTTGTTTTGTTTTGTTTTGTTTTAATTAGGCAGGCATGGTGGTACAAGCCTGTAGTCCTAGCTACTCAGGAAGCTGAGAGGGGAGGACTGCTTGAGCCCAGGAGTTCAACGCTGCAGTACCACCACAGCCTAGTCAACAGAGTGAGAATCTGTCTCTAATTTATACAAAGAAAAAAAGAGATTTCATAAATAGAAGAGTTTACGTTTTCAGCTGAAAAGTGCTTTATTTCTTCTTCCCAGTGGCTATACTCAGGAACCACGTCTTGAGTCTGGCCAGTTGAGCCCCTATGGCTTAAGCTGGCATCGGTGGACAGTACTAGAAATATAGAGCTACCATTTCTAAAATTGATTCTAATTTGTACTTAAGCATTGCGAGCACCCCATTTATCAGTAGAGCATTGTCTGTGGGACTGAGCAGGCAATGAAATTTTCAGAAAGATGGCTGCAAACTGATGTTCAACTTGAACTGAGACAGGGAGAAAAGAGTGAATTCTGTAATGTATTGTTCGTGTTAATTCTGTAATGCACTGTCATTTAGTAATGGGGGCACCTGAACATATAGCATAATTCCCCCCACCCCACAAGTCAGGCTATGGGTATCAAGATGACTTTCTGATATTTGGGAATCTTTTCCCACCCCCAACGCTTGTGTTAAAATAGGGGCAGGCAGAATACGACCGAAGGCCGAATCCATTCTACTCTCTATTTTTGTATGGCCCCTGAGCTAAGAATGGTTTTTACATTCAATCCCTACTTAAGTGAAATGTTATTCCCCTAAAAAGGAATCATATTATTCTCATTAGGTAGACATATATTTTGAAAATTGTTCTCAGTTATTAATCACATTTCAAATACAGTTAATAAGGTTGTGAAAGTTTGCTTATTATTTAAGTACTTACATAACATCTTCAAATTCACCTCTTGGCCTGCAAAACCTAAAATATTTACTCTTCAGTACTTTACTGAAAACTGTTGCTCATTCCTAGCTTAAAACCCAAAATGAGGCAGCCTGTACCTCTGCTGGGCTTGTGCTCAGCCACATGCTTGCCTTGTTAAATCTGGGCTTACAGTGCGCCAGGAACTATGCCAAGCCCCTTTTGTCTGTTAACTTGCTTAATTGTCACAGCAACCCTGAGAGTAAATATTCTCATTATTCCCATTTTACAGATGATGGAAGTAGCTCAGAGAGGTTAAGGCCTTCGCCTAAGGTCACACAGCCATCAAATATCAGTTAATTCAAAGCCCATGCTAGACTGCTCATGCTGATGGACAATGTATCTAACATGGTATGCCTTTAAGGGCACAAGCAGTAATCCAGTTTAAAAAAAAAATAGATATGCACAAAGCATTAAAGAAAGCAAATGACAAAACATTGGTAGCTTAGAGGAATAATAATAGTAAAAGTAGTAACAATTAGAGTAAGAATAATATGTATCACGTATGCAATGTTTACTGTGTTTCGAGCTCTTTCTGAACCCCTTTCTTGTATTGACTTATTTATAATCTTCACTACTATAGCCTAAGAAGGTTTCATAACTTGCCTAAGCTCACACAGCTGACAGCGGAGTTGGGATTTGAACCTGGGCAGGCTGAAAATCTGCTCTCCTCAGCCACCCTTGAAGAAATGCACAAGTGCTGGGGGTGCTGATGCAGGCAGTGGTTAGATCTCAGTTTTCAGCACTGAGTGATGTTTCCTGCTCTCCAGGCATACTGTTTCAGATTCCCTGAATAAAGAATCCCATGTGAGTCTCTGTATTCTTCACGTTTTTGACCTTGTGTCTGTTACTTCACCCTGGTCTTCTATTTAGCCAGCCCTAAAGTCAAAGAAATGGACTAAATAGATGGTTTTCCAAGTGTCCCTGGGTCCCCTACTCAGCTTCAGCCACCAGAGCTGACTTAACTATTTGAGTTGCTGGGCTCTTGGGCAAGATTTTGTTTGAAGAGACCATTCTTTGGCCTCCAAAGCCACTGAACTAAGCTGCTGAACTGTCCAAGTCCCTTCCAGATCACACAGTCCTAAGATTCAAGGGCAGCAACAGTGGTGGAATGAATAAGCAGTGAAGCCAGGCCCTCCTCCCCTGTCCCTTGTACCAAGTCTACCCACCTCGCCACCGATCTGACTGCACGTGCTGATCAACGAAAGCCAGAACTTGCCTCTGAAGCCCTGTTGTTGGTCAAGAACAGAGAGGCCCTTTGGAGTTTGCAGCAGGGGTCACACGCACTTTCCATCATGCCTGCTCAATCCATCAGCCCATCGGAGAACTTACACAAGAGCCCGGCCCTGTCCAGTGTTCCCCCTTTGAAATCTAATCTCCTCCTGTTGGTGTGGCAGGTGCTTTTGCTTTAACTTTTGATGCTCTTTAAAGCCGTGGCCTCTCCCTAGAGTGTGTTTAGATGGGGACTTGACTGCCAGGGATTTGCCGGGGTTGTCTTGTCACTTCCTGTCAGCATTCCGCATGCTTAACTGCAACCCTAATGTTGGATTGGGCCCCGAGGGGAAAGCTCTTCTGATTCTGTAGCCATTCGGCCTGGATTCCTTGATCCTAAGGCAGGTTGGTGTGCAGCGGTGTGACCCCAGGTTCACCTACAACATGAGGGAGACATGAAGGTGGCAGTTTTGCAGTTGGTGGTGCCAAGCCCTACCCACCCTTCTATCACTTGGGGCTTTGTGTTGACTGTTTACACAGCCCAGGAAGCTCAGAGGCAGCAAGCAAAGGCCAAAATATTTTCTCCTCCTGGCCAAACCAGTCCTCGCCAAGCATGCTTGCAGAGATTTCCCCTGTCATTAGGCTGCTGGTAACCAGGTTTAAATTAAAGCCCAGACTTGCCAGTGGGCGGAGGGGCAATTCCGTTATTTCTAGCCTTTTGTACAACAGAAATTGTTTTTGTAATTTTGATTATAGAACCCTATGATTTGAAGAGTTTCGCATTTATTGGTTAATACTAAATTTTTCTTTTAGAAAAAGACGAATTGAACACCTCTCTGAGAATCAGCCAAGGTTTCTGAGCCTCACGAATAACTGCTGTTACTTCGCTGTTCACTAGTGCTTGGGGTTGGTTATTTAACCTCTCTGTGCCTTGATTTCCACACCTGTAAAACAAGTATTAGAAAGCACATACTTCATAGAGTTGTGAACTAAGAGAACATAGTGATGTGAGTAATAAAATCCTGGATTCTAAACCCAGCTACCTGTTTCTGCATCCCGCCTCTGCAAACTGGGGATGATAATAGGACTAACTTCTTGGAGTTATTTTAAGCATTAAATAAATGTATCCTTATAAAGCTGTTAGAACAGGGCCTGTTGCATATAGTAAGTGCTGTTTAAGTGCTTGCAACATGTAAATACTCAGAATAGTGCCTGGCATATAGGCAAAGCTAAATCAATGTTAAGTCTTCTTCAACTAATCTTTTCCAAAAGGAAATTGCAATTTTAATTATAATATAGTTGATTTCTGTTGGGTTTTTGCATTATGCCCTAGTTACACAGACTTCTCGCGTCTGGGGATGCACAGTTGCCCAAATGCCTGCACTAGTTGTTGTGCATAAAAATGAGAAGAGGAAGGAAGGAGGGGAGGTATGAGGCTTGGGAATAATATTCCTGTAGGCACAGGTGTGTCTATGAGGTCACCTGGAACCCTGTTCCCAGGGCCCATGGTGGAAGCCATGAAGGAGCTAAGGGACCTCATGAGCAGAACTCCAGTAGTCTTACTGCATCTCTAACAGGGAAGAGGAGAGAATCCCAGATGTAAATTCAAGACTAGATGTCTGGAGATGTATGTAGAGACTAGAACCTTCTCTGACTCATGAAAGAAGCTAGATAGTTTCCTGGGTGTGCTTGGGAGAATTACAAGACATTTTCCTCATCTTCTCTGCGACACTGTTCCTTCCTGTCCCGGAGCCTTTGCTCATGCTGTTTCTACTGCTTACAATGGTTTTCTTCACCTTGTTTGCCCCCACCCTTGCATTTTCACATAGCTAACCTCAGTGCCTTCTTCCGCTAAGTCAGAGGTGTGTGGTGTCTCTGGTGTCAAGACATCTGGATTCACATCCTGGCCTTGCTTCTTAGGAGCTGTGTGACCTTGAGCAGACACTAACCCATTACATGCCTTGCTTTCCTCATAGAGTAATCATATTTTCATTGTTGGATCTGAACTTAAATGTCATTTCTTCTGTTTAAGGGAAGACACCTCCATGTTTGTAAAAAGAATGCTGGTTCCTGGGGCCATTCTTTTTAAGTTTCTAGTTGTGCCTTGGTTGGACTTCACTTTGATTTGGAGACGACTTGGGTGAAACCATAATGAAATGTAGCCAGCTTTGGAATTGCACATGACTGGTGGCTTACAGTTTTCTTTTCATAATGAGTCTCTCTATGTGTCCCAAAGTTTGTTGCACTGATTATCTATCTGTTCATAGATAATTGGATATCTGTTCATAGATAATTCTATGATGAAACAAGATTGGGAAGGGGTGGGTTAAACAAAGTCAAGCCCATTTCTTTTCTGCAAGACTTCTCAGAGATTTTAGTATGCTAGAGTGTTTTGTCTATTTCCTGGGGAAGGGGGAGGGACTTTAATGTGGCCCAACCGTGTTCATCATGGAACCTGTTTTTTACTGAAATATACTGTGGTGCTGGTGTCCTCAGAACACACCCTGGGAAATGCTGCTTTGTTTACTGAGGCTCTCCCACCACCAAATGCTAGTGCTTCTCAGGATATAAACAAACATAAGGCTTGTGATGTGGCACCAGCATGCCGAGGGTGTTGACTGTCTGCGGCGCGGAATGGCATGACTTACCATTGTGCTTTTCTTTTCCCTTTTCCCCTAACAGAGAAGGAGACCTTTCTGGATCCTTTTGTCCTCCGGGACCTCCTGCCTGCATCCCTGGGCAGCTATTATCGGTACACAGGTTCCTTGACCACACCACCGTGTAGCGAAATAGTGGAGTGGATAGTCTTCCGGAGACCCGTCCCCATCTCTTACCATCAGGTAGATATTCTGCCTCAAGTGGGGCTTCTGTGTTTACTTGTTTTGTATTGACTTAACAGTCCAGCATGGCTAGAGTATACCAGTAAGAAATTTGTTCTTGATCTTGTGCACGTCATTGATTCCTGCAGTCTTTCCCACAAACATGTTTCTGAACCCAAGAACTGCAAGCTATGGAACGTGGTTTCTTAGTCACAAATGAAATTAACTCACTAAAGAGAATTGCAGGCAGGAAATCTGAGTATTGTTTAAGTATTCAATCTTGAGGAGGTAATAATAGCTATCCTTGATGATGATGACCTTTTGTGCCAGAAACTCTTCTAAGCTCTTTATAAATGTTGACCCATTTCATCTTCATGAACAACACACTCATGAGGTAGATGCTATTGGTACCCCCATTCCGCAGTCTTAACGAGGAATGTGCTGTGCACACCCCATTTTATAGAGGAGATCAAGCCACACAAAAGGTTACTTGCCCACAATCACACAACTGGTAACCGTGCCATGGTGTCTGATTCCAAAGATCATGCTCTGACCACTAAGCCTACCCACAGTTCAGAAAAGAAAGAGATTTGTGGACATGGAGAAATGAAATAAAACATACCATTGATTGAGTTCTTTCTGTGTGCTATGCGCTTTACTCAGCACTTTACACATGTCAACTTAATCAGTGGCAACACAAATATAGAGAGATGGGTATTCACATAGAACATATTGGCATGGAGAGATTGGGTAACATGCCCAAAAGTTCATGGTTAATGAATGATGAAACCAAAAACTAAGCCTGGGTTTGCCTGATTCCAAAACCCATGTTTCTGATCACTATACTGTATTGCTTCCTTCTCAGTGTGGCCTGGGCACATTTCATGGGAAGGCATGATTTAGGCTGAGCAGTAAATGTGGGTAGGAACTGATGAATTGGAGATAGGATTGAGGCAATGTCAGAGGTAGGGGAACCATCCGGGGAATGAGAGGTCTTTAAATCACCTCATGAGGTCTGAATGTATGGTTGAGGATGATTCTTAGAAGGGACATGTTAGTTGTGCAAAATTCAGCATGGATTGAATTAACGAAAGTGTCAAATTTCTTCTGCATTATTCCCGAAAATAGAGCCTGGAAAAATGGATAGAATTTGTAAGGAAGTGGATTTGAGCCATTAACCAGGACTGTCCAAAATTGAAAGGTACTTAGGACGTCTTTCATAGAAATGACCACCTCCACCAGTCTGATTGTTCTAGTACCAGTTGACCTTCTGGGTCTTAGGTCAAGTATTCCAGTAGGTGGGTCTGAATAGACATTGACCAACCAACTACTTGGCTGGCCTTAGGTCACATGTCCATCTTTGAATGAGCCACCAGAGGTGCCAGGTAGCATCCTGAAACATCCAGTGTTACCTCTTAGTGGGTGAATGGGGCAGGTTCCCTGGAAGAAGGTAAGGGCAGTAGAGACACTACTCCCCTAACCAAGTTAGGTCGTGTAAGGCCAGGCTGAACAAATTTATTTGGCCTCACTGCTGTTTTGGCAATCATTTTACTTTCAGATATTTTTTCCTTTTAATCTGACCCTGACAATAAAGAAAGGACTGGTGATTTGGTTTCAGAACAGGATCTGCCAGCCTTAAGGAGATAATGAAATAAGAAATGAGTTTTCTTCCTAATGGTGATGCCAACATTGTTTCATTAAAAAAAAAATAATAAAGTTACAGCCCAAATATTTATATATGCAGGGTTGGCGGAAGGGACTTTTTTTTCAAGCTCCTTTTTTGTCAATTAATAAATACTTTTGTCTTGAAAGATTGAAAGGTTTGCAACTGGGCTCAGTGGCTCGTGCCTCTAATCTCAGCACTTTGGGAGGGTGAAGCAGGAAGAACCCTTGAGCCCAGCAGTTCGAGACCAGCCTGGGCAACATGGCAAGACCCCCATCTCTACCAAAAAAAAAAAATTAAAAATTATCCAGGCATGGTGGCACATGTCTGGTGATCCCAGCTGCTTGGGAGGCTGAGGTGGGAGGATCACTTGAGTCTAGAAGGTCAAGGCTGCAGTGAACTGTGATCGCACCACTGCGCTCCAGTGTGGATGACAGAGTGAGACTCTGTCTCAGAAAAAAAAAAAGAGAGAGAAAGGTTTGAGATAATAAAGTTAAGAAATACTGATTTGGCTACTTTTCATGGAGAATTCCATGTAAGGAGAGGCAGAGAGTCGCTGATTAGCTGGAGAGAAATAAGACTATTAACATATGCTGGGTTTCATTACAGCTCCAGATTTGAAACAAAAGACAGAGTTTGGGGCTTGGATGTTTTGCCAAGTGTTTGTCTTTTAGAAGCATTTTGATCATTTTTGTAACTGGGGCTCTGAGAAAGTGCTTTTTAAATATCTGCTCACTATTCCACTCTCTGCCACCCATACGCTCAAAGAGAAGAAATAATGTAAGATCTGTGTTTGCCTTCCAATATATAACTTCTCTCTAGGTATTGTGTTTCAGGGAAACAGAAAAGAAATTAATCATATTTGCTTTCCAGGTTCTTTGCTACAAACCACCTTAAGATAATACTTTACTTTTATCAGACACTGCTTCATGTGTCCCTCTCTCTCTCCCAAGGGAGGAAAACAGCTCATATTCATGTGGCCAAACTGGATCCTTGCTGGCTGGCTTTGTGGAGGTCACAGCTGTGTCAGCCCCTGGAAAAGAAAGCATTCACCATCCAAGTATTATCGCTTCAGACCTTCCCACCCTGACCCTGCCAACATTCTTTCTGAAGTTAGCACAGAATGTTCATTTCAGAAAGGCGAACAGCCAATTCGGAAAAGCCAAGTAGTCAGGAATTCCATGTCTGCCTCTGACAGAAAGAAAACATTCCTAGTCCCTCGTTCTTCTACTTCTCTACAGTCTCTGTATTCTCTCTTTTCTTCCCTCTCATCCAGCATGGGTGCCTGCACTCGAGTAAAATTTGAGGATATTCACCATAAAATACAATGGTTAGCACAAAGTGTTGACTTGTATGATGTGGATTTCTTTGAAGCCTTTCAGAGCACATGCAGGCAAACACGAATCTTTCCTCTTTTGTTCCCTTTTGTGATTGTAGTTGGGCATTCAAATCAGCCTTGCCAGCCAGCGCACTTGTACCTCTGGCTTGTGTGATAATCTAGATTTAAATACAGCATTGCTAACCGAACCTTACATTGACTCGGGATTCCCCACATAGTCAGCATGGCTTACGTGGCTCCTCTAAACATCTTCTGAAAATATCAGGCTGAAATCATGCCACCCAAACAAAATGGGTCACCCCAACAAAATGGCAGCACTCTCGGCCCTTGTGTGGGATGTCAGAGAAGCCAGACAACACATGGAGATGGCTGCAGGCAACGTGTCCATGATCAGTCGTAGAAGATGATTAGCTTTCGGTACAGTTAACTAGGATTTGTTTTCTTCTAGAATAGTGCTTCTCAGATGATGGTTCTTTGCCCATAGGCAACTAACCCAACCCTTCCTTTCCAGGACTATTTGCATCTTGTTGGTTAAAATAAGGCATTGCCTATGATTTTCCCCAGCATGAATTTTACTTAAGTGCTTGTAGGGGGTGCTATCAAAAAGGCAATAAATAAGTGTGACTGTGTCTACTTTGTTTACCTTTAGATGTGTGATTTTTTTTTTTTTTCCTAACAGTAAACTGGAGTAGACAGAAAAGTTTTAATTGCATGACCTTTTTTAACCAAAGGTATCTGTCAGAAAGAGTAGAGCAGCTCTTGGAAGTTGAGACTGTGTGCTTTGGAGGCGAACTGCCTGGGTTCCATGTATGACTTTGTTCTTCGGCCAAATTACTCAAGTACTCTACTATTTGGTGCCTCGGTTTTCTCATCTGTAACATGATGATAATAATCCCCACCTCATGGAGTCACAGTAAAGATTAAATGATGGAATATGTATAAAATGCTTAGACTAGGACCTGGCATCACAGGAAGTGCTTGGGAGATACTAGGCGTTTTTATTGTTGTTGCGGTATTAAATGATCACCAAACCTCTAAAGCAGGACTGTCTGGTAGAAAGAAAACCACGTCATTTAAAATGTTGTAGTAATCATGTTAAAAAATATAAAGAGAAACAAGTGAAATTAATTTTAATAGTATAGTTTATTTAATAGAATATGTATCCAAAATATTATCGCTGCAAATGTAGGGCTAGCCATATTTCTAAGGGAATAGCCACATGGCTACTGGCTGTCACAGCTGTAAGGTTTATCTCAAGGCCACGACAACTGGTGAGTCACTTAATTCAGAACGTTTCTATTTCAACACATGACGTGCAGTGCATGTGAATGAAGGAGGTTTTTAAATGATGGGGTGAAGATGCCATCATTAATCCAAGAGAGATGGCTTTCTTTGTTAATTATGGTTAAGTCCTTTTCTTTCTATAAAGCCCTTTCTATAATCACCTTCATGCAAAACTGACTGTAGCCACAGGAGGGGCATGGCCCTGCATTTAGCTAGCTGTTCTTAGATTTTATGTTTGCAGCTGTGGTTCAGTAAGTAAAATTTTGGATGCTCCAGGCTACTGGGAATTTAATATTCCATTATCATTGTCTTGTTTAATAATGAGACAACAAATAGGACCTGCCCTGTCATACCTCAAATGTATGGTGAAGCTAAAATAATCTCCATGACTTTAGGTGAGATTTTTCCAGTTCCTAGTTAGTATCCTTGGTTTCCTTACTGTGCTAATAATGGATTCTGGTTTTGTTTAATTGCCATTATATGCCCATTCCTTAAACTGTTGTGCATATCAGTCTTTTAATGGCTCATAATTATATTACTTTTGGTTTTCTCTCATTTCTCCCTTTCATCCACAATGATGCCCTGCCCAAGTCTTGTGGACAGGAGCTCTTGCTACACACGAATGGCATGAATAGATTTCAACTTGCCTTTGATTCGAACCGACAGATTAAAAACTAATTATTCTCTGTAATACTTTTATAATAAAAACTAAGTTGAAATGATTTATATACACTTCCAGCCAACACATTTGCAATTCAAGGTTAAAATTGTTCTTGAAATGGCACCAGTTAAACTGCAATTACAAATCCCCAAGCAGGGATAAAAGAAAGAAATGTTTTACACATTCACTTCAAAAGTTTAAGAGTCAATTTAATATTATAGAAATAAAAACTTTCATTTATTTTTACTAAATGATAAAGACTTCATTAGTTGTATTAAAGTCAAGATAATTCCAAGTGTGTTTATTACCCTGCTGTGGCAGGATCAGCCAAGAAAAGTGAGGGCTTTGGGAGGTGGACAGGATTTTCTCCTGGGGCCTGCTATCTTGTTCATGCCTCCCAGGTCTTTCTGTGTTGGGCCATTGGCAATTTCTATTCAGAGTGCAGAAGGGTGAAGATAGATAGATTTATGTTGCTGATGCAGGGTGCCCTGTGTGGAATGGCCCTGGGGTTAGCTAAAGGGAATTGTTTCAGGACTTCTAAAACTGCATCCATTTCTCCACTGCAGTGTGACTCTTTCAGTGGATAATGTTAAGGCCTCTTATGCCTGTGGCATGAAGTAGCTGAGAGCATACAAAATAGAGTCAAACAGACCTGCTATTCTAAGCCTCACTTCACCTCTTGGTTCCCGTGCCTGCATTAGTCCATTTTCACATTGCTGTAAAGAACTACCTGAGACTGGGTAATGTATTAGAAAAGAGGTTTAATTGGCCGTACAGGAGTCATGACTGGGAAGGCCTCAGGAAACTTACAGTTGTGGCAGACGGGAAGCAGGCATGCGTTACATGGCTAGAGAAGGAACAACAGAGAGAAAGGGGAGGCGCTACACACTTTTAAACAACCAGATCTTGTGAGAACTCACTCACTGTCATGGGAACAGCAAGGGGGAATTCCGCTCCCATGATCCAATCACCTCCCGCCAGGCCCCTCCTCCGGCACTGAGGATTACAATTCCACATGAGATTTAGGTGGGGACACAGATCCAAACCATATCGGTGATCTTGGGCAAGTTACTCAATGCCTCTAAGCCCAATTTCCTTACTAGTCAGTAACATTAATACTAATACTGCTATTAATCATAATATTACCAGCAGCCTCATGGGATTTCTGTGGATTAAGTGAGAGAAAGCACATACCAGTCTCAGCACAATGCCTTGCGTGTAATAAGCACCCAGTAAATATTGCCTGCTAGTGTTCATGATATAAGAGTGTTCTTGTAATGCTACTCTAATGTCGTTACTTTAAGCTAAAAAGAAGTTGGAAACCAAAATAATGTCTATAAAGTACTTAAAGAAGTACCTGGCATGTAGTAGGTTTGATAAATACAAGGGGGATAAGGAAGGGAAGGTTGATAGCATTTTACAGTTGTCATAAGCTTAGAGTACAATTGTAGTTACCACAGTCCTCATAAAATAATAATTACAGTAGTGATAGTACTTACCGAGTACCTGCTGTGTGCCAGGAATTATTCCAAATACTTTATATATCACAACTCATTGAATAGTTACAAAAACCACAAGAAGGAGGTAGTGCTGTTACCTCCATTGTACAAATAAAGACACTGAGGCACAGAAAGATTAAATAATTTGACCAAGGTCACACATTTAGCAAGTAGGGTTTAAAAACAGGATTTTGTACCCAGGTAGCAGGGGTAAGGGTTTTGAATTTGGAGAATTAGGCATAGGCCGGATTAAAAGGGCCCCACCATTAAGGATGGGAGGCTGTTAAAAAGTATTGAACAGAGGCATGACGTGGTCTCATATATATTTTTCAAGGATCACTGTTTCGCTGTTAACCAGATCTAGAAAAGTAGAACAGATTACGCACCAAACATATGGACCAGTCAAAGGCCCAGAAAGACACAACTTTGTCTGTATGGTTTGTTCTATGGCTCCAGCATGACTTCCATGTTGCACAACTCTAGGGGACACTTTCTCATGGTGGGCTTATGGCACCTTTTGGAATCAAACAAAGTGGAAGTCCAAGGCAAGGGTTGGGGTCCAGAAACAGACTGAAGTTGCCGTGTAATGATGTATCGGTAGATTTCATCACAGCCCACTTTCCAAAGTGAGAAATGTAGACTCCTCTCACCAATCCAAGACTCCTGGAGGTTTTTAACTCATTGGCCAAGCATGCCAGTTACCAAAGAGACAGGCCACTGGTGAATTTCATTTAACTTAGAAAAATGACAGGGTTTTAGTGAATGCCGCCAACCCACGGAAGGACATTTGATGAGTATGCTAAGCTTGTGCTCCTTTCCCTCTTTTGTATGACTGTCAAGAGCAACTGTGATCCGGTTGACAATATAATATCGTTCAGGTCATCAGTTCTCTCCCAGAACCATCACATCCTTTCTTCAAAATCTTGGGGCAAGTTAAATTAATAACAAGGAAGCCGCCATGCTTTTAAACCATAGCATGTCATTAAGCTGTAAGAGCAATTTAAGTGAAAGCATTTTTGTGTTAAATTCAGAACCTGCCTCATTTTTACAGTTATATGACTTGTTCTTTCCTGAGGCTTCAGAAATAAACTTTTTAGGAGAATTTAATGCTGGCTATGAAAGAAGCAAGTATTCTGGAGAATAAACAAACTTCAGAGTCATATTGCTGAGACAGTTTTCCAGGCCATTCTTTTCTGGCATCTCAGAGATTAAACTATTTTGGGACAGATGGCTGTCTCTTCCGGAAAATTTCCGGTCTAATTCACGATGTATGGCAGCCCAGTCCGTTTCTCTAAAAAGTCATCCTGAAAGTTAAGGAATGTCTCTCTCTATTAAACTCACATCTCTAAGCCTTTAATTTAAGCCAATTTCCTTTTATTTGGTCTTCTCTGGACACGGAGAAGAGCTGGTCTGCTTCTTCCACATAGGAGGGGCTTTATGAAATTACTCCTTACTCACCTTTTCTTCCGGCTAAACAATTCCACTTCCTTTAACCTTTCCTCACAGGATTTATTCTCCATCTTTTTAATCATTTCGATTGGTCTTTTTCTGGGCTGTCTCCAGAGGGTCTTTGTTAATACTTCTCATATAATTTTAAGAAGTTATTTTCTCTGAGAAAATCGGAAACCTGCTCTCACATTTGATGCATTCAGTTCTGACTTTGGTAGTCCTATCAAGAGAGTTCATGTCACGAGGTGGAGGTGATTTTTCAGCATCTTCAGTTGTCTTCATTTGAGTGACTCACATTTGGACAAAGTAATCAATCCACTTTTCCTAATTTTTCTGGCATGTCTTGCCTTTCCTTTGCTGTAAATAAAGAAGGAATAGCAGAAAGAATGGGAAGGCAGGCAGATTCTACCTAGAGACACTATGAGTTTTTATGAGAAGGTAAAGTCACTCACAGAGAATTGAAGTAATACAAGAGTCATAGGCTGCTTTGGCTTTTAGGCTGATCGTGAATCCGTCCTGGTTCTATGTAAAAGGCAGAAAAAATTCTGTGGTTTACTATCATTTTACATAAGCTGTGGAATTGGAGGGGAGGTAGAATGATAGGTGAATTCATATACTTAAATGATTTTTGCATGGCTAATATCACTACCTCAATTCTTCGCTTTCTCATGCAAAGAGAGGGCAGACTATTTGGAAGCAGGTCATTTTCAGTGTCATTCTCTGAGGCTGCTTGAGAAATAGTGGGGGTTAGTTCCAGGTTTCAGGATGACCACCTAGAATTTGCCAAAACCCAGATAGCGATTTCCCTTTTTTATTTTCCACATTACTGTTAACTGCCTTCTGGTTCCCCGAAGCCTAGACAGTCACTCAGTGCACGGAGAGCATCTTTCTAGCACCATTGGGCCATTTCTCCCGCAGAAAGCAGTCTTATTTGGCACCGGAGGATCCAGATGGGCCAGAAACAGTTCATTCAGCTTTTCTCTTCTATTTTCTTCTCCTATTAGTATTTTTGGTGGCTGCATATTTCAAATTACAGTTTTTTGTTTTTGTTTTTGTTTTTCGGTGACAAGAATAACTTTGTGGCCTGTTGAGGACAAGTCTCTGTCACTCAGTCGCTGTTCCATTCCTCATATGTAATAGAATTACCTTTTTTATTTTTTAAAAAAAATGTTATTATTTTTTTGAGACAGAGTCTGATTCCATCACCCAGGCTAGAGTGCAGTGGCACGATCTCGGCTCACTGCAGCCTCCACCTCCCAGGTTCAAGCAATTCTTGTGCCTCAGCCTCCCGAGTAGCTGGAATTACAGGCGTGCACCATTATGCCTGGCTAATTTTTGTATTTTTAGTAGAGACAGGGTTTCACCATGTTGGCCAGGCTGGTCTTGAACTCCTGACCTCAAGTGATCCATCCACC
>NW_012106141.1:956778-1035207 GCF_000951045.1 Mandrillus leucophaeus | reverse complement strand
TAATTTTTGTATTTTTAGTAGAGACAGGGTTTCACCATGTTGGCCAGGCTGGTCTTGAACTCCTGACCTCAAGTGATCCATCCACCTTGGCCTCCCAAAGGGCTGGGATTTCAGGCATGAGCCACCGGGCCTGGCCAGAATTACTGTTTTTGATGATCACAATGTTGAAGGCCACACACACACACACAAATCCCTTTTTTGTTTTTTCTGTTTTTGAGACAGGGTGTTACTCTGTCACCCAGGCTGGAGTGCAGTGGGGCAATCATAGCGCATTGCAGCCTGCAACTCCCAGCCTCAAGCAACCCTCTCACCTCAGCCTCCCAAGAAGCTGTGACTACAGGCATGCACCCCCACGCCCAGCTGATTTTTGTATTTTTTGTACAGGCAGGGTCTCATTGTCCCAGCTACTCTTGAACCCCTGGGTTCAAGCGATCTTCCACCTCAGCCTCCCAAAGTGTTGGAACTATAGGTATCAGTCACCACACCTGGCCCAAAGAATCCCTTTTGATAATAGAAATAGGATTTGGGCACCCTGATTTTTTTCTTTTACTTTCCATAAAAGTTAGATTGGCAGTCTTGTAAGTGATATTTCTTAATAATATTAATAATAATGATAGCAGCTAACCTTAATTGAGGACTTAACTGTGTACTAAGCAATTTACATATATTTTAATACTTCTAACAACTTTATAAGGTAAGTATTATTACGTGTTTTACAGTTGTGGATACTTGAGTTACAGAAAACTTAAACAGTTTGTCCCTGATTACCCATCTGCTAAATGTTGAACTTAGGCAGTTTGACTTGCAAGTCACACATTTAGTGACTTGGTGACTTTGCCAAACTTGATCACTAGTATGTCGGAAGATGCCAAGAATTAAATCCCTAATATTTATGAAGCTCTTACGATATGCTAGGAACTGGTTTAAGCACTGTACTTGGATTAAATATTTTGTCAGCACTTAATGTTGACAAAAATCCTTTTGGGTAAATATTGTTATGATTATCACCATTTTATTGAGGAAAAATGGTGGCTCAGGTTAAGCAGCTTATTCAGGTCACAGAGTGGGTAGGTGATGAAGTTAGTATTCATACCCAGGCAGTCTGGCTCCGGGACATAACAGTATCACTGTGACCCTATGCTTCTTCCTAGAATGCTGAAGGCCTTTCCAGCAGGGCACTGCAGAAAGACTGGGACTCTCATGGGAGGCACAAACTCAGAGTGTGGTACAGCCCTCAAATGAAGTGTTTTCCTGGTTAGTTGGCAGGACAGAAACCACAGCCAGATGAGCCCGTTGGCAGTGCTTCCAGCATGCAACCCAAGTCCTGCTGGGTTTAGCAACCCTGGCATCGGGCACTTCCTACCGTTTCGTGCTCTTATCACCTCCACCTGCTTTGGACCAAATCGCTTTTCTAATTGATGGTTTTTGTTTTGTTTTGTTTTGTTTTTTCCTCCCCTCTCTGGTTCTCCGTTCAGCTTGAGGCTTTTTATTCCATCTTCACCACGGAGCAGCAAGACCATGTCAAGTCGGTGGAGTATCTGAGAAATAACTTTCGACCACAGCAGCGTCTGCATGACAGGGTGGTGTCCAAGTCCGCCGTCCGTGATGCCTGGAACCACGACGTGACAGACTTCTTAGAAAACCCACTGGGGACAGAAGCCTCTAAAGGTATATTTGGATTAAGTGCCTTACCCAGAGGAAGATTCCTTATCAAAAATTACTTTAAATTAAAAGGAATTCAAAGCCAGGCAGGAATTGGGACTTGGTGTTAAGTGCATATGTTTCTCTGCTAAAGGGAGCTTGTCTGGCTGAAAAATAGGAGCAGGTGTGGGAATAACTTCTGTTAAATAGGTATGATAGAAATTGCCCTTTTGACCAGTAATAGATAATTCTGTCTGCATTTCTGCCTGGTAGCTTCAAAACTTATAGCAATGTCTAGAGAAAGCTTTTTGAAAGTATCTTACTTTTTACGTGTTTCCCTGTTGATCAGGAGTTTATCTCTGAGCTCAGGTATCAGTGAAACGAGAGAGTTCCCTGACCTCTCCCCCCGCCTTTGAAGGACATGCCCCCCGCCACCTTTGAAGGACTTGCAACAGGAACGTGGCTTATCTGTTCGGTCACCATTCGCTTCTCAGACACCTTATGGGAGGGGGAGCACACAGACGGGCAGGTACAGGAGCCAGGGCAAGTTCCTTGGGGCTCTGGCACTAGGGTTGTTGTCTGTGACTCCTGAAGCCCAAGTGGGCATGTGTTACAGCGGGCTCTTGCAGCCTTGCTGTCTGTGGACAGCTTAAGTGTTAACCAGCTCAATGACCTCTTGGTACCCAGGTCCTTGTCCAGCGTCCAGGAAGAATCAGGTCACACATGGACTTGAAGAATGAATGTGGGGGTTTTATTGAGTGGTGGAGGTGGCTCTCAGCAGGATGTATCAGGAGCTAGAAGGGGTATGGAGTGAGAAGATGATGGAGTTTGGCCATTCAGTGGCCAATCTCCTCTCTGATTGTCCCTTGACATTCAGATGCTCCTTCTCTTCTCCCTACCATGCCATTCTGCTGTTCTACTCTCTTCTGTTCATTCCCCTTATCTGCTTCTGGAGCCTGGGGTCTGGAGTTTATATGGGTACAGGATAGCGGGGTATGGTGGGCCAAAAGGCAACTTTTGGTCATGAAAACAGGAATGTCTGTTTTCACTTAGGGCCAAGGGTCTCCAGGCTTGAGGGTGGGACCTTTGCTGGGGAACTGCCCTCTTCTGGTCAGTATTTCTCTGTCTCCTGTCCATATCATCAGGACCTTTGAATTGCTCCCAACACCCCAGTATATAGTAGTCTTACTACCATCCACCCCAGGCAAGAACTCCCACGCCAGCCTCACCCCCTACTGGAAATCACTTGCTAATTTTTTTAACCTTTATTCAACAGTTTAACCCCCATATCTGATACGCATAAGTTTATCATTTTCAGGCATCTCAGTCTTTTCCATGTCTACGTACTCATGTGAAATGAATATGAATTTCTCTCCCAGGAAATTAGAATGTCTGATTCTACCCTCACGCCTCTCCTCTCAGGTGTAACACATAATTGTGTGACAGAGCTCCGGAAATGCTGAGGGGAGCAAGGCTGATCAAAGCCCTATTACTTGGAATGGAGGAAGGAAAAAGAAGGAATTTTCTTTTGGTGCAAAAAGGGATATTTCCCAACCCAGTGCTCTCCTTCTTCAAAATTATGAGCTTGGGCAATAAAGGGAGAGCTTGTGTCATTTGTCAACACTGGAAGTAGACTGGGCTATTGTTAGTGTGGTACGTTATGTAGAAAGGTTTTCTTTCAAGAGTGCCCCCACCCCTCACAAAAGGGAACAGTTTATTGGCATATGGACTTTGTAGGAACAGGGGGAGTGGGATTCTATTCCACAGGTAACTGCAGTGGCATGCACTTTCATGATAATCATGAGCCCATTTTCTAGGCTCCTGTTTCTGAAAAGGAGCTAAAAGAAGAGGAGAGGGAGTTTAAGAATGTGAGCATTTCCTTCCTGTCTGTGTGATTTTGTTTGAGGTTAGTGAGGAGAAGTGAGTCAGACCAGGTTCCCTGAGAAAGGCTTGAGATTCAAGTAATTTGGGGACAATAGATTGTCGAGGGCCTCATTCTCTGGGAACAATGAGAGAATTAAGAAGCTCACAAACCTGTGAAATATCTTAGGTTGGGCTACCATGGAAAACCTCACATGAACTAATTTTTTTTTTTAACCTAGCTAAAAAAAATAAAGAAAATAACCCAACTAGAAAGCTTTCTCCCAAGAGAACTTGACTGAGAAAAGCAGGTCTCCTGGGGATTTTGTGAGAGTTATATGCAGAGGACATGGATTGTGGGGGTGAGGAATTCATATCACAAGTGAGTGCACGATCTGGTAGCTCAGAACTGCTGAGATGGTGACAGATAAGCTCTTTCCTGAAAAATGGGCCGAGCATATGATATATCAGCTGTACAGAGAAAATGCATGGCCTTTATTATCCAAGAAAGCTAGGGAAGATAATGGTTTCCATTGTGTTAAATTGTTGAAGTGGGCAGAATCTTCCACTGAACAGGCCTTCTCTGAATTTGACCACAACGACAGAACCGTCCTTAAATATGGCAAATTAATTCGTCATTCTACTGGGTTTATTTGAATTATCATAGTGCTCATCGCTGACTCTTTAAGACATGGGAGTATTAAAATGTTTTCTGATATTTTTAGAGCCAAAGAGAGAGCGGGATCTAGGTGCAGTCCTATTTGTGTGTTTAACATATTATTGGAGAGCTACATATACAGAAAAGTGCAGTACCTGTAACATGTGCACAGCTTGATGAATTTCCACAACCTGAGCACACCTGAGTAACAAGCTCCCAGATCAAGAAACTCCCATCTAGGATCTCATGACTCCCCACTCATTCCCCTTCCTAATCACTCTCTGTTCCCAAGGGTAACCTCTTCCAGAAATTCACTTTGCCTGTTTAATAAATTTCATAAAGATGGAATCATTCAGTATGTCCTCTTTGGTGTCCTGCTTCTGTTGTTCTACAGTGATTTTAAGCGTCCTCTCTGTTGATGCCTGTACTTGTAGTTTGTTCTTCTGTATTGCTAAATCCCATTGTGTGATTATACCTGAATATATTTATCCATTTCAGTATACATGAATATGTAGATTATTTTCAAGTCGGGGTGATTACGAAAATTCTTGAACCTGCCTTTTAATGAATATGTGGACATATCTCTATTGGGCATACACCCAGGAGTAAAATGGCAGCATCCTAGAGTACACATATTTTCAGGTTTGGTTAGAGACTGCCAAATGGCTCCCCAAAGTGATTGTATGTACCACTTTACACTTCTGCCAGCAGTTGAGGAAATTTTCCTATTTTTACAGCATTTTTTAAAGGCATAATTTACATACCATAATATACAGCTATGGTAAATGTATAATTTGATAATTTTAGTAAATTTATACTTGCACAGCCATCACTGCAGTCCAGTTTTAGAACATTTTCATCACCACAGAAAGTTCCTTCCTGCCCATTTGCAGTCAATTATTTCTCCTGCCCTCAACCCCAGGCAACCTCAGGTCTGGTTTTGTCTTTCACTTGGTGTTAATGATTTTAACATTTATCCATGTTTGGCATGTATCAGTAGGTCATTTTTATGTTATTGCTGAATAGTGTCCCTATTTTTTTAAATAACAGCTTTATTGAGATTTAATTCACATACCATGAAATTCATTCTTTAAAGTGTACACATCAGTAGTTTTTACTGTAGTCACAAAGTCATGCAACCATTTCTACCATTTATTTCTGGAACATTTTCATCACCCCAAAAAGAAACTCCATCTGTAGCAACCACTCCCATTCTCCTTCTCTTCTTCTGCTCTGTATCTCCCTCCCTCCAGGGCTAGGCGACCACTAACGTACCTTTTGTCTCTATGAATTTGTCTATTCTGGACATTTTATGTAAATGGATCATATATGACTTTTTTCACTTAGCATAGTACTTTCAAGGTTCATCTGTATTGGGGGGTTATGTATCAGAATTTAATTCTATGTTATAGCCAAGTAATATAGCACATAATATGTGGAGGTGCCATATTTTGTTTATCCATTTATCAATTAATGGACATTGAGTTTCTTCCCCCTGTTGGCTGTTATGAATAATACTTTTGTGAACATCCGTATCCAAGTTTTTGTGTAAATATACATTTTCAAGTCTTTTAGATGTAAACCTAGGAATAGCATTGTTGGGTCATATGGTAACTTTCTGTTTACGGTTTTGAGGAACTATCAAACTATTTTCCAAAGTGGTGGCATCAGTTTACATTCCCATCAACAGTGTATGCGCGTTTCAATTTCTCCATGCCCTCACCAACACTTGTTATTGTGCATCTCTTTTATTTTCACCAACCTAGTGAATATGAGGTTGTATCTCTTTATAGTTCTGATTTCCATCTCCCTAATGACTGATGATCTCCCTGTTTGTTTTTAAATGCACATGTCATGGAACCAGAGCCCACATGACCAAATGTTCCTCCTTTTTTTTCCCTAACAAGACTCAGGTAACTCAGCGGCACTATAGGCCAAAAGATGGCCTACACATCATCAGACAGCCTGGAAGACTTAGATTATTGACCTTAGAGATATAAGCAGGAAAGAGCCAAAGCACGGAACAAGTCCTTTTCCTTCCTCCACTCTTCTGTGAAAAAAAGTTTTAAAAAGAGAAGGAGTGGTATTCTGTAATCTTCAGGTAATTCAAAAACAGCAAAGCCTGCCTGATTGGTATTCTCTATCTAATAATTATTGGAAGCTTTCAATGCCCAGGAAAGCTATGATGTTTTATGCATTTGTCGGGCTATTGTCACAGAAGAAGGAAAAATAAATTAATTACATAAGGCAGGAGTCATTTACATTTTTTGGTTAAGAGCCAGATAGTAAATGTTTTTGGCTTTGTGGGCCATATGGTTTCTGTTGAATCCTGGGTATTTGTGGGACATTGGTTCCAGGACCCCTACGGACACCAATATCCTTGGATGCTCAAGTCCATTATATAAAAGGGTGTTATATTTGCATATAACCTAAACACATCCTCCAGTATACTTTAAAATATTTCTAGAGTACTTATAATATTAATGCAATGTAAATGCCATTTAAATAGTTGTTATACTCTACTGGTTTTTGTTTGTACTGTTTTTTATTGTTATATTGCTGTTTGTTTTTTTTTTTCCTTCCAAATATTTTTGATCTGTGGTTGGTTGAACCCATGCATGCAGAAACCGTGGATATAAGTGCCGACTGTACTCAATTCTACCAGTATAGCAGGAAGGCACCTGCAGATGATATGTAAATGAGTGTAGAAAATGTCTTGCAGTAAACCTTTATTTACAAAAAAAGATGGCAGACCAGAGTTGGCCTTGGGACTGTAGTTTACTAACCCCCACTTTAGGGAGTAGCTTAAACTGAGTTGGAGAAACCTAAACTGGTTAATCATAGACTTGTTGTAAGATACATATTTTCTGTCTTCAAGATACTGTGAATGTGTTGGATCTGTGTTTCCATTCCACTGAAAGACCCTAGGACCAACCAGAGATTCACTAACTTGGTAACCGCCCACTTACCAATTCACTTTAACACCCAGTCACCTTTCACATCAGAGGGGTAACCAGAGCCTCAATTGACTGAATATAGCTCCCCTCCTCCCCTGTTCCGCTGGCTATGATTTTGAACTTGAGGCAGCCAGTGGTGGGGGCCTGTGTTCATGCACTCATTTTGTCAGGATGATTGGACATCCTGGAATAGAGAATACAGAATCCAGCCTTTCAGTGCCAAGCACAAGAGGCAGGGCCCCTTAAGAAAGGAATGGGGGAAAAGTCATCTTAATATTGTATTGTTGCTGAAGAAAGACTTCTATATGGATGTCGTCCATAAAAAATAATAAAGCTTTCGTTCCAGTAAATGGAAACAATGTTTAGGCTTGGTGGATTGTTCAAGGGACATCCGATTTGCCACTCTGCCCTTTGTCGGTAAATAACTTGGACAGACTTTAGGATTTAATGGGCTGTCATTTCAGTTATTCTGCAACACATCCTGGGCACATGGGAGAGCGTTCAGTGATTACGTGCTGAATACTGTCTATTGTGAAGACTTTTGGAACAGTGAACAGAGAAAAATAACTTTCCTTCCAACAACATGAAACATATGGTTTATTAATTTAACCAAACCTGTTCAAACCACAGTGGAGTCAAAACCACTTGATCTGATAATTTGATTTGATGGCTTAATTAAAATGACACTGTATAATGTAATAAAAGCAAAGGAAATGGAGAGGACACCGGACTGCATGCATACCCTCTGGGCTCCTAAGCCAATGTCGTGGTTTTTTGGTGAATGTTTTTTTGCCTGTGCTGATGGAGAGATCTCTTTCTTTTTTAGCTATGTTTTCAATGCAAACATTGCTTCCTGTTTTGGTTAAAAGCAGTTTTAAAGGACATATACCACTGTGCAAGGAAGCCTGAGTAACTAGCCTATTTAAAATCAGTACATTGAGAAAGAGGGTCACATTTTCTATCCAAATTAGCAAACAAAGAAGTAAATCCATGATTGCTTTAAAAAAGAGTTTGACATTGAAATTATGGTTTTCTGCTATTTTGGGAGAAAATATTAATGTTGTTCTATTTTCAGTTTAATCATTTCTACTCACCAGATTAATGAGCTTGAATTACTTATCTTATTAAAAGAAGCTCTGATATGAACACTTAATGCCTTTGCAGGCAGCTGCCTGCCCAGAAACTCTTCCAGAAAGTTATCCTGTTACAGCCAGAAGCTTTTAGCATAAGAAAGTGTTAAGAAAAACACATTTTTCAGGCAGCCCCTGTGGAGAGTTTTTAACCCCCTTCTTTCAAAAATAATTTTCAATTGTCATTCTTTTTTAACCTTGAGTGTTTAAGAAAGAAGGCAAAAAAAAGCAGGTCTGTTTCAAGACCCTTGGAACATCCTAGACTCTCATATTTTGAAGGTCCTGCCATGTTATATCCAACGTTTTTAAATGCTCAGACATTTCATGATTACTCTTAAGTTTATGTAAATATATGAGTTGGTGTTAAGTTGCGTTTGATTGGTTGACATAATGTTGATATTTTATAGACTTTTAATGTAGCATTAAATATTTTGTTTCAATTGTTATAGCCAGTAAATGTCTTTTCATATGTCAGACATTTTTGTCCAGCTTTGAAAAGCTTCTTGACTCTAAGAGTGGTGCCTGAAACACCTGTGGTTAGAAAGGCTAGCAAGAGAGCCGGGTGCTGTGGCACACGCCAGTAGTCCCAGCTTCTTGGGAGGTAGAGGCAAGCGGATCGCTTGAGCCCAGGAGTTTGAGGCCAGCCTGGGCAACATAGTAAGCCTACATCTCTTAAAAATAAAAGAAAAAGAAAGCCTGGGAAGAGGTTTTTGTGCGCCAGATGCTGTGCTATCGTTTTCTATTCATAGTTGTTTTATTTAATCCTCAAAACAACCGCTGCCAGGATTCGCTTTTCATCCATTAAATATTTATTGACCATCTACTATAAACAAGTTCTAGGCACTAGAAGTACAGTTGAACAAGGGATGGTCCCTCATCGTGGAGTGTACATTCTAGAAGGGAGAAATAAATAAACACGTCCACTGATGATAGGCTTCAATGTTGTCCCAAAGGGAATCAAATCAAGTCGTGCACTAAGAGTGGTGGAGTGTGGTGAGGTCGTGGGGAGGAGCCCGTCTTGGGATAAGGCAGGTGAGGACAGGGAGCCAGCCCTGTAGAGATCTGGAGAAGCAGGTCATTTGCAAGGACCTTGAAGCATGGGATCCAACCCAGAGCAAGGTAAACAAAGGGGAAGCAAGATCAGAGAGAAGAGGCTGGAGAAGTAGGCAAGAGCAACTCTGACAAAGACTTCTTTTGGTAGAGTTAAGATTGTTTGGAGTTAAGATCTTACAGCAATGGGAAGCCTCTGCAGGGTTTTAAACAGGACTCTGGAATAATCACAACAGTCTATAAACTTATCACTCTGGCTGTTGTGTGAAGAATGCTTGCAGAGGACTTGCATTGGAGTCTGCAGGACCTGCAAGAGACTGATAGAAATATCGCAGGTTGGATGAGGATGATCATAGTAAAGGTATAAGTGATCATTAGGGATGGACTTTGGAGGAGAACTTTGGGGATTTACTAACAGTTTGGATAGAGGGATGGGTAGGGTGAGCAAAGAGAGAAATGGAGTAGTATTGTTTCTCTGTAACAAGTGAGGGGTCTAACGTTCAGAGAGGGTAAGTAAATCATTCAAAGCCTCTCAGCCAGGAAGTGGTAGACCTCAGATGTGAACCAAGATCCTCTTATGTCCACACACAGTGTTCTTTCCATCGTCCAAGGGACCGCCATCTTCCATAAGAACCTGCAAGTGGTGCCTCTGTGTTCTCGATGTCGTCAGGTGACTTGAACAACACAGCTTATTACTCCTTCCCTGAATGAAGGAGCTTTAAAACTAAACATACTTGTGGGAATCGGCTGCTCTTACTTTCCTGAAAGTAATCACTGGGCTCAGTCTTTATCTTTGTGGCTTTTATCTATTTTGTCAGGTTATCTTGGGTGCTCAGGGCATAGGTTACTGGTCACAGGGTTAGTCCTGAGAGTCCTGCACCCACTTGATCTGCACCATGGGGCCATATAGGCAAAAGATCTTGTGCATCCTTGGATCAGAAGGGCCTAACACGGTACCTGGCACGTAGTAGGTGCACGGTCATTGCTAAGTGAATGAATGAATAAATAATAAGACAGGATAAGGCAGTGTTAGAAGACAGACTTGGGATTCAAGCAAACCTGGACTCAAATCCTAAAAACCATTCGCTCCTTTGTGACCTCGTTCAAGCTAATATCTAAGCTTCTATTTCCTTGCCTCTAAAATAGAGATAATAAGGCAGAGCCCAGTGGCTCATGCCTGTAATCCCAACACTTTGGGAGGCCAAGGTGGGAGGATCACTTGAGACCAGCAGTTCCTGACCAGCTTGGGCAACAGTGAGACCCCACCTCTACCAAGAAAAAAAAAAATTTTTTTTTTTAAATTTTTTTTTTAGCTGGGCTTGGTAGCACACACCTGTAGTCCCTAAGCTACTCAAGAGGCTAAGGCAGAAAGATCACTTGAGCCCAGGGGGTTTGAGGCTGTAGTGAGCCGTGATCATGCCCGCTGCACTCCAGCCTGGGTGACACAGTGAGACCCTGTCTCAAAAAATAATAGTAATAAAATATAATAATCACACACTTTCTTCCTCAGCCAATGGCCTTTTAAATGAGACTGATAGTGCGGGATCTTGGACATGGAAATTACTCTGCAAATAATTGTATCTTCTTATCTGTAGGTCAGCAGTAGCTTCTTTGTATGCCCAGGACAACCTGTTATATGTGACATGATCATTGGAGAATTTTGGAATAAGGGTGCCATGCCCTCTTCCTGTTAGACATGTGAAGCCAGGCTATTTGAATTTGTTGAAACCTTTCTAATGAAATGTATAATCCTTAAGGTGGTCCACACACCAAGTCCTGTCCCCCTCCCCAGCCCCATCTTGTACTTTCCTTCCCTTGGCATCCTACACTTCAGTCCAGCAGCCATTCTGTTCCCTCTACCTGGAAGGCCCTTGTCCCACCTCAGTACCTAACTGACCCCTCCTCAGCCTTCATAACACAGCTCAAGGGTCCCTTCCCCAAGGAAGTTTCCTGACTGCCTTGCCCCAGCCACTTGTTTTAGGGCACCAGTACCTTTTCTTATAGTACTTACCACAGTTGGATTTTTACATCTGATTATGTGATATGTGATTTTTTTCCCTAATATCCAGCTCTCTCACTACCCCATAAGCTCCATGAGGGTTGAGACTGTTTTCCTTTTCTCTGTTTTTATTATGGTCACTATTGACTCCTCAGTAAATACTGGATTGGATATGTTGTTGGGTGGGTGGATGGGTGGATGGATGGAAATGTGGATCCATGGATGAATAGGAGGATGGATGGATGCATGGATCCATGGATGGATGGGAAGATGGAGGGATGGATGGATGGATCCATGGATGGAGGGATGCATGGATGGATTAAGCTAACGTATACATACCAGGTGGCCAGGAATAAAAAATTCTTACCAAAAGAGTTGGCACAATTGGGACATGTATGATGTAGCCCAGGCTGGGTGCTCCTATTGGGGAGCATTGCCAGGCATCTGAAGCAAGATGTCATGCCAGTGCTACTTCCTGAAATCAGAGAGGCTCCTGGGATTGGGGAAGCCACCTTTTTACTCTGACCAAAAGCCGCCTTGGATGGAAGCATACATTTCAACAAAACATGGAGCGAGGGCTTTTCTGTCTGCCTCAAGGAATAGCCTAAAAGCAGAGAATGGAGCCACTTAAAGTGTCAGGCACTGATGTCAGGATGTTCTCAGGCAGAATCGGCTGTTATGGCTTGGGAGCGGTTGAGCTGATATTGGTAGCAGACTCCAGGGGCCATCTAGCATTTTCACACTTTATAAATATTACCTAATTACTTAATCCTCTCCATCTCTAGGCAGGTAGACAGAGTTTGATCTTCAACTTAGCAACCCTCCTCTGTCTTCTGCTTTTCTTTGCTCACTAGAAAAATCTTCTCTGACATGGGGTTTACTTGTGTGGGCACCATGGTGCTTCTGAACAGCAATCTGGAAATTAATAAAGGCCAACAGCTTCCTTACTCCCAGAGCAGCACACTTCCCCTTTTTCACTAACTAGCATTTACAGCCTATGAAACATGAGGCTGTGAGACATTGGCGTGCCTCTCATTGGAGCCATAGGAGGTATCTAGCTGGGAGACAGACTATTTATCTTCCCCATTCATCCCACTCATTATTCCTCAAACAAACACGGGTTGGTTGAAGCTGTTTTTCCTCAGGTATCTGTCCAGGAATATGGACAGAATCCTTGCTTTCCTAGGGCATAAGAAACAGTCTCATCTCCCTGCCCCTGAAGCCTGAAAATCAAAGAACAACTGTTAAGACCCAGAAGCGGGAGCCCCGCGTGGTGTCCTCTTGAGTCAGGCTTTTCTTATTCCTTCTCAGCACAGCCAGTGGTCGTTACGGTTGCTGGCTTCACTCCTGGGCAGCTCTCTTGACTGGTTTTGCGATTCCTAAGCACTGGCTTGGACCGAAATGAGTATCTTGGCTGTCACATTTCAAATCTCTGCCTGTGCTGAGAAGGCACTGCCTATATGTCTGAGACTAAATGCTGTCAGGTATTATCAAGTGCACAGAGCTATGCAATTCTTTGCTTCCAGGCTGGCACCAGGAAAGGCTTGCCAGAAGAGAAGAGCCTTCTCGGTGAGGAGTGTGCTGACTGTTTAAAACTTGGTTTTCAGCCACCAGCTGCGAAGCCCAAGCTCTTCAGAGCGTATGGACCCATTTGCCAGGGGCAGCCAAGAGGACTCAGGTGGCTCAGTCCCTGCCATGTGCTGAATCGATGATTCCACTTGGGCCCACTCTCGGGCAGTGCCTGCCCATAGCCTGGTCTCTCCATGCAACTGACAGGCTCCCTGGTTCCTTCTTGGGTCCCTTTGACCAAGTCTTGGCCTGAGGGCAGTACCCAGGTGTGGGAGACCCTGAAACCATACCAGATAGGGCCATCCTTAACCAAATGACCAGTTGGTTCAGATACCACATCTGGGGATTGAAATGAGGTTGGAATCCAAACATTGGAGTTCATCCTACCACTCCACCCACACTCAGCCAGAACAGAGAGCAAGTAAGAGTAGCAAGTGGCCAGGAAGTAGCGGAGATCCAGAGTTAACAGGTGAATGCCGTGCATGAGCCAGGACACTACTTTTAAGCATAGTAGGTACCAAGTCGAGCAGATTACCTGTTTCCAAGAGAAATTATTTTAAGGCTCAGATGGAAAACAAATGAGGGCATCTTAACCATTTGCGTAATAATCTAGAATCAATTATTTCCATAAAATCCCAGCTAACGCCATCTGTATGGGTCACTGGTTGATTTCCTGACATGGCTGTTGGAATCACTAATAAAAACGGCTCATGGGATCTTAGATCTTGGATGCTGTTTGGATACCAGTCTTGCGTTGCTAAGGGCACTTTTAGAGCTCTATTTTAGGTGACCCAGCCATTTCTTCATAGTAAAGGGGATTACAACATTATCTCAGCAGTGGGAAACAGGAGAAAAACATCGTTATAAAGGAAGGACACTGGGCATTTACCATCCTAGCTCCGCAGCCGGGTCTGTGGTTCAGACCCTCAGTTGGAGCCCTTCACTAGGGCTAGGGCAAGACGTGGGGAGAAGGTGGAAGGTCAGAAGCACCATGTGGGAAGGATGCTGTGCTCAGTTAAAATGGGATAAGGCCACTTTGCTCTCTTAGTAGGAAATCACAGCATCATGAAGTTGAAAGGGAGGGAAGGACCCCAGGGTACATGGAATCCAGCCTTCCATCCAGCGTCCAAGATGCACGCAGCTGTTATCAAGTGAGGCTGGGAAGATGCATCATCCTGAACTTTGTCACCTCCCTTAGCGCTGAGCTGAACAATGCTTTTCCTGCACAGGACATGGACACCTCCCTTGGCCTTTAGCTCTCAGAGGAAGAGGGATATCATGTAGAAAAAAGAATCCAAGGAGGTACGAGAGGTCAGTGAGAACATAATGTAGGAAGTCGAAACCAATGCTTAAACTGGAGAATTGAATTTCTGCCTCTGCTTTCCCAGATACTGCCTGTTTCTGTTTTCTGAGCATGTAGCTCTGTTACATGCACAGCAGAGACAGCCAACAGGATAAGAACAAGTTTTCAAATTTGCTTTCTTCCATGGTAATTGCAACACAGAGCATCTAATACTCATTTGTTTGCTGAGAAACTGAATTGTAATTCAGGACTTGTTCATGGAAAGGGAGATGTCATTGTATTATAGTGTAGAAGAAAAGTCCACAGGTAACAGGTGGCATCAGTGGAGACACCATGGATTTAGAACTTGAAAGCAGTTGTCCTAGCACTTAGGAGAATCTGGGGACAACTCTGCACCAGGGTCCCACATCAGAAGAAGGTGGCGGGCTAGCCAGCAAATTCTGACCTTGACAGCCCGATCCACCCCGGGATGAACCCCAGCTCCAGTGCTTCCTAGCTTTGAGACCTAGTCTTGGGCCACTATCCTCCTCATTCCCTGCTCACCAGCCACACTAGTTTCCTTCCCAGTTTTCTCATCACAGAGCCTTTGTACACACTGTTTTTTTTCTCTCTGACATACCCAAGCCTCCTTTTTTCCTCTTTCCTCTATAAACACCTACTCATTGTTCAGATTTCAGTTCAAACTATGCTCAGTAAGTTCTCTAAGCAACTCCCCAAGTTTAGGTCAGGGTTCCTTATTAAACCTTTATACAGAACTACTATAACGTTTTCCTTAAAAAGCATGTAATTATATATTCCTTAGTGCTGGATGGGTTTAACCATTTTGGTGCCATGGACTCCTTTAGCTTATTTTCTCATATTGATGGTTTTAGATGCTTAAAATATAATAGATTACAGAGGAAGCCAATTATCCTCAGATATTTTCGAAGTATCTTTAAAATTGTACTAATTTATCTGCTTCTTGATGAGGGCATTAAATTATAAGATCCAGCCACAGATCTAAAAATCATTATGATGTTGAAATAATGATGAACATGAAGGAAATTTTGAAATACAACTGAGTCCTGAACACCGTGGAGATTGGGGTGTCCCCACAATCAAATATCCTGTATAAATTTCAACTCTCCGAAAAGTTAATACTAAAGCCTTACCAGTAACATACACAGTCGAGTAACACATATTTTGTATGTAATATGTATTATATGCTATATTCTCACAATAAAGTAGGCTAGAGGAAAGAAAATGTTATTAAGAGTATTATAAGGAAGAGAAAATGTGTTTACTGTTCATTAAGTGGGAGTGGATCATCACAAAGGTCTTCATCCTTGTCATCTTCATGTTGAGTAGACTGAGGAGGAGAAAGAAGAGGAGGAGTTGGTTGCCCTGTCTCAGGGGTGGAAATTCACTTATAAATTGACCCATGTGGTTCAAACCTGTGTTGTTCAAGGGTCACCTGTATTGGTAATCACTGTAATCTGACAGGAATAGCTTTGTGATTTCTTTTGGTGATTATCACACAAGTCTTGTAACACTACTGTAGTTTGTTGCCAACATTTAAAATGTAAGGAAATGCTACATTTTAGTTAGAGATTAGTGAAAATAAAAGTGGACTTTTTTGCTACCTAAGTTCACAGACTTTGGTGAATTCTATCCAGATCTCCTAAGGACACTCAAGTTAAAACGGGAAGGAAGTTTTTTACCTGTTGGGACAGCTTTCCCCTTTTAAGCTCTTGGAGTAATGCTCCTGACATCTTTATTAGCATCTTGAAGATAGGAAAACAGTTATGGGACGGGTATGGGGCAAGTACATACATGACTGCTCCATGGAGTCCCCTGCCAACTCTGGTTCAGATTCAGGCAGATTGGGTTTCAGTTGTCCATTCTCTTCTCACTCTGGTTCCTTGGCCCAGCCCAGTAACTTGGTGTCTCTGAAGCCCGGTGTCCTCATCTTTCATGGGGAGAATGGAGCCCAGCTCTTGGATTCAGTTATGCATTGTGTGCGGGGGATGATCCCAGATGAATGCACAGAGCCAGGCCCAGGGCATGGGCGTGGCAGCTGCAGCTCTAGCTAGAAATGATGCAGACGGAAATGCACATTACACTGGAGCTGGGGTCCTGCTTTGACTCCGTCATTCCCAGTTCCTTCCTCCATGTGGTTTGCCCGTCTTGAGCTCTTGGGCAGGGATGGGGGAGGCAACACCCCAGGCACCAAGATTCCAGGTTTGACGTCCTATGAGGGCTGCCGAGGAGGATTCTGTGTTTACCTAGACCTCTTTGATACAGCCCTTCAAAAACAGAATCACTCCCTGGGGCCATTTCTCTGGAAATTTCCCCTAAAGGATTCCATATTTGAAGGTGGTAAAGAAATGACAGGCATTGAAGCAGTCTAAGGCAAGGCTTGGGCTCTGTTCCTCCTGACTGGTTCCCTCCTGCTTTTAAGAGGAGACGCCTCCTGATCTTTCTCCCCGCCAGGGCCAGGCAGTCCCCGAGGAAGAGGCATCTCCCCCACGGTCCTCTGCTGGCTTAAGCCAAGCTGTTCCCTCTGACACCGCCTCTGTGTGGCATATGATGTCGCAACACCTCCCACCCAGGAAGCGGCAGTTTCGTCTGTGTTAACAGGCACTGTGAAATAGTGAATCTGCACCGAATTGCTTTGAGTAGTGCTGTCTCTTTGACTCCTGATCAATATTTGGCTAGTTGCCTCGGGTGTGAAACTCCGAGGGGGCAGGTGCTGGGAGAAGGCCCCTGGAGGAACCTTTAACTCCAGATAGTTTAAGGCACTTGGAAATGACGCTGACTTTCAGACAGAGCATATCACATTAGGTTATCTAAAGGCCCAAATGAAGAGGATGGAGTGGGGGAGGAGAGCCTACTATTTACTTGTGGAACCACTAAGAAAATATCCTTGATATTGATTTAGAATCAGAGGACCTTGGGTGCTCTGCTAGAAGCCTCTTGATTACTAAACGAAGCCTGGGATCATAATTAAAGGTGGTTCAGAGTGAAGGCAGAAATTCTCAGAGCTGGTGACGAGCAGCACCTAGATGCCTGTGAGAAACAATCAGACCCCAGTGGGAACATAATCAGACCCCTGAGAGGGGAAAGGCTGGTGTCAGGAGGCCTCACAGGGGATATTTGTTTAGAAATCCGGGTGTGGTACCTCCCGCATGATTAAAAGGCTTCAATTTGGTACAAAAGGACATATCAAGAGGTCTGTCAGACTCCCTTTGTTAGGTGCAGTTCACAAGGACCATTGAGAAGAGATAGAAAAGTACAAGTATTGGGCATCTGTGGTGTGCCCTCGAGAGTGCTCCTGGTGTTCGTTTCAGACCAGTAGAAAACTCACCTCGCCTTGCGGGCCAGAGAGCTGCTGGGGAAGTGGGCTGGGCAGAGGCAATGGGGAGTGTTGGGGACTATGGCCAAAAAAAATTGAGTACACACCCCCATCTAAAGGAAATTATTGCTTTCCTGCTCTGGCTCACCACTGCCATGTATGGATGCAGGCCTAATTTTAAAGCCCATATTTATATGTAAAATATACCATTTTTTAACACTGTGTGGGACATACAGTGTGTCCATATACTCACCATTAGGCCTGAGGCCCACGACTTTGGGTTTACCCACAGCGTTCCCTCGTAATCCTCACCGCAACCTTGTGAGGAAGAGAATTACTAGACCCTAGTCACCCATTTTACAGATGAGGGCACAGGATTTGTACGGGTCTGGCTCCAAAGCCCACACTTTCTATTATACCAGCTCTTCCAGACTGATCTATAAAATTCTCTTTTGCTGTGTGTGCCTGTTTCCTATTTGGACTTTGGAGGGAGGTGTTGTTTGAAAGAAGAGTTTCCATCACTTAAAGAGCACGCAGAACTTTGGAAGCACAAGGCACAGTGGTGTCCGCCTGCTCGCTTGCCTGAGTTCTTTGACGGGTGTCTGGTTCTGTTGTTGCTCCAGCCGCCAAGCATCAGTGGTTTTTGTTCCCTCCGTAGACTGAATGCTTTTCTTATTAGCAGAAGGCATGAGTTAAAGACCAGAGGCAAGATCCTCAACAAATTTGAGGCTTCTGGCAGTGACCTCAGGAATGAATTGTGTGGCACTGATTTTGTACATGGAATCCTCTTCACTGGAGGACACTCAAAACAGCGTCCCTCATTCTGTCACAGAAATGCGAGCCCCTGCCAAGGGTACCAATGATAAGGAGCTTGGTCCCTGCCCGGGAGATGCTTGCAGCTCAGTCAGAGGGACACAGAGGCGGGCAGGTGGTGAGGGCATAGGGTGGTGGGCACCATGAGGAGGGAAGCAGTGAGAGTACAGGAGGACACGGGTGGCCCATCGGCCTCAGAGGGGAAGCAGGGTGTTGAAGCTGGAATTTTTTCTTTTCCCTTTTTAAATTTTTTTTGAGATAGAGTCCTACTCGGTCACCCAGGCTGGAAGCACAGTGGCATGATCAAAGCTCACGGCAACCTCCGCTTCCTGGGTTAAGGTGATCTTCCGACCTTAGCCTCCTGAGTAGCTGGGACTATAGGTGTGCGCCACCAGACCTGGCTAATTTTTCTACTTTTTGTAGAGCCGGGGTTTCGCCATGTTATCCAGGTTGCTCTCGAACTCCTGGCCTCAAGCGATGCACCCACCGTGGCCTCCCAAAATGTTAGGATTACAGGAGTGAGCCACCACGCGCAGCCTTGAAGCCTGGTCTTTAAGGGGACTGGGGTGGGGGCTGGCCAGAGATGAGTCCATGAGGAGGAAGATGGCAAGCCATGAGGTTGACGATGTGGAAGGGGATCATGTCACACAGGACCTAAGGACCAGGGGAAAGACTAAGGATGTTATTCCATGTACAACCAACTTTTTGTTCATTCAGCAAATATTGATTGAGAGCCCTCTACGTGCCAGGCACTGTCTTAGACGCAAGGTAATTAACCAGACAAGACAGAAAAGGCGCCAGCCTTGTGGAGCTTCCATCTAGTGGGGGAGATGGATAATTACAGATCGTCGATGAAGTCAATAATACAACTCCACGTATTAGTAAGTGCTGGGAAGAATCTAAGCTCTGTGAAGGAGCAGGCCTGTCAGCCTGTACTGAGGGACAGAATTCAGTGCCAAGAATACAGTGCAGCTGATAATTGTGTTTCAAAAAAGGGCTTGGCCTCTCCTTACTGTCTCAGTCCAGGATCAGCACTGATCCACAGGCCTAAACTTACTCCCCACCACCTTTTGTGTAGCCATGAGCTAAGAATGGTTTCTATATTTTTAAATAGTTGGAAAAAAATCAAAAGAATATTTTGCAACACACAAAAATTCTATGAAGTTGAACTTGTGTCCATAGATAAAGTTTTGTTGGAGCACAGCCACACTCATTCATGTTTGCATATTACCTGTGCTGCTTTGTGCTTCAAAGGCAGAATCAGTAATGGCTACGAGAGACCATGTGGCCTGCAAAGCCGAAAATATTTACTCTCTGGCCCTTTACAGAAAAAAGTTTGCCATCCTCTATTCTAGGCCCTTCTAGTACTCTGCAAATGCCTTCTCCAAATTTGGCCCAGTATACCTAGAAAAAGCCACTACCCAGGATGGTGAGTAGAGAGCAGAAGAGACACCTCTCATCAGACTGCTGTTCCTATAGCTCCTCAGCCTGCAAAGCCCTGGCCTCATGCTCCTCCTCTGATGTGTGATCAGGGACAAGCATGGATCTTTGGAGGCCATTAAGTTACAGAATTCCCTTCCTGGTGGATGATCCTGTTAGAGTGAGGCCAGATCTACCTCCTTTGAGAGTTTAACTCAGTATTTTTTTAATACATTGAGACAGTGAGATTCTGTACCATCATTCAAGACAATGACACTAAGCTCTACTTATTGATGAGGAAATATATCCATGAGTTGTTGAGTAAAACACAACAACAAAAAATTCTAGGGCCAGGCATGGTGGCTCATGTCTGTAATTCGAGTACTTTGGGAGGCCAAAGGGGGAGGATCACTTGAGCCCAGAAGTTCAAGACCAGCATGGGCAACATAGTGAGACCCTGTCTCTATTTTAAAAATTTAAAATTAGCCAAGTGTGGTGGTACGAACCTGTAGTCCTAGCTACTTAGGAGGCTGAGGTGGGAGGATCACTTGAGCTCGTGAGGTTGAAGCTGCAGTGAGCCATGATCCAGCCACTGCACTCCAGCCTGGGTGACAGAGTGAGACACCACCTCAAAACCAAACATTCCATTCTAGTGCCATCGACATCCTATTCTATTTCCATCAAATTGTGCGTATGTACTTTCACATGTATATAAAGCGATAACTGCATGTTGGAGTCCCAGAATGTTCACAGTCGTTTTCTTTGGGCACTGAGATTTGGGGTGAATTTTTTTCTTTTAACTTTCTTTTTACTTTTTTGTACTACTTGGGTTCCTTTTTAAAAAATATTAACATGAATCATCTTAATGCACACAGAAAAACCCATCTATTTTAATTTCAAAAAATAAGAAGAATGGTTGCATCTGTATGTGGGTGACAGAATTATTTATGGGGGTATGATGTAACTGCCAGAGAGGGATGCTTCCCTGTACAGCATTCATTGCTATTTGGAGCAGGGGAATGAATGGTTGCAGAATAAGGAAGATAAATAAGAACATTGTGGGAGGTGAGAAAAGATAGAGAAGTTAGGAAATCTGACATGGTCATCATTATGGGATATAGAAGTTTCCCAATATGTACATCTTGGTTCGTTATTAGTATTTGGAACACTGGGGGTGTAGCTATTTCCTGATCTTTCCCCCGCCTCCTCCATGTTCTGTCTTGAAAAACTATGAAGCCGCTTAGAAGCTGGAGTATTTAAAAACAGTAGGTTGGCGCCACCTAGTGCCCACGTTCTGTCACTCCGCCCTCACATCTCCGTGGAAGCCTCCCTTCAGATTCTTTGTTTGATGTCCCTGCTCTGGTGGCATTTGTGCAACAGACAGCCTGATGCCTCCCAGGGGTTCTGCAGGGCAGTGGGAATGCCTCACTAACTTATCCCCTCCCTCCTTCCTTCCTTCCTGTCTCTGTCGCACAAAGCGAACCTCACCTTTGGCAGTTGAAGAACAAAAGGTGGCCTCCCTGTCAAAACCAATCTACTTTTCTCCACCAGCCAGGTCCTCAAAGCTGGGCCGTGCGTCTCTGGCAGGAAAGCCATCCTGTTCCCCAGGGCTACCTTGGGATTGGGGCTCTTGGGTAGAAAATACGGGAGTCTGGCTCCTGGTGGGCTACAGGGCATGTGTGTGGGTGGTCTTTGGAAGATGCCAGCGGGTCAGAACCAAGCTGCAGTCCCCTGGCCTGTCTCTGCCAGCACGCCCACCTACTTCTTACCTGGTTCCTGCACCCAAACCAGAAGGTCCTCCTCACTGCCTCTCCCTCTCCCCTGCCTTCCTTACCCGGCACATCACCAGGCCTCTGCATTTTACCTCCTAACTGTAAACTCTAGAACCGGCCATTCCTCCCTGGTCTTCCAGCAATTGGCCATTGCAGCCCCTCCCTCACAGGCCCCCTCCTCCACACTTGGCTTCTCTGGGGCCTTCTCCACTCAGCCGAAGCTCAGGGGATCTTTGTGAAGCATCCACCTGATTGTGTCATTCTGGGGCTCAGTTCTTTCCAGGGGCGTCCAAGGACTCGTGGGAGAAAGGCCAGAGCTCGAATCTGGCTCCGAGGCTTCTCCCTACAGCTGCACCTGTGCCCTGCCTGCCTGTCTTCTCTGTGCCTTGCTCCAGCCCCTCAGACCTTCATGCCAGGTCCCTTTACAGCTCCCACCCCCTTCATCTCCATAAGCTCTCAGCTCTCAGTTACGTGAACCTTCCGCAAGGGCATCTTCCCGGGGTGCCAAAGCCTGAGCCACGTCTTCCTCTTCCTCCTCTCCCTCCATCTTTTCCTGGAGTGCAGTATTGGCTCTGCGTGTGGCAGTTTTTGGTGAGCCTCTATCTCTTACAGTGCAGCTTCTCAGCTGAAGGTGATTGGCCCCCGCAAGCAACCTTTGGCGATACCTGGGGACATTTTTGGTTGTCACAAGTTGAGGACGGGGAGCAGGGCTACTGGCATCTAGCAGGTGGAGGCCAGGGATACTGCTACACAGGGTACAGGACAGCCATCACGAGCAAGGCATTGTCTGGCTCAAGAGGTCATGGGTGCTGAGGGTGAGAACGCCTGCCCTGGACCATCAGCTCCATCGAGGCAGGGAACACGGTCACAGGGGCCTGGACACCTCTGAGAAAGCACACGTTTCCAGCTGACTAGATCAGACCTGTTGAGCATTTGTATAACTCATTTAGACCTGTCAAGGTCTCAACACTTTCATAGGTTTGTCTGTAAACAGATTTGGATCCACCATGTCCCTTAAACCTCTCAGCCCCGAGGAATAAGATGAATTAGCCTGACTTTTCCTTACACCCCACGTCAGGATAATTACACGGGGTTCTGCTGTTCCAGAGAAAGTCATCCTTGTGTTATGTGACTTTGCTTTAAAATTACTTAAAGTCTCATTATAAATTTATTTATTTACACTCGGACCTGTTTACAATAAGATTTCGTCTACAGTTTTAGTTAGCACACTCCACCAGTCCAACGGCCTGGCTTCTTCAAAACGGCCTTCATGAAAAAAAAGGCTGATGACCATGAGGCTGAAGGGGACACAGTGATTAAGGATCTTTTGGAGACAGCTGGGGAAATTTGAATATGGACTATATATGAGATAATAGTATTGAATTCATGTTTAGTTTCTTTGATATGAAACTGGTATTATGGTTACCTAGGAAAGTGTCCTCAATCTTGGGAGATGCAGGACAGAGTATCTAGGGTACAAGCATCAGAATGTTGCAGTGTTTACTGACCTAGCAGAAAAACAGCTCTGTGTGTGTGTGCACATGTGCATCTGTGTCCCGTGCACGTGTGTGCGTGCATCTGTATTCCGTGCACGTGTGTGCATGCATCTGTATTCCGTGCACGTGTGTGTGCATCTGTGTCCCGTGCATGTGTGTGTGTGCATCTGTATTCCGTGCACGTGTGTGTGTGCATCTGTGTCCCATGCATATGCGTGTGTGTGTGTGTACAATGTTCTCCCCCTCTTTCTACACACAGTGTTAAGAGGACCCAGGAGAAGGGAGCATGGGTGCTTCCTGTATTACTCTTTCAACTTTTTGAGGCTGCAGTCCTTAGGGGCACGGATTGAATGGCACATTGTTCTGAAAGCTCCCTGAGCTGAGCCCTGTGTATCTTTAGTTTGCAGCTCTCCACCCATCCACATGAAGGTGCAGCCTCTGAACCAGACGGCACTGCAGGTGTCCTGGAGCCAGCCGGAGACCATCTACCACCCACCCATCATGAACTACATGATCTCCTACAGCTGGACCAAGAATGAGGACGAGAAGGAGAAGACGTTTACAAAGGACAGCGACAAAGACTTGGTATGAAGCCCCTGCTCTGATTCGGGGTACATGCTGCAGAGAGAGACTCCTGCTGCATCTCTCTGCCAGGCACTGCACAGTGTGCCAGCTCTGTGTCATCTGTCCTTACACTGTCTGGTGAACATGGGCACTGCCATTGCTGCGCTGCTCGAGAGTGCCAGGGAGGACAGCAGACGGAGCCTGCCTGGGTGCCATCCCGACCTCACACTTAACAGCTACGCAACCCGGAGAGCCGGTTCATTTCTTTAGATTGGGTCCTTTAGAACTTGACTGCTTTTCCTTTCATTGTTAACGAACAGCCTCAATTAGGCCCTTTTCATCTGATGGGATTATCAATGGGATTATCATAAATACTAAATGAGCTATACAAGTATTCAACAGGTCCTATATAACTATCTCAATATTAGCTATTATTTATTGCAATCATTCTCCTCTTCCTCTTCCCCTACTAAAGCTACTGCTGCTCACATCACCACCACCACTGTCCACAGTTGCTGCCCTTTGTCACAGTTGTTCTGCCTTACACATTTGCAATACCTGCCAAACCCCTGCAGCTGTGTAATATTTTCTCTCTTTTCTCAGATACTCAAATACTATACTATCCGACCTCACTTTGAGCTACACGTGCCAAATTCAACATCTCCTCTTAAAATTTACCTAAATGTTTAGTGTCCAACACACAAGGCCCTTCAGAACAGATGTTTGCAGAAGCCATCTCCTTCCCTATGAAAGCAAACTCTCCACAACTACTGTCTTTAAGTCTTTGCCTAAAAACTCAGAGTGACATATTTGGTTTGAAAGCCTTGTGTTTACTGTTAATCAAAGGAAGGCTGTGGAATAATGAAACCCGTAATTGTACATGCACATGAAAAATGCAATAGCACCAAGTGGGATTCTTAATGACTGTTATCACTTTTTTCCTCCCTATACAGAGTCCTCCGGGCCCATTCAATCAGTTATAGAATAATACTTTTCATAGTTCTTTAGATGAAGATTCTTTTACTTCATTTCCATTTATATTTTCAATTTCCCCACTAGACATTGTTATCTGGGTCACATTAGGGAATGATGAGCTTCGTGAAATCAGAGAGGAATCTATTGAAAGGCACCCAAGGTTATGATGTATTTTAACCTTTCTCTTGTCACAACTGGGAAGTCCATAAGGGATTTTTCTCTTTCTGAAGTGAGGATGGCTTGCATTAATCAGCAGAAACCATCTAGGTGCTTATGCAGTTTCTTGTTCTAAGTGGAAAATAATTAAACATGCAAAGATGAATAGATACCGTCTTGGAGTGAATTCTAATAAATCCCTGCATAGATGGAGTGAAGATTTCGCTCTGAGCAGAAGATGGGGTCAGAGGTTTAGAGAATGAAACATAAATTAGTTTCAGAGAAAGAGAGAGATGTAGAGAAAAACATGCATTGACAGCAACTTCTTTCTTACAAGAATTTCTAGGGCTGGTTATTTTCTTTGGGGACACACAAAATTAATTTTTCTAATTCCTCAACGAGTGAAGAGTGCTGACTTAGTGGCAACAAATCTATTCTCTAACTCATGGTTATTGTGGCCCAGAAACCTGAAAGTAATGCATATCATTTGAGCAGCATTTTCTAGTGGGCATCCGCCTTCCACGTCTTCACCACAAACCTGTGGGCAGGTGTTACTGCCTACCTTTTCCAAACGAGACAAATGAGGCGTAAAGTTAAATACCACGGCCCTAGCCTACCCCTCTCACTAGGAAGCTGCTTTCAAGGCAACATCAGCAGGTATGGCCACAATAACATGTTAATACCAGTTCAGAGGTTTTCAGTAGCTGCATCGGGAAAACCCACTTCCACTCGGTGGTTAAGCTCACAGAGCTGCTTCTATACTTGGCTTAGAATACATGCTTTGATGATAAGACAACTCATCTATTGGAAGAGTCTTTGAAAATCAGTTGCTTTTCTTGTTTGTTTCTTTAGGAGGTAAGTACTGCCTGCTTTTTGGGTAGTTTACATTTTCTCATTTTTAAAGGCTGTCAGAATGAAACTGTGAGGAAGAGGGACCTGGATTTGGCTGATGTTTGACCAGAGGTTGGCAAACTTTTTTTCTGGAAAGGGCCAGATTGTAAATACCTGAGGCTTTATAGGTCATGCAGTCTCTGGCATAACTACTCAATTCTGCCACTGTAGAGTGAAGGCAGCCATAGACCTACATAAACAAATGGCCATGACTGTTTGCCAATAAAACTTTATTTATAAGACAGTGGGCCACAGCTTGCCAACACCCCTGTGTTAGCCAGGTGGCATTCTTTCTGTTGCTTGGTGTGTTCTACCTCTGAGCAAGGTTTGCTGGGCCTATGTTACATACTTCTCAGAAGAACCTATGAAGTAGCTCTTCCTCTCCCCATTTTATAGAAATAGCAGAGGCTGAAAGAACTGGCTCAGAACCCCACAGCTTGCGAGTGGTATGAGGAGGCCATGTCCTCTGCCTTCTAGCCTGGTGTTCTTCCTTGCATCATGCCCTGTACTCTGCGTAATACAAAGACAGTGAGGCCTTTAAACTGTAAAGAAACAGACATGGGCGGGCAGGGTGGCTCACGCCTGTAATCCCAGCCCTTTGGGAGGCTGAGGTGGGCAGATGATATGAGGTCAGGAGTTCGAGACCAGGCTGGCCAACATGGCAAAACACTGTCTCTACTAAAAATACAAAAATTAGCTGGGCTTGGTGGCGGGCTCCTATAATCCCAGCTACTCGGGAGGCTGAGGCAGGAGAATCACTTGAACCTGGGAGACGGAAGTTGCAGTGAGCTGAGATTTCACCATTGAACTCCAGCTTAGGTGACAGAGCGAGACTTCATCTCAAAAAAAAAAGAATAATGTTACTCTTTCCTGTGTCCTGCACATTTCAGTGTGGAAAACAGTTCCCAAGGAAGTTCATAAAAAGATTCCCAGGCAGGGTCCAAACAGTCTTTCCTTCCAAAGTGAGCCTTTGGTCAGCAGGGAAGCATCACGTCTGTCAGGCTTTGCCAGGGCACTCAGGTTTGGCTTTAGAATGCAAAGTGTGCCCTGGCCTTCAAAACTAACTCACTGCCTTTTCCTTCTTTACCTACAGAAAGCCACCATTAGCCATGTCTCACCCGATAGCCTTTACCTGTTCCGAGTCCAGGCCGTGTGTCGGAACGACATGCGCAGCGACTTCAGCCAGACGATGCTGTTTCAAGGTGAGGCTGGCTTCCCCTCCTGTGGCCTGGGGCGCTCCTGAGACTCCCTCCCGATGCTTTCTGCTTCTTCCTGCTCAGGTGCTGGGGAAGAATACAAGTCTGGCCAAAGAATCAGTGTAGGGTTTTAAAGTCTGTGTGGGAAGCCCTAGTAATTTAGGTCTTTTAGGCTGGAGGTTTTATAGGCAGAAGAGGGGAGAAAAAACAAAGCACTTTTGATTGATTGTTTTATTGTTATTTTCCAACTGTGGGGAACCAAGTACTAGGGCCTTTCTCTCAGTCATTGTCCAGCGCTGTGACAGATCACAAAATCACCTCCAAGTTGTACCGTCGAATATCTTCTTTGTCTTTCTAACGTGATTCAGTTAGCTGTTCTCTCAAAAACTGCAGCCCAAAACAGCTACGCCTCACCCTTCTGACTTGCAAGCCGCACAAACAAGCCCCTGCATGCAGGATCCTTGAGATTCCTGGATCTAGATAGATGGTCCTGATGATTTAGGGACTAACAGAAAGGTCCAGGGTCAGAACTAAAAGCAAGTGGGACATTTGCCTTCGCTCAATAGTTTAAGGGGCACCAAAAAATTGAGTGATCAAGGGACATAACATTTTAATGGGATGTTTTTTAAAAGAAAATTAGGCCAGGTGTGGTGGCTCACGCCTGATATCCCAGCACTTTGGGAGGCTGAGGTGGGTGGATCACGAGGTCAGGAGTTCGAGACCAGCCTAGCCAACATGGTGAAAACCCCATCTCTACTTAAAAAACAAAAATTAGCTGGACGTTGTGGTGGGCACCTATAATCCCAGCTACTCGGATGGCTGAGGCAGGAGAATCGCTTGAACCTGGAAGGCGGAGATTGCAGTGAGCCGAGATCGCTCTACTGTACTCCAGGCTGGGCAACAAGAGTGAAACTCCATCTCGAAAAAATGAAAATAAAATAAAATAAATACAAAAATAAAAATAAAAGCAAAATTAATGTAAAAATCTCATGAATAAAATATCTGAATTTTAAGTAGAGATAGATAGGATACACTGTCTCCTACTTGCCCCAACCTAATCCCAGTCCTGGTTCCAGTATTATTTAGGCAGCTACAGGCTATAGCCATGGGCCGTAGTTTGCTGATTTCGTTTGATGACAGGCCTTAAGACCAGCATGGAAGGAGGGACCGGGGTGCTGGACTCTGCTCTGCCAGCCTGAGGTCCTCTTGAATCATGTCCTTGACTTCTCAGGTATCTGTCAAATAAGAAACCCATACCAGGTTAACCAGGCCAGTGGTGAACCCTTTTTGAGTTATGGATCTGATGAAGGTTTGGATATTTTCCCTACAAAGTGCCAGAATTTTGCATACAACTTTGGGGGCCCAGTAAGGCATGTGAGTTGTGGACCAACAGCAGCAGCAGCAGCAGCAGCAAGATCTCCTGGAAGCCTCATTTGAGAAGTGCACATTCATGGGCCCCTCCCAGACCAGCTGCATCAGAATCTTACCTGGGGCGGAGGCCATTTTCCAGGAATCTGAGCTTTCACAAGTTAGCCCTGATGGCCCTAGGAACTGGCAGGCACTGTAAGGGGTTCTGGAGTAAGGACCTCTGGTCTGAGTCCTGGCTGCCTCTTAGAAGCTGCACAACTTTGAGAATGTTTCTTAACTGCTTGAACCTATAGTTTCCCAATCCAAAAAGTGGCAGTATCCGTAGTACCTACCCCACAGGGTCTTTGTAGAATGATGCGGGGTAATGCGTGTTAACTCATTCACATAGTGCTAGTTACTGGCACCATGTATAAATCTGCCCCTCAGTATTAGTATATAAAAATAATAAATAATAAACCTAGGATTAGAAGCCCTCCAGCCTAGATTTCCTCCAAGGGTCCCTTCTGGCTTGAACATTTTCCATTTAGTATTTAAATATTCTTTGCTAATGTTCACATTGATCTCATCCTTCCATTTAAACTAATGGAAATGAGCATAGCTGCATTTATTTCATAAATAAATCATGCTCCCTGTGTCCACCTTTACCATGAACATATTGGTCTCTTTCCCTGTGTTGAGGAAGGACTGCAGGCCACGGCCAGGTCTGTGCTGGCCTAGGGGAGAAAGAAGGAAGCCAGACTGGGAGCTTGCTGAGGCCGGGGCCCTGGAACTTCGGACACATAAATCATGATTAGGCCTCCCCTGTGCTCCTTCCAAGAGCCTAGAATCTGCAGAACTGCCTTACCTGATTAATAGGCCCCAGAGCTCCCTGGCTTCTGCATGGACTTTGAAAAATTAAATGTTTATAATATAATGTAATTCAAAAAGGCCCTGTCAGCTAGTAAGTTCAAAGCATGGAATAGTTTAAATGTCTGATCACAATGACTTGCTGAAAATGGCCAGTGTCTCCTTGTCTGCAGTCGTTCTTTGCTCAGAGGTGGACATGAGGTTACTCATTACATACATTTGTGTTTATCCCTCTATGTTGATAAGGGGGCAAGTTTTAAAATGGAAAGAATAAAGATACCTCCTTTTTCAGAATAATTAGGTTTCTCAATAGTAAATTTAATCTGGCTTAGGAGCATTAGGAAGCCACATGGAATATTTACCATATTATAGTAAATATAACACTATTTAGGTTATATGTAACATTACAATAAATATGTTTACCTTACTGTGGAAGATATAGCAATAATAATAGCAAGCAATATTTGTAGAATGGTTCACAGCGACAGAGCATTTTTACATAAGTTATTTCATCTGAACCTCACTTTATGGCAGCTGGTGCAGTAGGGGTTATTTTACAAACAGGGAAATGATGGCTTGGGTACAGGTGACTTCAGAAAATCTCTGCTGCTAAGCTGAGTTGGGTTTTCTTATCGCAAAGCCCAATCACTAACACACAGCAATGGCCCACCCCAAAGAGTAAAAATTACCAAACACCCACAGTCTTCAACAAAATGATGAAAATATTGATTAGATAGTCAAAGACTTTTTGCAGTTCTCAACAGTCATGGAAAATGGGGATTTAGAAGCTGCTTCTTTGAGCCACAGACCCATCTGTGGCAAAGCCCATGGATTCTCTCTCAGAATGGTTTTAGATAAATAAGTACAATACATAGGAAAGGAACTAATTATATTCAATACAGTTGTCAAAATATTTTAAACACATTCGGGATATAATAATATGTGTGCTTTTTAAAATTAAGGTATTAAATGACAAGTGGTTGGTCTGTTAGCTCCAGTGATTTCTGAGTAGTGATGAACATCAATGATATTCCACAATAGCTACAAAAACTCTAAGGTAGTATGAAAATATCTGAGATTTCAGTCAGAGACAAAGCTGCAGGTCCTGTGAATGCAGTTGATATTGGCTGCCTACATGCATAGTGGAAAAAAGGGCACCATTAGCAGTGAGAGCTTAGAAAAATCCCATTAGGCCCATGGACCCTAGGTTAAACTAAACTCCTGATATGAAAGGTCCTGTAGAAGCTTCTAGTCACCAGGGCTGTCACTGACCCCAGTGGATATTGACCCCAGTGGAGATTGTTCAAGACCAGTGGAAAGCCACATGCTGATGGAGTGGCTGTTCAGTTTGTTGGCCTTAAGTAGAGCCCCTTTAAAAGGGCAGGTAAAGTAGTTCCTCCTGGGAACCTTTTTTCCTGTCTCAACTAGGGGAGGCATGCACGCCTGTCTGAAGCATACAGTATTGATCTTTGAGCAGCTCAGTGATCATGGAAGGCTATATTTAGGCTGGGTGAGACCCCCGTTATTTGCTTTCTTTGCTGCCTTATTTGACCTGGGACCTAAAGGGTTATTTTATTTAGATGGGTCTGTTCCTCACATTTGTCTCTACACACATTTGACTTCCCAACTATGCAAAATGGATATATCATCAGGTCAAGGTTGCAAACTCCAGCGCCCATGGGGCCAGGCAGGGGGCATGTACACATGAGGGGAGTGCCGTCAGTGGGAAATCAGAGACCATGTGGCCAGCTAAAGGGGGTGATAGACACTCAGTCCCAGCTGAAAGGTGCCCTGCTGGAAGGTGAGCCTAGTTTTGCCATTATTGTGAGTTTTCAGATAAGCAAGAGATTGAGAGCTTTAGAGAAAGCTACCATGTACAATTTTGGTGGCAAATTCTGTTTTGTTTTATTTTGTCTTTATAAAAGTTTGCAGGCCAAACAAAAATATATGTGGGTCACTTGCCATTTCTAGTTTTGGTAAATATCATAGCAGGTATAAGTGTTGTTATTTTGGTAATTAGCATTTTCGCTAATCTCTCAGTGTATGTAGGAAGCAGCTTTTCAGTTTACATAGCACTTTTGGTTTTTGAAAGAACCACATAGAAGCAGTTTGACAGGGTTTTTTAAAAGTCGTGTTGTTTAGCATTATTTGCAGTAGCCAAAAGGTGGAAGCAACCCAAGTGTGCATTGACTGATGCAGGCATAAACAAAACGTGCTATATACATACAGTGGAATGTTATTCACCCTCAAAAACAAAGGGCATTCTGACACATGCTGCAAGGTGGATCAAGCTTGAGGACGGTACGCTGAGTAAAATAAGTGAGACACAAAAGGACAAATATGTATGATTCCACTTATATGAAGTATCCAGAGCAGTCAGATTCATAGAGAAAGTACCGTGGTGGTTGCCAGGGTTGGGGGAAGGAAGAAAGGGGTTCTTTAATGCAGATAGAGTTTCCGTTTTGCAAGATGACAAAGTTCTGGAGATTGATAGAAGTAATGGTTATACAACTGTGTGAACAACCTTAACACTAGTCAACCATACACTTAAACATGGTTAAGATAGTAATTTTTTTAATTTAATTTTTTTTTATTTATTTTTGAGATGGAGTCTTGCTCTGTCGCCAGGCTGGAGTGCAGTGGTGCTATCTCGGCTCACTGCAACCTCCGCCTCCCAGGTTCAAGCGATTGCCTCAGCCTCCCAAGTAGCTGGGACTACAGGTGCGCGCTACCACGCCTGGCTAATTTTTTGTATTTTAGTAGAGACGAGGTTTCACCATGTTGGCCAGGATGGTCTCGATTTCCTGACCTCGTGATCTGCCCACCTCGGCCTCCCAAAGTGCTGGGATTAGAGGCTTGAGCCACTGTGCCTGGCCACTTTTTTTTTAATTTTAAGATGATAAATTCTGTCATGTATTTTACCATAATCTTAAAAAATTGTTTTCTAAGTTATATTGTTTAATAACACATAGGAGAACAGAGCTACAGGAAGAAATAAACACCAAAAAGGGTAATGTATGGTTAATATAAAATCACTGGACCATTTAAAACAATTGGCAGTAGCTTACAGGATTTTAAAATATAGGTAGGAATAGAAATATAACAGTACACAAAAGGTAAGGTGGGCAAATAGAATTAAATTATCATACAGTTCTTACATTTTTAACAAGTGGTGAAAGTACCAATTTAAGGTAAACAGTAATAAGTTAAGGATGGATAATTAGAATCACAAAAAGGATAAGAAATCATGACCAAAAAGATAGTAAAGGAGGAACAATGGTGTAATACGATAATTTAAATCAAGTTCAGATACAGGTAAAACTAACAGAGTCCAAATAGTGGCTAGCTTTGGGGGTAGAGGTGGATATTGACTAGATGCCAACACAGGTACACCTTTTCTCCAGCAAAGCACTGGCGAATGTCTTTATCTTACTATGGGGAGTGGTTACACAGGTGTTTACATATGTAAAATTCATTTAAGTATACACCTGTATCTTATGCATTTTACTAAATTTTTACCTCAATAAAACAGAAAACAATAAAAATTAAAAAATGATTTTTTAACTAATAGCTTAAGACAGGGGTCAGCATGCTACTATCCACAAACCAAATCTAGCTCTCTGCATGTTTTTGTATGACTCATAAGCCAAGAAGGGTTTTACATTTTTAAATGGTTGGAAAAAATCTACAGAATAGTATTTTGACATGTGAAAATTATATGTAATTCAGATTTGTGTTCATGAGGAATGTCTTGTTAGAGCCACAAAAAAAAGTTTCATTGCTTAAATGTAATTTCTTTGTTTCTCAGCTAATACCACTCGAATATTCCAAGGGACCAGAATAGTGAAAACAGGAGTGGTAAGTAGAGAATGGGAAATTGATTTGTCGTGGCTGTTAATTTGCTTGCAGTTAAAACTGTCACCACGAGGTGGCAGTATAATGTTGTTAAACTGCTCAATGTAAAGCGGTTATGGTAGAGAAAAAATTACATTATTCACTTTTTATAATTCAATACCTTACAAGCTGTGCAACAGTGTTAGGTGGTTATATTGTATAATTTTGTGAAGGTAAAAATTCTTCATATTTTTAGTTACGATTTGTGGAATCAGACAATGCAGGACCATAAAGGGGTTAAATCTGTTCCAACCCTTTCATTTGACATATATTCAAATTCAGAGGTTGTCATTTGCCTAAAGTTATATGGATCTGAAAATTTCTGGAACCAGAATTAATATCTTAGTTTCCCCAGCTCTGGCTGGTATAATGAATAATTAAAATACTAATCACAGCCGTGGTGATAATAATAATAACCTAAAATTCACTAAACTCTGCCTGGGTTTCAGGCACAGATTATTTTATTTACTTCTCCAGGCAGCCCACAAGGTCAGTGTTACTGTTATTCCCGTTTTACAGATTAGGAAACCGAGGCTCAGTGAGTTAAAGGAATGCGTCCAGCATCACCCAGAAGGCAAGCTAAAATTAGACTAATAGCTCAGAGCAGCACTTCTTGTTTTCCTGAGATACCTTATGTGAGTCAAACCCCCAGATTTGAGCCCCAATTTAGTATGGTGCTAAGAACGAGCCGAGTCTTGGACCCAGGCAGCCCTGCATTTGTGCCTTCTTAACATCTCTGTGTCTCCGTTTCCTAACCTGCAAAATGGGGTGATGATCATGCCTGCCTCCAGAGTAGCATGGGAAGCCCTGGCACACAGTTGGCATTTGTTAATTGGAATTCTTGTTATTGTTGTTGATGTTGTTGTCATCTGTATGGGCTCAGATTTTCCCATGGATAAACTTAGAAGCTGAAAGGTACAGTGACTCTGCAGTGCCCAACATGGAGATGCAGAGATGTCAACCAGTGCCCAGAGCATACAGTGCAGAGCATGGCTCCTGCCTCTGACCCTGTCATTGCAGACCTGGGTAGGCTGCTTTCCCTCCTTGTCCACCTACTTCCTCACTGGGAGACAGTGGGGTTGGACTGGATCACCCAGTATCTTTCTAGACCTAGAGCTGAGTATCTCCTCAAGTGTCGGTGATATACATAAAATCAAAGGTCTTCTGCCTCTCATCACCCCAAGAACAGATGGACATCTGCTTTTTCCAATTCATGACTTCTTTGTTGTGTAAGTCAGCTTTAACACTACTTACTTTTTTTGGCACTCAGCCTCATCTTGGGTAGTAGCAGTGAAAAGCTGAGTCTGATTCACTAGTTATGCTTTTTCACATGTTCACAGTTATTATAAAACCATTAAAATAAAAGTTGATTACCCATGGACCACCTAATGTCAACTTTATGCCATACGTTGGAAAACTCCATAGCATAGATGAGTAAAATCCTCAGAGGATGACAACCAAGGCCTCATTCCCAATCTTAATTACTGATGCTTCTCTGCTTTTTCTTCTTTTGCCTCTTTTCCACCCTTGCCGGGTGATCCTTCCCAGCCTACAGCGTCTCCTGCCTCTTCAGCCGACATGGCCCCCATCAGCTCGGGGTCTTCTACCTGGACGTCCTCTGGCATCCCGTTCTCATTTGTTTCCATGGCAACTGGGATGGGCCCCTCCTCCAGCGGCAGCCAGGCCACAGTGGCCTCGGTGGTCACCAGCACGCTCCTCGCCGGCCTGGGGTTTGGCGGTGGTGGCATCTCCTCTTTCCCCAGCACCGTGTGGCCCACACGCCTCCCGACAGCCGCCTCAGCCAGCAAGCAGGCGGCTAGGCCAGTCCTCGCCACTACAGAGGCCTTGGCTTCTCCAGGGCCAGATGGTGATTCATCACCAACCAAGGACAGCGAGGGCACGGAGGAAGGAGAGAAGGATGAGAAAAGTGAGAGTGAGGATGGGGAGCGGGAGCACGAGGAGGATGGAGAGAAGGACTCCGAAAAGAAGGAGAAGAGTGGGGTGACCCACGCTGCCGAGGAGCGGAACCAGACGGAGCCCAGCCCCACACCCTCATCTCCCAACAGGACTGCCGAGGGGGGACATCATACTATACCTGGGCATGAGCAGGACCACACTGCCATCCCCACAGACCAGACAGGTGGAAGGAGGGATGCCGGCCCAGGCCCGGACCCCGATGCGGTCACCTCCACCCAAGTGCCCCCCACCGCCACAGAGGAGCAGTATGCAGGGAGTGATCCCAAGAGGCCCGAAATGCCATCTAAAAAGCCTGTGTCCCGTGGGGACCGATTTTCTGAAGACAGCAGATTTATCACTGTTAATCCAGGTAAGTGACGCAGGTCCTCTTTGAGGGTTTCTGCTGCTGTGAACAGTCATACCGTTTTCACAAAATTGAGAGTAGAAGGTGAAGCTTCAGAAAGTACTTAATATTCTTAGAATCACGTATGTCTATCATAGAAAAGGTGCTCACGTGTGAATGTGTGAATGTGTGTCCCTATTTTACTCCAAAAGCCTACTCTCTTATGCTGGAGAAAGTCTTTCTTTGATGTTTGTTTTCTTGCCTCAGAATAACTCCAGGGACTTCAACCAGGCAATGATATAAATGAACTTAAAAAGCCATCGATCTTAAGACGTTTATTAAGATTTCATTCCATACTCATTCTATAATGTATCTATAAATGGCTAGTTTGGTGCCAGGGACTGGGCAGGGTGCTGTCCCCGGGGAGCCTGGTCCCTGACTAGAAAGTTTAAAGGGGAAGGCAGACAGATGACAGACAGCAGCTAGCTGGAGCGCGTGCCCGGAAGTTAGGTAACAGGAACGTTAGAAAGCCAGCAAGCTAGTTGGTGATTAATCGGCAAGCTAGATGGTTAATGGGCAAGCTAGATGGTTAACTGGCAACCTGGAAAACTAGCTAACTGAAGTTTTCAATTGTGAAATGGTAATAGAAGAAATAAACAGGATGCTGTCCAAGAGAATTACGGAGAGGATAGGGACCTACCCTAACTAAGAAAGGCCACTGTGGAGAAGTGACATGTTCATGGAAATCTACAGAATGAAAGGCTTCAGCTTGGGGAGAGCCCATGGTCCTTGCCCAAGAAATACAGCCCTCTCTCCCCAGAGCTCCCATTGCTGTGGGAATGAGCCAGTGTATAGACGGTGAGGCCAGGGCATGAGATCCTCATCTTACCCCTCCTGGTGGCAATTCTGTTGCTGTGTCATATGCTCAAATCTTAATGAACCATCCTGATAGTTTCTGCAAGGGAGCCATAAGCATGAGGAGTTGTTATTGTTGTGAGGGCTTTTCTTAATAAGAAATTCTTCATTTTGCCAGACTACAAGATGTTTAGCAACAATTTTTTTTGCGTCTAAGCTGTTGTGGAGTTATAAGAGTGCAAAAAAAAAGCAACTGGTAAATATTTATTTGCTTTTGCACTTGTAAACATTAAAATTCATCTAAAGCTGAGATCTCGTATGTTAAGATACAACTTAGAATAAATTTTCATGTTTTGAATTACTTTCCTCTTAAAGCTAGTATGAACTAATTTTTTGAAGTGGAGGTCTCCTGTGGGTATTGCTCACTTTTGCTGTGATTTGGGGAAAGGTGCAGAGTAGCCTTTTGTGGAACTGAGTGAAGGAAATATGGGGCCACTTGGGAAGCTGTTTCTGTATGAACAGTGACATTCCCTCTAGGAATTACTTTGAAAAAGTTGAATTTCTTGCATTTGAAGATACTGAAGAAACATGTATGGAATGCCCACTGTATAAGAGGCACCAAGCTAGGCTTTGGGAGTAGAACATAGGTCAACACAGACTTCTGTTCTCTTGGGGTTTGCGTTCTGGTAGGGGAGCTTGAGAATATGCCAGTAAACAAATACATACCCTTAAGTAGCCTTAACTGCTGCGGTTGGGGAGCGGAGGGACAGTGTAGCTTTGAGTGGTCAAGGATGACCTCTGAGCAGAGATCCAAGTGGTAAGAAGGAGCTAGCCATGCAAAGATCCAGGGAGGGGAATTCTGAGCTGCAAGAACAGCAGGTCCAGTGACCCTACAGTGGGGAATTAATTTGGATTAGTTGAGGAGCTATCAGGCCAGTGTGGTTAAACCAGGGAGAGTGAGGGGGAGAGAAGGGGATGGATTTAGAGATTGATGGAGGTGCTCTGGAAAGGTACTTGTTGACCACGCTGAGGATTTCGTTCAACTAGAAATGAGCCACCAGTGGTAGATTTCGGCTGCAGCATTACTTGATGGATTTTTTGAAAGACCACTCAGGCCTCTGCGTGGAGATGATATAGGAAGGCAGGAATGGATGAAAGGAGCCCATTTAGGAGGCAGTAGTAATGGTGGCTTGGACCAGTGTGTTTTCTACAAAGACAGGTGGTGGACTTGGAATTGATTTTCAAGCTTGAGTGTTCAGCCTCTGGACTATGGACTCTGGCAAAGTAGCATTCTCAGCCTGCTCCTCTTAAATATTTGTTTGACCACATTCCTGAAAAATATGGCTGCTGAGAGTTTAGGCTGGGAGTATTTACAGTTTGAGAGATGGGAGAGAGGCAGGGACTGGGACTGCCCCAGGTAAGTATAAATGAGTTCTTGCCATTGGAGTCAGGTTCCAGATTCCAGAGACAGGGGAGAAGAAACGGATGGTAAACTTTGGGGGCTCCCTACTCCAGGTATGAGGTGTGTTGGTCCTCAGCTTCCACCCTACAGAAATCTGAGAACATCTACAATCTTGGCAGAGTGGCTTTGGGAGTCAGATCAACGCAGTCGGCTCTGTCCCTTATTCACCCAGGGTCCTCAGGTAAGTCTTAGTCCCGTGTACTCATTTGCCAAGTGGAGCTAATGATCATGCTTAATGCCAAAGGTGGTGTGGCTGTGGAGACCCCCTCGCTGTCACTGACAAATAGGAGCTGTCAGCAGCCCAGTTGCCACACAATGATGGTGACTGTGAGGAGGCCCCCCATAGCCCTTTCCTTTGCTCTCATCTGTGGACATTAAAGCTATTGGTCCCCAAGTAGCTGCCATTAAAAATGACATCCAGATGGCCGGGTGCCGTGGCTCACTCCTGTAGTCCCAGGACTTTGGGAGGCCAAGGAGGTTGGATCGCTTAAATCCAGAAGTTCATGATCAGCCTGGGCAACATGGTGAAACCGCGTCTCTAGAAAAAATACAACAATTAGTAAGGCATAGTGGCTTATGCCTGTAGTCCAGCCACTCAGGAGGCTGAGGTGGGAGATCACTTGAGCCTAGAAGGCAGAGGATGCAGTGAGAGGATCATGCCACTGCACTGCAGCCTGGATGACAGAGCAAGACTGTCTCCAAAAAAAAATTAGAAAAAGACCTCCTCCTGAAACTCAACACTGGTAAATCAGAACTTTCCCTTATCACCTTCAGCTCAGTAAGAAGGTCCACTTCTTCTGAAAGCTAAAAAAACTTCCTTCAGAACTTCAAGCAATTCAAATCTAAAAATGGTGGTGATGATTGTTTAAGCCAGAGATCAGCAAACTTTGTCAGCTAAGGGCCAGAGAGTAAATATTTTTCAGTTTTGCAGGCCACAGGTCTCTGTTGCAGCTACTTAATTCTGCCTTGTAGCACAAAAACCACCATAGACAATACACAGCTGAGAGGATGTGATAGTATTTCAATTAAAACTTTGTTTGCAGAAACAGGCAGTTGGTCTGATATGGTCCACAATCTGTCATTTGCCAATCCCTGGTTTACGCAGAAATATGCATGTGCCTGTCGATTAGTAAAGGATGTGAGTGACCTGAGGGTAAAACAAGCAAACCCATCAGTCAATGATCCTTAAGGTCTTGCTTCACTTCCATTCACCTTGTCCTTTGTTGTGTCTGCCTTCTCCAGTATGGTATTTATTTTTTAATGAAATCACCATCATTTTAATGTTAGTGATTTATTTTTAAGGACTTTGTGTGTACATTTGCTTTAAATCTGTCCCACATTTATTTTTTCTTCATATTAAGAAAAAACAATTTCTTTAATCAATACCTGGTCTCTGAAAAGAGTGATAATGTGTAAAGTTACACACTGTTATATTTTTATGAGTGTCTCCAAAAGGCTTGTTTAAATTCCTTTGGTGTTTCATAACATCTTTTTAAGTCCTGTGAGTACTGGCTTTAATATATTATCTCCCAGGGAAGAAAGAGATCCTTCTATAGAAGAAGTGGCAAACCCAGACACCTACAGAAACCAGTTAATACTGATGAGAAACAAGGACCAAGTGTTAGACATTAGGGAGTGGTAAGGACCACAGCATATTGAAGAGCACATGACCTTTCTAAAGAGGGCCAACTCACTCAGCTCCCACAGATTACTGCCAGTGAGAATGCCTAATGAGCCAGAAATCCAGGTTTTTGTGCAGAACCACCCAACTTTCAAGTAAGCTCAAATTTTTAAAACAGTTTCTCCTTTTAAAAATGTAGGCCGGCCGGGCGCGGTGGCTCAAGCCTGTAATCCCAGCACTTTGGGAGGTCGAGACGGGTGGATCACGAGGTCAGGAGATCGAGACCATCCTGGCTAACACGGTGAAACCCCATCTCTACTAAAAAATACAAAAAACTAGCCGGGCTAGGTGGCGGGCGCCTGTAGTCCCGGCTACTCGGGAGGCTGAGGCAGTAGAATGGCGTAAACCTGGGAGGCGGAGCTTGCAGTGAGCTGAGATCCGGCCACTGCACCCCAGCCTGGGCGACAGAGCAAGACTCCGTCTCAAAAAAAAAAAAAAATGTAGGCCAAACTAAACCCATCCCTGGGCCAGGTAGGAACCGCTGGTGCTCAACCTCTACTATAGTGTTGATTGCTAGAGTTTCAACTTCCCTGGAAGCCTTTCAGAAGGCTTGAAGGCTTACGTGTACTCCCTCTCACCAGGCTTTTTTCTAGCGTTTCTTTAGTGCAAAGCCCTCAGCTGGATGTCTGCTACATGGAAATCCAGCATGTGGTCCCACCCTCAGGAGCCACAGCCTGAACCCAGAAGCCAGTTGATGCAATGAAATGTTCTTGGGGGCACTGTGCAGTACAGCATACCCTACAAACACATTTCAGAGTGGGCATCATCTACAAATTCATCATTTTGTGCTGGGATTTTCCATTTTTGTTTCCTTAAATTAGGGAAACTTTTTTCAGATTGAATCTTGCTCAGAACCCCAGTGTGTGAACACTCACTGCTGAAGGTTTACTAACTGCCTCTTCTGGCTCAGCCCTGAGTCAGGTGCCAAGGGGACAGTCCACTTCAGGGGTCGGCATACCACAGCCAGCAGGCCACATCCATCCCCTGGCCTGCATTTGCACGGCCCATGAGCTAAGAATGGACACAGTTGGGCAGTGGCTCTGGGCTGCTGTTCTGCTTTGAGACAGAGTGGAGGGTGCAAAGCTGCAGCCACTCTGCTCCTTTGGGCAAACCATGAGGCGCCCCTTTGGAACTCCCAAGCACTAAGGAACCCAATGTGAAAACCTTTAATTACAGAAATAACAACAGCGTCACCAGTGAACATTTGTGCTAGCTCTGCCTGTGCAGAAGGCCAGCTGAGTATGTCACTGATCCTAGAGTACTCCCATGAATGTCATGCTTTGTTGCCATCATGCTAGTGAGGGAAGGAGGCTCAGATGAAGGAACGTGCCCAGAGCCACACGGCCCGTGGCAAGACAAAGCCCAAACATGGGCTCTGACTCTATAGTCCCGGGGGATCCTCCCCATGTGGTGCTGGCTTTGGCACTGGTTCCCAGAATTAGCAATGCCAGATGATTTCAGATGCAGTATTAATTATTAAGTGAATATTTTAATGTGTGCTTTTAAAAAGAGACCAACTTCCATTTGTGACAGTGGTTCTCAACCGGAGGCAATTCTGTCCTTCTCCCTAGGAATATTTGGGAGCATCTGGAGACATTTTTAGTTGTCATAACTGGCGCTGGGGTGCTACTTGGTGTCTCGTGGGTAGAGGCCAGGGCTGTTGCTAAACGTCATATGGTGCACAGGACAGCTCCACAACAAGGAACCATCTGGTCAAAATGTCATTAATACCAAGGCCGAGAACCCCTGATTTATAGTATTCATGTAAAGTTTCCTTTTTGAAGAAGTTTACTTGAGGACAAATAGAGTAGTAATTTAAAGACAAAGTACCAGGACAGGTTCATGCAGATTGGGCAGAAATCATGACTGCAGTACCCAGCTGTCTAGGGATTGGGAGCAGTACAGCATGCTTTATTTAAAATTAGTTGTATCAGGCACTTGTATGGACTATCAGAAGTAGTTTTCAGCCAGGGCTAGTTTTGCTGATCAGGTTTCTTTCTAGAGAAGTGTTTTCTTTATAATTCTGCCCACCCCCGTCCTGATCTGTCATCTTCCTGGCATGTCCACGGGAATGAGCTCAGGGTAGGCTGAAGGGGTTATTCAGCTGCCAGTACGGTTTAGTTTCTTCTCAGAAAGTATCTGGGTCCTTGGAGTTTCTATTGCCCACTGAACGATCTTTGAATTAAGACAGATGGTAAATCTCATGGTATGGAAAACCAGACCCCACTAAGAACAGTTAGATTTCCAGAGAGGTTGGAGTCAAGAATTCAGGTTGCAGCAGGTGGCATAGTTGGTGTAAGATTGGTGTACAGCTTCTGTCTGTGACTGATTTCAAAACCACGTACTTTTGCAATCAACTGTCAGTGGTGGCCGTCTGGTAGGTTAGGACTTGCCATCTTTTAGGGGCTTGGAATTAAATTAGGATTTATCAAATGCCTCCCCACTTTCCCAACAACTAATTGAAATAGAGATGACAGACCATCATTTTGATTGTTTGAGTCTAGTGAATTAAGCTCTGCGTGAAATGGTAAGGGAGCACTTATTCACAGGAACTCTTGGCAGTGATATAAATGGAAACGAATGATGCTCTAATCCTGCCCACACGTGTTAACACAGAGCCAGTGTCCTGTTGCAGGAGAACATATTTATTTGTAACTGATGAACAATCATTTCTCTGCAGCAGTGGTTTGGGTAACATCAGGGCTCCAGAAAAATAAAAGGCCAATTTTGTGGCCCTGTAAAAATAGCAGCCACCTTATCATTTCACACCCGTTAGAATGGTTTCTATCAAAAATACAGAAAATAAGTGTTGGCAGAAATGTGGAAAGAAGGGAACCCTTTGTGCACTGTTGGTGGGAATGTAAAATGTGCAGCCACTGTGGAAAATAGTATGATAGTTCCTTAAAAAAGTAAAAACAGAATTATCATATGATTTAGCAATTCTACTTCTGGGTATACAGTTGACCCTTGAAAAACAGTCTTGAACTGCTTGTATCCACTTATACATGAGTTTTCATCTGTTTCTGCCACCCCTGAGAGAGGAAGACCAACCCCTCCTCATTCTCCCCTCGTCAGCCTGCTCAAAGTGAAGATGACGGGAGTGAAGACCTTTTTGATGACCCACTTCCACTTAATGAATAGTAAATATAAATATTTTCTCTTCCTTACGATTTTCTTTATAGCATTTTCTTTTTTCTAGCTTACCTTATTGTAAGAATATAGCATATAATACAAATAATGTACAAATATATGTTAATTGACTATTTATGTTATTGGTGAGGCTTCCGGTCAACAGTAGGCTATTAGCAGGAAAGTTTTTGGAGACTCAAAAGTTATACGTGAATTTCTGACTATTCAGGGATTAGCACCCCTAACACCTATGTTGTTGATGGGTTAACTCTATGGCCAAAGGATTGAAAGCAGGATCTCAAAGAGATATTTGTAGACCCATGTTCATGGCAACATCATCGACAATAGCCAAGAGGTGGAAGCACCCCAAGTGTTCATCAGTGGGTGAATGGATAAAATGTGGCATAGAGTACATACAGTGAAATAACTATTCAGCCTTTAAAAGGAATGAAATCCTGTCACATGCTACAGCATGGATGAACCTTGAGGACATTATGCTAAGTGCAATGAGCTAGTCACAAAAAGACAAATTCCACCTATCTAAGATACCTAGCATAGTCAAACTCAAAGAAACAAAGGAGAATGGTGGTTGCCAGAGGCTGATGAAAGGGGAAATGGGGAGTTTAATGGATCTAGAGTTTCTGTTTTGCAAGAGGAAAAAGTTCTGGAGATCAGTTGCACAACAGTGTGAATATACTCAACATCACTGAATGGGACACTTAGAAATGGTTAAGATGGTAAATTTTGTGTTATGTGTTTTTTACCACTTTTTTTTTTTAAGCAGCCACCTTAATTCACAGATGTTGGGAGGTTTTTAATGAGTGGTATGGTTCAGAACAAATATGGTGAAATTCCCCACGATGGAAACAGGCTATCAATTTATGAGTATGCAGATCATCCTTCTCTTTATCTTCCTTGCAAATTAAAGAATCTTGCTCTTCCCTACTCCTGATAGAGGCCTCTTGGATCCAAGCTAGTTTTAGTCTTGACACCAGAGGGGTTCTTGTCCTGTAGCAGAAGTTGAGCCCTTACTGGAGGGTAGGAGGCATTTCAGATGGGTCCATCTGATGTATTGCTGCCGGTAGCATTTATAGTACATTGTACTCCGTTTTTATTTGCTTCTACTGGGATGAGAGCCAAGCCAGTAAAAGGCAAACAGCATTAATTCAGTGATGACATATGCCACTGAAAACTGTTTTTCTTTTCTTTTTTTTTTTTTTTTTCTTTTTTTTAAAAAGCAGAATGGAGACACTTTACTCAGATTCTGCTGGGTGCTGAAATAAAGACAGAAAGAAAGAAAGGCTGTGGGGAGGTTGTTAACCTTACCTTCCTCCTGCATATGCTCAGAGAGGGTTCATTAGCATTTTGCTCCAAGTTTCACGGGGAAGACATTTCGGGAGCAGGCTCATTCTTTGAGTCTGGGCTCTAGCTGGCCTCATATCACCCTCTGAGTAGCTGTTCACCTGCACATCACATCCACTGGGGGAGTACTGGGTATCAGTTGATACTCCTTTCCTCATTGTCATCTTCTACACAGATCCAAATGCACTGAGAATGGACTATGTTATATGGGCAGAGCAACAGCATGGTTAGTTTCTAATTGGCCTAAAAATAAAATCTCTTCAAAAATAAACAGAATTGGAGAAAGCTGCTTTGTACAGAAAGAGCCTCTTCTCTTGAGCCAGGTTAGTGGTATCAGGATCGTAGTAAGTTTATTAAACCATGATTTTTACTTTTGATTTTGAGGCCTTTTTAAAAGACCTGAGTTAGTGTTGTTCTGCAGACTCACTGGGTCAGAGTGCCATCTTGCAAACTGAAACTAGGCTGGCCAGAGTGAGCTGGCAATGGGAATTGGGGTGAGGAAAGCTGGTCCGGTGTGACGTTAGGGAGTAGTGACGACTGTGGCAAACCAGTGAGACATACCCTGTCAGAAGGGAGTGTGCTGCTTGATTCCAACTGACGTTTGCCATGTAGGAGTTCAGGCTTTTGTTGCCAACCTTGAACATTTCTAGTGGAAGCTACCATTGCTGATTTTTATCTGAATTTCTTTGCTTATTAAATGTTGGTAGCTACCTCCCAATTAAAAAATAATTACTGGGAAGGGGTGTCAAACCAGAGTTGCCAGTTCATAACCCATGTCAGGCAGGAATCGAAGGGCTAGTCCTTCTGGGAAAATTACATCATCTGGATGAACCAGAGGTGGAGGTGAGGAGGAGCTCTGTTAACCCAGAGGTCCTGTCCTTATCTTGGTGTCACAATTTAGGCATCATGGAGGGAAGCAAACCCCCAGTAACTGGGCAGCTCAGTTCTGCTGGACCCTTCAGGAGGCAGCTAGGTCACCAGCAAAGCTCTGCATAAAAGTGTGCTGCTCCTGACGGATGGAAGTGTCTAGTGTTACTATACTGTCAGCATTGTTGCTTGGCTCCATTGAAGGAAAGAAAAGAATGAACATTTCTTGGGCAAAAGAAAAGAATGAACATTTCTTGGGCATCTCCTCTGTGTCAGGCACTGTGCTCGGTGCCTGACTGATCCAGAGCAGCTTCGTGAGCAGGCAGCCTGTGCACTCACACAGGCCCTGTGCTCAGAAGGGCCTATGCTTGCCTTCATACTCTCTCATACTCTACTGTCACCTTCTCAAACCTCTTTAATAACTTTTGAATGGGCCCCATGATTTCATTTTGCATTTGGTCCTGTAAGTTATGTAGCCATAACTTACAGTCTGTTTTCACACAGACAATCTTTTTTCATCCTCAGGACTCCCGAGAGGTGAGTGTTATCATTTGTCTCCCTTTGATACAGGAGTGAACAGACACTCAGAGATGGGCAGTCATTTACCCAAAGCCACACAGCTGGAAAGGCCTAAGTCAGAATTTGTACTCAGGTCTGCCTGAGTCTGGGGTGCAGAATTGCCACCTTGCGGCATGCTGCTGTGGTTGTACTGAAAGGCCTACAGCATGTTCTGGTCTCTGGAGGCCTAGGCATGGGGAGTTTTAGCCTCATGGATTGTCGGTGTCTGAGGGACTATTATGAGATGGGTGTATACTCAGTGCCACACTTTGTGTGTTCTAGTAGCCCTGGCAGCTTGCTGTTTTATTAGGGCCACAAATTGAGTCAGGGAGCAGGACGGGTATTTCTTCTGAAGGACACAGCAAGAAGTACGGGGGCCATGCACAGTGTCTCATACCTATAATCCCAGCACTTTGAGTGGGGGCTGAGGCAGGAGGATCCCTTGAGCCCAGAAGTTTGAGACCAGCCTGGGCAACATATCAAGAAAATGTCTCTACCAAAAAAAAAAAAGGGGAAGAAAAGAAGTATGATACAGTCTAGTCTCAGGGCAAACTGAGATTCTAGCTCTTTACTAGCAATCTCATCATAGGCAGCCCTTTGTGCTGATACCCAGCACATCTGAAGCTCTGTAGGACTGCCACTTATACACTCAGATGTTACAGAGAGGAGTCAGATTCAGCAAACACCAGTGTGCACTCACCATCTCCTGCTATGGTGTGAGGGTGCTGAGGAAGAGAGTGGTGGTGATGATAAGTAATGATGCTGCTGCTAGGATGGTGGCTGGTGATGGTGTTGCCGAAGTTGGGGTGGTGGTGATGACAGTAATCACAATAGTTAACATTAAACAGGTGCCAAGCAACATTCTAAGTGTTTTGTATGCAAAACTCAATCTTCATCCCACCACAATGCCGTATGCAACATTATTACTTCCATTTACAGAGGAGGAGACTGAGGCACAGCGAGGTTAGGTCAGTTGCCCAAAGTTGCAAAGCTAGTAGGAGGCAGAGCTTTGTAACTGTTCTTCCATACATAGATGGAAATCAGCCCTGCCTTTGGGGACCTAGAGTCACAAAAGAGCGATTATAATTGAGTGTGATGTGTGCAGTAAGAGTAACACAAGATGATGATGGTGGGGTGGCACTTGGCATTTGCTTGATGCCAGGCACACCTCTAGGTGCTTACATGTACCTTCTCATTGGATTCCCCAACAGTCCTATGAAGTAGGCTCTTTTTATCCTGTTTTATAGATGAAGAACTCCAGGCCCAAAGTGGTTTAAGTTATTGGCTAAAGGTTACACAGAAAATGGCAGAGCCAGGATTTGAACCTATAATCTCTGCTCTGCCCTTAAGAGATAGTGCAAACTGGCGGCTTCTGGAAGCCTCACAGAGAAGGCGGCATTTGAACCAGGATCGAAGGATCAATAAGATGAATTCTGGCATCAAGAAAGGAAAGGCACTCCCTACAGTAGGAATGGGAGGGGCAAAGACAGAGAGGTGGGACCATGGCCCAGCATGGTCACTGACTGGGTGAGTGTAGCTGGAACAGCAGGAGATGATGCTGGTTTGGGGATGGAAGGCCCTGCTCCTGAAAAGCCTTGCTTTCCCCACTCAGGGGTATCCTGAGGGCCATGAGGGGCTACTTAGGAAAGTGACAGGAGCAGATTTCACTTGATCACCTGGAGACGGAATCCAATTCTAGGTTCCTGGCACCAGGAAGACAAAGCAGTACTGTGAATTTGAAAATGAAATCAACTTTATCATGCCCCACGTGGAAATTCAGTCGCATTCTTATTTTTGCTTGACTTTTATGTAAAAGACCCAAGCCAATGAAACTGCCTGCCGTTAGTCAAGGTCAGAGTGAAACTTGTCAGAAAAACTTCCTTAAGTCTCTCACTGACACTACAAGTTATTGCCAACCTGAGAGCTCCTCCATAGAAACTGCCATTTGGAGACTGTCCACAGTGGGATTTCAGATAGGCTCCAACCCCCTACGGGAATCCCCCCTCCAACCCTGTCCCCCGGCCAGTTATTACACACTTTCACGAAATGTTAGAGGGAGAAATGACTCCATTGTGGAAATCAAGTTTGAGGCCAGTTCTGATCTGGGCTGTGACTCAAGAGCCTTGTCTTCTGGACCTTTATTCTCTATGCTGTTGGTTCTCACTTTTTCTGGGTCCTGGACCCCTCTCAGAATCCAATGAAAACTGAACACTCACCCCGTAGAGGAGGAGAGGGGGACAGACATTATCACCAACAGAGAGATACCCCTGGGGCTTCAGGGACAATATAACATGCCACTGATCCACACAACCAGATGGTCACTCCCGAACCCCTTCCCAAGGCCAAGAAATTCTGGAGTGGTCATTTTTCACTGGTTTTAGAATGGCTGAAATATGCCAGGCGTGGTGGCTCACGCCTATAATCCCAGCATTTTGGGAGGCTGAGGTGGAAGGATCACTTGAGGTCAGGAGTTCGAGGGCAGCTGGACAACATGGTGAAACCTTGTCTCTACTAAAAATACAAAAATTGGTTGGGCGTGGTGGTGCATGCCTGTAATTCCAGGTACTTGGAGGGCTACAGTGGGAGGATCGCTTGAGCCTGGGAGGCGGAGGTTGCAGTGAGCTGAGATCATGCACTCCAGCCTGAGTGACAGAGTGAGACCCTGTTTCAAAAAAGGAAAAAAAAAAAAAAAAATGATAGAAATACCACAGAGGTGGTATTGCCAGTGATTGTTTAGGGATATAAGTGTGAGGGACTATTTTGGCCAAGAGTTCCTTTCTGTGGTTTGGGATGAATAGGACATGGAGTTTTCATTCTTTGTAGCAGCACAGGCAAGAATCCTGTTCTGTAAGGAGCGAGGAGAGGAACAAGACACTGAGAGTCCCTCCTGTACCCAAGGGCTTCCCAGAGTGGATACTGATTTTAACTGAACATGTGGCCTATAGCGTCAACCCTCCCAACATTGTTTTCCATTAACAGGACTTCCAGGTCTTTGAGATCCCCCCACCACCAGCCAGATAATTGCCTGGCTGGGCTGCCCCTTCTGGGGGCCCCACAAAATTCTTTTTTTTTTTTTTTTTTTTTTTTTTTTTTTTTTTGAGACGGAGTCTCGCTCTGTCGCCCAGGCTGGAGTGCAGTGGCCAGATCTCAGCTCACTGCAAGCTCCGCCTCCCGGGTTTACGCCATTCTCCTGCCTCAGCCTCCCGAGTAGCTGGGACTACAGGCGCCCACCACCTCGCCCGGCTAGTTTTTTGTATTTTTTAGTAGAGATGGGGTTTCACTGTGTTAGCCAGGATGGTCTCGATCTCCTGACCTCATGATCGGCCCATCTCGGCCTCCCAAAGTGCTGGGATTACAGGCTTGAGCCACCGCGCCCGGCCGGCCCCACAAAATTCTTATTTGCAACTCTGGTTTCTCTGGCCAGCCACCAGAGCTTTGCAATAAAAGCATTATGTTGATGGAGAGAAGGCATGCCTGATCTTTGTCTGCTTCAGCTTAAAACCCTGCAGTAGTATCTACTGCCCTTAGGACTAAAATCAGTTTCTTTATTTTAGCCTAAAAGGCCCTGGCTTCATCTGCCTTCCAATTCCCCATCTGGGTCCCCTTTCCTCTCATTCTTGTGCTCCCACTGATTTGATGGTCTCCGTCCAGAACACCCTTCTTCCCCAACTCTCTGCCTAACTAACTCCCCTTCATCCTTCAACACTTGCCTTCGTTGGGGAGCTCATGGAGACCTGGGCTTGGAGAGCTATTCCCCTATGGTCCCCTGTGCATCCCCTGGTGCCACATTCATTGTATTATTACTTGTGGTTGTGCCCGCCTCTCCCCATTTAAGATTCCTCCCCATGGGCACAGCAGTGCTACTGTCTGATGTACTGCTGTGTCCCCCTCCCCTTGCACCAGGCCTGTGCATAGTAGGAGCTTGTTAAGAATCTATCCTATCTAATGAAAAAATGGAGCAGGGGGTTAAGAAAATGGACAGGCACAGCTAGGAAGGCACTTTATAAATGGCAAAGTGCTCTGCGGTGGTTTTTAATCAGAGTGTGCTGCACCTACTTGACTCTGTCTTCTTCTACCTGTGAGCTGGGGATACATCAGGTCCTGCCTGCGTCACAGGCCTGTGCCTGAAACAAAGGAGGTGGTCAACATAAAATGCATTAGAGGAAATCCAGTGAAACGCATCGTAACACACTTCTTCCTGACTCGAGAGTCTCGCCTCTTTAAAAATCTGCTCCCACAGCCAATTCTTCCCTACTCAGCCTACCTTCTCTCACCTGGAAACTCAACCTGATTAGCTCTGCATTTAGTCCATCCTGCAGAGGGACACTCCGGGCTGGCTGAACGCTGGCCTCGTTTTTGCAGTGCAGGAGGAATCCTTGCTGGGCTCGAGTCAGCCTGCAGCCAGTGTTAGATTTTTTTAAGAGGCTTCTCCCTGTGGTCACAGACGATCTTTGCTTTTTCGCTGCTTGCCTCTGTGCACCTGTGCTCTTCCCAGCCCCAGCATCCCAACCGGGGCTTCATTTGGGCCACCTGGCATGTTCCAGGCATCTTCTCCACAGTGGAAGGGAAGATAGGATCTTCTGCTGAGGCTCCCGGGGACTTCTGAAGATATTCAGGGCCTGGAGAGGTGGAGGAAGGAGCTGCCTGGTTAACAGGTATTGGCTGACCAGCGAGAATCCTGAACTATTTGGCAAGCTTTCCCTGCTAACCTCTAGATTGTGGCTGCTGGTTACAGACGTGCTCTGGGAATAAGGTGTGGTATGGCTTCCTGTCTTCAGGAAAGAAAATAGGAGCTTTTGGAAGGATCTGGGGTAGGTGATAGGATCAAAGGACAAACTAGAGAAGCATTTTAGGAAAAACAGGATCTCTGGGGATCTGGATGGTAGAAGCCCGCACACAAAAGCACCTAGGTGCTCCTGCTGGGATGTGCTGTTGTTCAGTCTTAGAGTCAGTGGTGAGATTCTAGGGCAAGACGTAATTGTCCTGGCTTGAGTGCTACATCGTTGACCAGAGCAGGGAGCCGCACACTCCGATGATTGTCCCATCATGACTATATCTGTTAGGGAAAGGTGGTTTCCCAAAGCAGAATCGGGGTGTAGTTGTTCCTACAGCAAGGAGTAAGGGATGCTGAGCAGCAAAGAATAGATGGTCGTCATAGTCACAGCCAGTTCTAGTTATCCTAGTGAAACCCCTCATGCCAGCCCTCCTGCCCTTGCACTAGAGAACCTGAGAGGCTCTTGGACAGCCATTCCACCCTTGCTTCTTTGAGACTTGAGCACACGTCCTCAGCACCTTCAAAGGCTCTTCTGGGTCAGTCATGTTCTTGGGGTAAGGCTGGAATGTCTGTGTCTTCTGTACGGCTGTCTAAAAACACCTTCAGCTCTATCTGTAAGTCCATATAACTGCCGATTACAGAATGCACCCCATAGAAGAGGCCCTGTGTGGGTTGGGATGGGGCAGGAGATGGTGAGGGCTGCAGATTGCCCCTCCTGTCATGGGGCAGCCCAGAGCAAGTGGCCCAGTTCTCCAGAAACCACACAAAACTGGAACAAAACTCTGCTTCACATTCTGGCTCCCACCTCCACTAACCTCTGTTCTCTAACTGGGATGATTTCTCTTGGCAGCGGAAAAAAACACCTCTGGAATGATAAGCCGCCCTGCTCCAGGGAGGATGGAGTGGATCATCCCTCTGATTGTGGTATCAGCCTTGACCTTCGTGTGCCTCATCCTTCTCATTGCTGTGCTCGTTTACTGGAGGTAAGCCAGGCAGCACCTACAGCGTAGATATGGGGGCCAGATGCTGGCCAGGTTTTGCTCATGGGAGGGGAATCCCACGGCCTCTGCATTCAGGAAGGTGAGGTAGCTTAAGTGTTTCTGGTCTTGCCACCTGGGAGACCCTCTTGTCTCTGTTAGACAATGGCAGGGCCAGATCCACTTTGGAGGTCAAGGCACTTATGGTGAGCTTCTGGGATTTAGTACCAAAGAGGTTTTTGTTTGAGAACCAAGGAGATCCAAGTTCAAATCCCAGCTCTGCTACTTGCTAGATAGATCCAAATCCCATGTCCACTTTGAATGTTAGTTTCAGAACCAGCAAAATGAGTTAACAAGTCATAGCATTTGCAGTTTTTCTGAGATGATGCTTTACTTTGTTGTAGTCACATAACTCCTCTTTACCTTAGAATTTTTTTTCATAGTCTTTCACTGAAAATTAAATTGGGCTATAAGAAAAAATTTAGCATATTATGTGGTATTTAATACATGTAAGATTAAAATGGCAGATTGTAAGCTATCCGGACTCTCACTGCTTCCCATGGGAAGCCAGGTTGCAGCCTCTCTTTAGAAGTTGTGTTTTTTCAGCTGGACCATCTCAGCCAATTCAGCTGAGCAACTCCATCAAGCCCATTCAGTTGGCCTGGGTGCCTTCACCTCTCAGACCGATGTAGGCGGCTTCTGCCCTTCATCTGACAGGCTTCACCAGTGAGAAACAAGTGTCATATTTTCATCTCTCCCTCCCTTCTTTCCATTCACTCAATTTTGAGCCCATAATGTGTGGCAGTCTTCTAGGCACAAGTGATTTCTGAAAAAGTGAGTAAAACAGATAAGAATCCTTACTATCATGGAGCTTACATTTTAGTGGAGGAGGCAGGCAATAAACAAAGCAAATAACTAAAACATGTAATTTCTAAGATGGTGGTAACTGGATAATGGAGAAAACTAAATCTGGAAAGGGGAGGGGCCCATGGGGGCCTAGCAGGAGTGTTCAGAGTGGTCAAGGAGATGATACCTGAGCAAGGACCTAAAGGAGGAGGGAACCAAATGGGCTCCACCTGGGGCAAGTTCCAAGTAGCGGAAACAGCACATGCAAAGGCCCTGAGGCAAGGGCATGCCTGGTGTGTACCAGGAAGAGCCAGAGGTCAGTGGGGCTGAGACACGAGTACAGGAGTAAGGTGGCAGAAAAGGGTATCGGAAAGAAACAGGGTAGAGCAGGATCGGGTCATGCTGCACAGTCTTGTGGGCCGTTGTTAATGCACTGCCTTTCACTGGAAGATGAGTAGGGTTTGGTGCAGAAGAATGTTGTGATTTAACTTCAAGACTACTTGGCTGCTGTGTTGAATACAGACTGAAGAGGAGCGGGGGCAGAAACACAGACCATTGGGGAGACCACTGGACTAGTTCAAGAAGGACACAATTGTGTCTCAGATGAGGGTAGCGGTGTAGGTGGTGATAATTCATTGCGTAGACATCTATTTTGAAGGTGGGAGCAACAGAATCTGCTGGCAGATTGGGTCTGTTCCTAATTGGCTGGAACAGGAGAATAAGGAAGGAGGTCATCTCAGGTTTCCTCAGGCGTCTGACGGTAACCATAAGCCCTTTAGTGCTGCAGACCAGCAAGATTATGAAGTATGTTGTATTTTGGGGCGAGCATAGGAACACTAGACTCACCTCCATGTCATCCCTTCTTCAGGAAAAAGTGTTGTGCAAATATGTTTGAAGCCCATTGGTAAATTAGAGGCCACCTAGTGTGAGTTTAACTAATCAGGTGAGGTTAACAAGGTCAGCATGCCTGTCTCATGGCTCTGCTCAGTCAGCACTGTTTGGTTTTAGTCTCAGGCTGTCACTACAGGGGAGCAGAGAAGTCCCACAGCTGCCACAGCATAAAGAAACACCTTGTACCTGGCAATTCTAGCAAAACCCTCCGAATTGTTTCTGATTGGCCCACCTTGGATCCTCTACCCCCTCCCAAAATGGATCACTGTGACCAAGAAGGACCATGGGGCCAAACAGGCATCCATACCCAGCCGGCCAAAACATGAGTATTTACTTCAGGTTTCTTATAGGGAAGGGCTGTGTCATGTAGTAAACAGCTTTAAAATCCTTCCATTCAAAATGTATTTTCCCTTTAGAAAATGACAATGTTTATACTTCTGAAAAACTCAGTGAGTCCAAATGGAAAATATGAATTGAATAATATCTTAATATTTCCTGTCTGAAATGTTTTTATGATGTTTATTATACATGTATGCATATATTTCTTCAAAAGCTTCATTTAAAGTAACCAGAGCTTTAAACTTCATCCAACAGAGTCTGGACTTGAGCTTTTACCAGATTCCTAATCCCAGTAGCACAAAAAATGAGTGTGAAGAAGAAAATTCTTATAGAGCAAGGAAAGTAAAATTAAATTAGTGTTAGGATGAATGAGTTGGCTAAGCATACAGCCCAGAGGGGACAAGGACCTTTTTTCTGTCCAACTTTTTACAAATTATTAATGCGAAAGAAGGAAGCATTGGGGGGCTCACATAGAAAATTGGTAAATACAGAGGAGCCGTGTGTTTCCCTTTGGCAATGCAGTTTTTTAGCTAGAACAACAGTGCTTCTCTTCTGCCTTTTGAGGCACAGTAAGACTGGATGATTGGCAAACAGATTTGTCATAAGTAGAGCATTGAGGCAGATCAAAACCACCTGGATCATTTCTTCAGGCGGCAGGCCTGGCACCGGGAGGTTCAAACCTGCTCACTGTGGCAGCAGTTTCTACCACAACCAAGGACTGGCCCTTTGCAGTTATTCTGATTTTTGAGTGTGTTTTCTCCGAGTTGTTGATACTACAACTTAATAGGTTCATGAAATAGTGGAAAACTACACTCAAGGTCTCTGAAGTCTGTCTCTTCCAAATCTCCCACTGTACAGTGGTGTTAGTGCTAATGTTTTCAGTGAGTCCTTTTTGAGTGCCAGGTGCTGTGCCAAGCACTCGGGTGGCACCATCTCATGTGATTCTCACAACAGAGCTGTATGGTAGGTACTATCACTGTCCTTTCTTTTTGAGCCACATTCTTTGACCAAGGAAGAGCATGAGAACTCACATTTGTTGAAAGCCTGCTGTGGGCCAAATAGTTGGCAATATCATCACCCACTGTGTTGCCCAGAACCCTTTTCTGTTGCAGTTGACAAAAATCCATTTCAAAACGCCTTAAGCTCAAGGAAAAAAAAAAAAAAAGTTTGATTCATGGAATTGAGAAGTTCAGGAGCATTGGGCCTGGCTGGCTTTGTAAGATGGAACATCAGGACTTAGCTGGTTTGGTCTGTGTGTTTCTCTTGCCCTCAGTCTATGGGATCTGCTCTCTGTGTGGTCTTCTCGCTTAGGCAGGCCCTCTGTCTGTTCCACAGAGCAGCCTCTGGCCATGTTAGACTGATATGCCTCCACCCCAGTGGAAAGGGAATATTTCTCCTCTAATAGTTCCACTTAAGTCCTAACATGGCATCTCTTATTATTGACTTACATCATTTATCCATACCCTGGAGTTGTTTGGTGGTCAAAAGGATGGAACACTCTTGTCAGGCCTAGGTCTTATATTTAACTCTGGAGTCTAGAAGTAGGATCAGTGTCACTGCCATCAAAACCTTGGACTGAAGCCGAACAAGGGATGGTTGTCCAAAGGACCATCAAGACCTAAAAAAGTGAGTAGAAGGTTCAGCTAGGTATTCTGTTACTTAAAAAATTATAAAGCTGTTTCTATTGCATGTGCACTGGAGCCATTTTCAGCTTCCTGTTTTTTATGCAATGCTTACAGAGTTCCTGCCATGCATCCTGGTGAGCCTAGAGAGTTAGAGATGAGGCCATTAGAGATGGCCCTCACAGTCTATTGGAAGAGGCAGATGAATAAATATAATAGAGTATGGGGAGTATTTGGAGAAGGGTAAATCCAAGTTGCTATAACAGCATATAGGAAGGGCTTCAACCCAACCTGGAATGGGGGTTGAGGTCAAGGAAAGCTCCCTGGATGACCTGGGCCAAGCTTGAAGCCCAAGCAGCGGTCAGCCAGGTGAAGAGGGTGGAAGAATGAAGCTGGGGAGGAAAAGCCTGGCCTACTGCAAGCAGATACATGTGGCTCGGTGTTGTTGGAGCAGAGTGTGGGGACAGCAAGGGCCAGATCATGAGGGCCTCATCGAAGGGAGATGTGCCATATCCTGAGGATGATGGGAAGGTATTTAAGGAGCCAAAACTGCAGGAGGGCAAGATCATAAAGAAACATTACTGTGTCTAGAGACTGTAACATGGGCCTATAGTCATGTAGCCTGGATTCTGAGCCACACTCCACCACACTGTCTTATCTGTGCAGCTGTGGAGCGTGTGTTCGTACCAGCAGTGCTGTCCTCTCTCAAGGTGTGAATTTGTTTTGGGGAGATTTTTATAAACTTATTGTGTGTATAAAGCGCAGATTTACATATATGAAAACAGCATTGTGCATTCATGGTATTAAAATTGGCACTGGGCAATTAGGGGGGAAAAGAGTCTAAAAGGGCCCCTTAGAGGAGGTGCCAATGAAAAACAGATTGAGACACACTGCCTTAGACAAAGGCTTCTCCACCAACTTCAGTTTCCTCATCTGCAAAATGTAGTTAAGAAATGGGCCACAAGTTCACGTGAGGATTCAGTGCAAGCTGTGGAACATGCTTGTCCTGGTGTCTGGCACGTGGTGCATGTGCAGGCATTAGTTGTAGTGTTATACCAGATCTGACTTTAGGGAAAAATGGAAAATATAACTTGGGTCCTGGTATGCCTCAAATGAAGTTGTTTTTTCAATAAAGAAAATCAAATGTACAGATCTAAATGAATTTTGTCCTTTAAATGTCATCACATTGTATAGCTGTACACAGTTTCCAATATGTCCATTGCATACAACATGCTTGAAAATAACTTTTGGAATTTCTTTCTAGAGTTCATTCTTTTGAAGGATCTCAGTTGTGCAAAGTATTTATCCTAGAAATAGATAAAACTCATCTGTTTGGAGCTAAATATAGCATAAATGTAGGTTAACCAACTGAGCAGAACCACTTTGGGCCAAAAAAGGAAAGGGGTGACTATAATGTTAATGAAATTGGTTTGGGTGATGCTCCTAATAGGCCTTAAAGGCAATTCCATAGGAGGACATTCCTAAATAACTGGGTTAAAGACATGACCCCACTCCCACCCCAGGAAACGACTCTGAAGCCCAGTGGCCAGCCTCATTAATTCCAGGTTGGCTGTATTAGAGTAAGCTTCATTGCTGTTGGCAGCAGACATACCCCAGCACCCCAGAGGCTTAATAACACATGAAGGTTTATTTCTCACCCACATGAGGTCTGACAGGGTTGAGCAGCCTTCCTCCACTAGTGGTTTCTCTTTCTGGAACACATATCTCCCAAATTGGTGTAGCAGGGATATAGAAGTTGAGGAGGCACCGAGCTCTCAATGGCTTGGCCTAGAAGTGGAACCCTTCACTCCTTCATTCACCACTGGCCACAGATGGTCACACAGCCCCAAGGACATAGATGAGGTAGGGGGAACACATGGGTATTTGTTAAGAATACTGCCACAGTATTCTTAAATATTTAAACCCATTGGCATCATTGAGCTAGGTATGTTTCCTGTAAGGGAGAACTTTGGAGAGCAGTCATTAAACTGTACTTAAAATTTGGCCAAAACTAAAAACCACGAGCAGAAACCTCAGATACCTGTATGTCTGAGAGACCTCAGACATCAGTCTCATCGGGGACTATTTGAGCAGTGTTTTTATAGGCAGCAACAAGGGTCAGTGGGGAGACATTTATTCTAAAATGTTTTTAGCTGAGATGTTTCAGGTAGGATGCTGTAGTTCTCCCTTGAATGTCCCTTGCAAAGGTCTGCCTTGAAGAGTGGTAGGAACCAGAATCTGTAATAACACAGAAGTTGCTATAAAACTAGGAAGAAATGTACACAAAGTGATTTTGTACAAGGAGCAGGGTTGTGAGGCAGATAATAAAAATAAAATCAACTAACAGTTACAGCTTTAATGGGACCCTATTGTGTGCCTTATAAATATTGCAATGCATATCAACCATGCAGTGGTTCAGAGCTATTGGAAATAAGGGAAAAGAAATCAATTCAAAAGTTTTCGAAGTATGCCATTTTGGTCTTATTACTTTAAGATGGTAGTAAAACATACCTTTTGAATTGCAACAGTCAGATATTGCATTCCAAGAGCTCCCCATCCCCTGCCTTACCAAGACAAGCTGTTTATATGGCACTAATGTGCTGACATTCCTGAAAAGACTTGGAGCAGCACAGCTGCTGCCACTCAGAGAGAAGAGGAAAAATTTTGGAAGGTTTCTTTTTGATTTACATAATTTGAGGTTAATGCTGGGAGAGGAGCTATGTGCCCAGTGTCCAGTCAGTGTGCTGGGGGTACAACTTATTTATTAGTTGTGCTGTAGAATGGCATAGCTATTACAAGCTAGACATTTCTGTCTGCTTAGAATTGTGAGTATTACAAAGATATTTTTGGGTTTTTTTTTTCTGTAATCCTGAGGGATGTTGCGTAGAAGGTAGTTCTGATTGCTCTGATGAGCAATATCTCACCCCTGAAATAGCTTTGTATATCTGAAAAGGCTTTGTATATCTAAAGGTTCTTAAGCAAAAAACCTTTTTTTCTTTTTGAGATGGAGTTTCACTTTTGTCACCCAGGCTGTAGTGCAATGGCATGATCTCAGTTCACTGCACCTCTGCCTCCTGGGTTCAAGCGATTCTCCTGCCTCAGCCTCTCGCATAGCTGGGATTACAGGCACCCACCACCACGCCCAGCTAATTTTTGTATTTTTAGTAGAGATGGATTTTGCCATGTTGGCCAGGCTGGTCTCAAACTCCTGACCTCAGGTGATCCACCTGCCTCCGTCTCCCAAAGTGCTGGGATTACAGGTGTGAGCCACCACGCCTGGCCAAGCAAAGAACCTTTTATGACTATGTACCATACTAAACATGTGCTCAGCAGATTACACCTCCACCTAATTAGTATATGAATCCTGGGAAATAATTAGTATTGTTATGTTCATTTTGCAGATCAGAAAACAGAGGCTTAGTAGGATCACGTGACATACCCAAGTCACAGTGTTAATTTTTGGTGGATCATGGATTTGAACCCCGACAATTTGATTTCATAGCCCACTGTGTTAACCAGTACGTTATCTTGTCCAGAGGAGGAGTAGCATGCCTGGTGGCATATATTGCCCTCCACAGCCTACTTTTGTAGTGCATGTTTGTGTATCAAAAAGACACACAAAAAGGGGGATGTCTCCGCTGCTGGACATGGTGGGAGTAAACTGGTTTGGAAGGCCAGACAGAAATCATCCTTTGTTTTGGATTTGCCAAAATCATGTGGAAGAAAACTTCAGAAACCAGTTATATTTTCAGGTGTTCTGGAAGCTGACTAGTGGTATTCACTCAGTTATATCTCCATCATTTGAGATTTTGATGTTGAATAATATAACCTATTTGGTCTGTCTCAGTCCAGCTGATCATTGCTAGTTTTCTTGATATTAAATGTTTAATATCTTATTGACCATAATTCTAGCCTAGAAAAAGACTTTCCAAAAGTATAGAGCAGCTTTACTTCTCAAATTCAGATAGGGCTGAGCTAACTTCTGATTCTGGAACAGAAAACTGGATATTCTCTAAGTGGGAATTGTAACATCTGACCCAGGTTTGTTAAAATTTGGTATGAGAAGGATTTCACACTCTGATCTGGTAGATTCACTTCAGCACATGACCGAGCCATCTGTAAATTCTGTGGTAAATCAGTCAACACCAATTTAGCCACATATGCAAATACGAAAAGGTCTCTCTTTTACTCTAAGTCCCATCTTTAGATTTTCAGAAATTTTGCCATGTGTTGGTGCCTCCTCATTAAGAATGCTGTTCATGAAAACAAGTGAGTTTTGTTGACATTGCAATTTTTTTTCTTCCCTGGATGTTCAGTGGGAGACAGAGTGTAATAAATATGAAGGGATGCAAACCGCAAATGTGTGGGGGATTTGTGTTGGCATAATGGAGGCTCAGGCAAACAAACAGATGCATGCGAGAGTCGAGAGTGGCATGTGGTAACACCCATCTCTTGCTTGAGGGATGACTGACCACATGTGCCTCACTGGAACGCAGATCCCTCCTGTACTGCCACAGAAGCAACAATGACACCAGAGCTGCTGTGAGCCCAGGCATGTGCTCTTCACCCATCTGCTCTAGCAGCCAACACTTCCAGGTCTACTTGATGATGACCGTATTTTGGTATAGGTGTTTGTCCCCTTTTCACCCCAACAAAGTCACAAAGGAGACAGGTGTCATAAGAATGACTCCTCCCATGCAGGTAACTGTGAAGACGTAGGAAAGGGGAAACACCCCTGTTAACCAGCAATAATGGCTGAATTAATACAAAGAACACTTCATGTTATTTAATCCTCCAGCAGCCATGCGTGGTAGGCAAGGCATCAGGGACTGCATCATCCTTGTCCCAAGAGAGGAAACAGTTTCCAGAAGGGGGAATGACTTGTCCAGGATCATACAGCTTGTAAGTTTTTGAATTTCTCAGACTTAGCATTTTGGGTTTTTTGTTGACCTGAGACCCTTTATGGCTGGCCTAGTTACTCCTTTGTTAGTTCATTCAAAATTTCTTAAGCATCTAGTTAGTTCCAGGCACTGGAGAGCCATTGAGGGGACAGAGTTCCTGCATTTAAGGGACTCATACCTTAGAGGAAGACAGGAGGAGGTAAACCAAGGTAATCCCAAATAGAGTCGAAAACTGGTGGTCTCCAGACCAGTTTTATTTAGCTGACATGTTTTTATAAAATCTTGAATTATTTAGAAAATAGAAGGATGTGACAAAAAACCCGAGTTGTATGGCTTCTTGTGATAAACTGGACAATTTAGCAACATTATTCTCAGATTCCTTTGTGTCGGTGGATGGCGCCATGGTGGCCATTTTTGAGAGGCTCTCCCTTGCCAGTTTGCCAGTCTCTGCCCTCCCCACTGTTCCCTGCCTATTTGGCCTCTGTGGGTGGTTAAATTTGCATTCCCCTGGGTTGCAATAGTGATCAAGGAAACTTGATCTGAGAGGGACTCTGACCACAGCCAGGGTTAGGTGAGAAAGAGAGGGAGCCAAGAAAGATTTCTCGGAGGAGAGACTCTGACCACAGCCAGGGTTAGGTGAGAAGAGGGAGCCAAGAAGGATTTCTCGGAGGAGAGAATGTTTGGGCTGTATTTTTTACAAAACAAAGAAAAAGGAGGCTCGGCACAGTGGCTCATGCCGGTAATCCTAGCACTTTGGGAGGCCAAGGCGGGTGGATCACAAGGTCAGGAGTTCAAGATCAGCCTGGCCAAAATGGTGAAACCCTGTTCCTACTAAAAATACAAAAACAATTAGCCAGGCATGGTGGTGGGTGCCTGTAATCCCAGCTACTCGGGAGGCTTAGCAGAGAATTGCTTAAAATCGGAGGATGCAGTGAGCCAAGATCACGCCACTGAACTCCAGCCTGGGCAATAGAGCAAAACTCCATCTCAAAAGAAAAAAAAGAAAAGTAAAGTAAAGTAAAAGGAGAAGTGCTCCAGGCAGAGGTCGCTGTGTAGGAGATGACCCAGAAGCACTGGATCATGGCACATTCATTGTTTGTTAGGGCAAACTCTGCCAAATTGCCCTTTCTTTATGCAAAGCAAAGTCCACTGTTATGGGTAGAATCAGATTCTTTTCTGAAAGATTCTACATGTACAAAGGCACTGGGTTAGTCCTAGTTGCTCAGTGTCCTCTTATGCTGAGGGACAGAGTGAGAATCAAAAGGTAAGTTTATATAAAACTTTGTCTAGTCTGGAAAACTCTGAGCTTCCAAGTCATTATTTTTGGTGGGTTTGTGTGGTCACCATCTTTTCTACCAACAGACCATTTACTGGACCACAGGTATTCTGGCATCTTTTTTTTTTTTTTTTTTTTTAAACTGGTGAGTGTGCCATTCTTTTCTTTTTGGAACCATATCTATGGCCATATTTCAAGACTTTTTAATCATTAGGAATAATTTTTACAATTCAGCTTTTCAAAGCCTGACAATGTGTCAAGCCATTGGGGAGAGCTCAAGCACATTTTGTGGTGCCAAAATATGGCTTGCCTCAGAGGGTTTGAGTTTTTGATGACACCGTGGTGTTAAACTATCTTGCTCTGAGATGCTGAAAGGGATGGGGGAAGGGAGTCTTTAGAGGTCCCCAACTGTTCCTGGAGGTGGTCACCTCTTTTCTTTCTCCATGTGCCTGTGCTGGGAGATCTGGGTCACATGGCAGCTAATGCTGCCGATCCCAGGCAACTTTTTGCTCAATAACGGTTTCCCAAATGGCTACTCAGGGGCCTTTCAGAATTCACGAGAGCTGTCAGTTGTTATAGTAACCGGCCCCCTGCTGTCGAGTTGGCCCTGAGATGCCAGTGGAAGCTCTTGGAACAAGCTAACACATAGTCATTAGACAAAAGCAGAAAGAGATTCACTGCTAAAGGTTGCCAGTTAAACATGCTCCATGATACTTAAAAAGCTGGACTGATTCTGTAAGGGAAGCGGTGGGTGGGTAAATTTTTAAACCAAGCTCACTTTTCAGGAAAGGGAAACTCCTTGTATGTTCAGTCTATTCTAGGTAACAACCATCTTTCTTTGGATTTCTCAGAATTAACTGTCTTCTCTCTCCCCCCAGGGTTGATTATGTCTGTTCTGCTGGTTTGCTCAGGTAGCCTCAAATATCTCAATTATTCAAGATATTAGTTATTGATTGTGTGGCATTTGCTTCTCAGCAAAAGTGTTGTCAGTTTACGGGTGGTAGTTTTAAGCGCCTGTGATTGTGTGTGAGGAAAAACTGCGGAGATAGCCGGCTCTGCTCCAAAATTCCTGAAAGAGTGAATCTGGCAGAATTCAGAGTAGGGCTAAGGGTTGAGAAAAAGTCTAAATATTTTAGGAAGCTGCAAATTTCAAGTTTTTATGAGAATTTGTAAAAACATTCCAACACACTCATGATTTCTTCAGATTAATGTTCGTAGCCACACTGAGTATATCCATGATGTTTGTAGGACAGTTGTTGTAGTTCCAGGATGTACTCAATAGAGGGAGACAAGAAGTTCTGTGTTACAGCAGTCCCTCCCCCCTTGTAATCGTATTTCCAAGTTTGACTTCTCCAAGTTTTGGTTCCTGTGCCAAGCACTTTTACCTAATATGAAGTCTAGTAATTAACACAATAATTGAAAGCTTGTATTAAGGGTGAAGAAAACGTAACACTCAAGAATTAGAGGATGTTCATTCCTAGAAGTAAAAAACCACCAGCGGACTCAATAGTTAAGATGTTAATTCCTTTGGAATTACATACCTGGCTTCAGAATTCTTTGTGGGACTCAATAGAGCTTCCAAAAAAGAAAACTTCAATATATCTAGGTTTGTCATTGCTGTTTTATCGACAGAGTTTGGAAAAAGAATAGGAATCATTTCAGTGTGAAATCTTATAGCCCAGCTGGTTTGGGAGACTAAATATAATTAAATAAATACTTTCAAGTGTTCTTGTGTGACAGAAGTGCATCTTTCAAATTCTGTAGCCAAGTCTCAGATGCTACAGTTATTTAAGTTTTAAGGGGAAACTAAATATAGGATTTAATATATAGTAATAACTTGCCAACTGCTGTTCCCATCTCCCTGAGGTGCCTCTCCTATTTATTCTCCAATCTGTATTGTGAATTAAGAAAATGTTTGTTCTGAGATGAAAGCATGGGGTAAAAGACAAAACCCCAAATGTGTCTAATGGCACCAAATTCAGAGACATTTGTCACAGAAGGGAGGACCAAATGATCTCCAAGTTAACTTTACTCCAATGATATTTTAAGCCATTCTGTTTGCCAGGGCAGTGTGTCAAAGGTGGAAGAGTGGGTATATGCATGACAAGGGTCATCACTGTGTGATATCCTAACCTTCCATTAACACCAGGGTAATAGAGGCTGCGACTATGTAAAGATGACTTACAAGAGTAAAGTTCTGACTGGGTATTTCTTACCTCAGCATAAAAGCTCCTCATAAAGTCCAGACACCTTTGTGCCTCAGCATCCTCTTTTGAAAATGTCACAGATGAGACCTGATGACGGGGTCTGTCTGTGTTAGACGGGAGGGGAGGGCATTTGTATGGAACTCTTGGTGGCCAATTGAAAATACTGTATTCTACACCTGTTCTCTTTTGTTTTTTGTCCATTTAGAGGGTGTAACAAAATAAAGTCCAAGGGCTTTCCCAGACGTTTCCGTGAAGTGCCTTCTTCTGGGGAGAGAGGAGAGAAGGGGAGCAGGTGAGGGGCGGTCAAGCTTAAGTGGGGGGTGTCTTGATGGCCGGGACTGGCTTGCCAAATTTTTGTTTTGTTGCCATGGGGATTAAAGTCTTGTAGATGGCGCAGTGGTGAAACTCACCTGCTTTACCTGAATTCCCAAAAGTAAGACTTGCAAATGTCAATTCAGCTTGTGGGTAGCTGGTACCAATTAAAGTATGTCCTGTGTGTGCTTGCTTTGCTTTATTTTGCAGTTTTGGGGGTGTTACTTGTTTCTGAGTTTGTATGTACTGGGGGTGCTCTATGTTTGTGTGTCTGTATGTGTGTTGCATCCATTTTCTTTACAAATTTTCAGATATTTGCATGGTTTTGAGCTTTTAAAAAAACATATAATGCATGCATTTAGCCTTATGTGAAAAATACCTCTTAGAAACCTAAATTTGTAGATAAGTTAGGGGTGAAGAGTAGGAAGGGGAGACAGAAGTGAGCAAACGTGGATGTACTGTGTGTTTTTCCTTAAGAATGGTGAATTTTTTTTTTTTTAAAGGAAACGCATATGAGTTCTGGATAGTTTGAATACTTGGAAAAATTATTGTCCTGGAAAGATTTATAATAAATGTTTGGAACTCATGATTGTGCAGTTTTAATCACCATACTTGAATCTCTTGATAATATTTCTGTAAGGCCTGTCTTAGGCAAACTCTGTTTAATATTAAGATCTTTTAATATTAAATTGCTAATTAGACTAATTCACTAATCCATATTATGTCAGAAGCAGTCCCTTTTTACTTTCAATGAACCAATTTATAGGATTTATGTTAGAATTTTTACATGGAATGATTCATCTCCATTGGTTGTGGGTAAATCAGATTACTGAGATGAAATTTTAGATATCCAACTATTTTAATCAGATAAACCTATGAAATCTGAGACGGTATAGTTTAGGAGTTGTGACAGATTAATGAGAAAGTATATGATCTATTTTCTTTTACACTGTACTGTGTAATTTTGGCCTTATAGGGAAAGCAATAACTGCTAACACCGGTAACTAAATTATTCTGTGATCTCTTTTTGCTTATTAATGTCTTTAATACATTTTCAAAGTTAAGGATAGAAACTGAAATAGAAACTTCTCTGTAGTTTTGGAGTCAAAGATTAATCTTAAGAGAGGAAGACGCTGGACATTATTTAAATGCCTGTCATACCCAGTCCATTATAAATATAATGTGTTTTTGACTATAACACTTTAAAGAGCCAGCATCACCTTATGAACATCATAAGGATAAATGCACATCCAGTTTCAAGTCCTCCCCAGAAGTGATGCTGTAGCCTGCCAGACTATTTCTTTTATGTACCTGGACCCCCACATGTCAGTGGGCCCATTATAGATATATTTTAGATCCTAACAGAGATGCCCCAGTCTCTCTGGTATCTTCTCTGCTGCTCAGTGAGGGAAGCACAATCAGTGTCATCCAGGTCTAGGAGTTGGGAACCATCTTGTGAAACTACAGGTATTTATAGAATCCGTCTGATTGTGAATCATACTCACTTTTTAAAATAGTGTAGCAGCTTAAAAGACAAACTTTGGCTCAGGGAGGTATGTGTTCTAACTGCAACTCTGCCACTTCCTGGCCCTGCGACTAGGAAGGGCCCATAGAGCCTCCATTTACTTATCTAGAAAATAAGTCTAATGATAGCAACTTTTCATGAGGTTGTTGTGAAGATTAAATGGGGGTAGTATATGTAAAATGCTTAGTGTGTGAAATGTATTAACCCATCGAGAAATTGAGTAAATTGAGGCTCTGAGAAGTTGTCACTTGGCTAGGTCACCCTGCTTAGTGGCTGCCTTGGGACTCCACTGCCGCGGTGTGGTACTCCTGAGGAGTACGCCTTCTCACAGCTACGTGTGCTATGCTAAGTACTCCATGAAAACGATATGGGCCAGATATAGATCCTGTCCTCAAGGGGTGCCATGTCTGTGCTCTTCCTTATGCTAGCAGCCCTGCCATACTGTACAATTCCTCATTCTGGCCCACTGTCCCCTCTCCTTCCCGATGCTGTCTCCGCAGGCACTTTTGCCACCTCCTTTGCTGACCTGTGTCCATCCTGCTGCTGCTCTATAAAAGGGCTTTGAAAGACAGGGTGCCCCCTTCCTCTGCCAGGCTTCTGCAGGAGGCTAGAATCAGGCTCTCTCTCACCTTTGCCTTTTTCAGTCCACTCTCATTTTCTCTGCTGGCTTGTATCTCCACCCAAAATGTGGCCAGGAATCAGGAGAAGAGCCCCCAGTGATGCCTAAATTGCAACCCTTCAAACAACTACAAGAGCTGTTACAGAGTCCCTACACATTAATTTCATGTGGCATTACTCTTCTGCCCCTGTCATCTCCCAGTCCCACAGCAGGAAGGAAGGGGGACTGTGCCACTAAGACACGTTGCACAGAGAATTGCTAAAAGCAGGACAATGGCTGTGAGAGGTGATTATCCTCCCAGAAAGGAGAGGAAAAAAACATTGAAAATCAGACCCAAGTATATTTAATGTCTTAATAAAGCTGATTTAAGTTTTGAGTAGGTAATACTTGACATGATTCAAAATCAAAAAGTTTAAAATTATATGTACCCCTAAATTACCATCCCATCACTCACCCACTCTGTTCCCTACCTCCTCACAAATAGGTAGCCCCTATTGCTAGTTTGTTGTCTATTCTTCCAGGGATTGTTACACATATATAAGCAAATAATGAATATCCTTTTATCCCCTTGTACACAATGGAATACAACATATGCGATCATGTGTCTTGCTATTCTCACTTAACACAGGTTTTCCCTATGCCTATATAATTTCTTCATTCTTTTACACAGAAGCATGGTATTCCTTTGTATAGATGTGTCATGATTTAGTTAACCAGTCCCCTGTGGCTGTCATTTTGATTGTTCTCCGTCTTTTGTTATTGCAAACAATTGTGTGATTAATAAGTTTATGTGTCACTTTGCAAGTGGATAAGCATGTCTGTAGGAAAATTTTCAGAGGAAAATTTATTGGCTGTATCACAGGGTACATACTATTGTGCATGTATGGTGCCAAATTGCCCTCCATAATGGGGTACCAAAGTGGGTTTCTCTCGACAGTCTATGAGCATGCCTGTTTCCCTACGGCCAACCCAGCACACTGCATTGTCAAACGTTGGCTTTTTTACTAACCTCATAGGTGAAAAAGAAACGGTGTCTCAGTGTAGTTTTAATGTGTTGTCTCTTACTATAAGTGGGATTGAACCATTTGTGTTTCTGTAAACTGTTTTTATCTTTTGCTTATTTTTTCTTTCAGTTATTGATCTTTTTCTAATGAAGAGAGATATCCCTTGGTAGCAATACGGGTTGCAAATATTTTTTCCCAATTCGTAGTTTACTTCTTAATTGTATTTATGGTTCTTCTTTGATGTTTATATAATCAGATTTATCTATATTTTCTGTTGTTTTCTAGATTTCAAGTTTTCTTTTAAAAGTCTCTCCATTCTGAGGTTACTCTTTTTAAAATTACTTTTATGGTTTCAAATTTTAATAGTAAATTCATTTGGAATTTAACCTGGTTGATCGTGTGATGTCTGAATCTACTTCTTTTTTTCCCCATATGGTCTCAAGTATTTAAAAAATATACTGCAATCTGGGGCTTAGTGAAGAGTCATATAATACCTTCTTAGATCCTTAAAATATCACTCACAGCAAAATACAGTCAATCAGTATATTAACAAAATAAGGAGTTGCCAAAAGGCTTTTACCCAGACATTTTAGATTGTAAATACTGAAAAATATGTGCAGCAAATAAAATGTGAATTTCATTTCTTACCTCCTCCCCAAAATGAGCTGGACTATCATATCACCATTAACCTTCCCAAATCAGTGGGATATTGTGTCAGTGCCTTAAAAGTGTGGCAAATGAGGTGGAGAGCCCCTCAAACCTCAGTCCAGATGTTCAGAATATTCCAGTCTAGGGTCTGAAGGGTGAGACAGCCACCTTAAAGCCCCTGACTTCAAGCCTTCTTTTCTAGGTAATAGCTGGAAGCCTTGGGAAGTACTGTCCAGGGCTCACTTTCTCAAAGCCAGCTATAATATAGGAACTGTCACGGCCTCATCAAAATGTGGTTTCTGAAGAGACGTTTTCTCTCTTACCTTCTGGAAAGTATTACCAGTACTTCAGTCAGACCTAGGCATCTGCAAGGATTTCTTGGCAAACTTAATGCCTAGCTAAGAGAATATAGTTTTGAGACCACTTTTGTGCCTATAATTTATCATTTTCTCCCACCTTCCTAAAGATATTAATTGCAGGCAATTTGAATCATCCAATAAAATTCTCACCATGGAAATCAGATTTTTGTCACTTCTAACTGTACCAAAAGTCGACTAGGCCATCTCTCCTATTCATGTGAAATCCAAAATATTTTTGAAACATTCTCTCCTCATTTTAGTGTCTGTTTGCTCTTTCACACCCCATCCATCATTGCATGATTTTGTTCTCTTTTCTCTTCCCTTTTCCCTTTCTCTCTCCTCATATCTTTAAGCCCTGCTTATCTAAGGTATGACAGCCATATGCCCTGGGACTTCCACAGCCCTCATGTGAAACTTGCCATTTGATTATCCCCCAAAGCACATTGACATTTGTCAAATCTCACGCCCCCTTTTATGATTTGGAAAATATGGCCACCAGAAACATATTTTGGTTTGAGTTTTTCTTTTGAGAAGATCCCTTCCGGAAGAGATACTACAAGTGTAAACTGAGTTTTATAAACTGAATCACTTAACATGCCATAAAGGAAACTTAACAGCAAGTGAGTTGTTGTATATGAAAAATCTCAACTTAGAACTTACATTGGGCTCCTTTCCAAGTGGAATCCCGGAGTTATTTCAGACACTTCTCTTTGAGGAAAAGCCCAACAACGCCTACAGCCTTTTTCTTTTATTGTTGTATTTGTCACTTCAATTTATTGAAACATTTTGCCCTAATAAATCAATCCATGCCTTTTTAATACAGCCCTCAATCATCTTCCTTGAAGGCATGTGAATATTTTCAAACTTTCTATTTGTAAGTGGCTCTTATTTATGCAGGGTTTACTACAACAGATCCATTTACAAAAGTAAATATTAATGTGATTTATTTTCTTGACAGCATGAAAATAAATGGGATTATTAGCGGGTATGCCACTGTAAATTTAAATGAGGGCAGTGTGTAAATCAGTTAAGATTATATAATTAATATTCAGCAGCAGCTCAGCTAACTGCCCTCTCTAGTCTGCAATTAGAATTTTGAGCTACACACTGCTAATAATCTCTTTGTCACCCTGATGTGATTATAGAACCATTGAGTTTAATTTGAAGACAGTGCCTTGGTTTCTAATTCCTATATACCGACAATCGGTTAGTTCATGATTCTGGGTTTTCATACGAGTCTGGAGGCCATATTGTGGTCCTCCACCCTGCCCATGTCCAGCAGTCATGGTGTTGTTCAGGGCAGTGTTGTAATAAACGGAGGACCCTGGATGAGAACAATGTGACATCCCAAGCTTGTCAAAGTGGATGTACATGTTGACCCAGATGTCTGTAGATGGCAGGAACCCCTTTTTCCTGTAAGCAGGTTTGGAGACCTGCCTTTTAAGGAGGTTTTTTATTTGTTTGTTTTTTAATACAGCAGTGTTGTGTGGAATTCCAGACATTTCTAATGTTCAGTCTTTCTGCACTTAAGTTCAGTACTTTGCTTCTGAAAAATATTGGTCACTAAATTATTTCCAGGTTCTTGTCAGAAGGGCAGAAAGAGACAAGGAAATTGTTAGCTCATATCAGAGGTTATCTAAACAGGTAGCTGGAAGAACAGAAGCCACAGAAAAAAAGGCCTTTATGCAGAAATTTGGTCATTCTGGGTATTCTTCCTTAAGAATGTATCAAATTCCTGGGTAGCAATGGGGGTCAGAAGTCTAGAGGGTTTTTTTGTTTGTTTGTTTGTTTTGGTTATTTTGCTACATTTTGTTTGGATAGTAAGTCTCTATAACTGGAATATTATTAATACTTAACAAAGGACTGTCAGAGCAGCTGGGTGTGTGTGTGTTTCATTAGTCAAGAAGGCCAATTAAACATACTGGAACCTGTCATGTGCTGACAGTGTGTATTTTTCAGCAGGGAGCTCAGGGACTTGACGTTGACAGCTGATACTGGCCGATGTGTTTCACATCCTGACTAAAAGATGTACTCTGCAGGTGTGTGTGCTCTGCTTTCCCAAGAGTAGACTTTATTTTTAAAGAGGTCTTTATCCTTAAAATATATCCCTTATTTGAAAGCATGGCAGGTTATTTTTAAAAATTTCAGTCCAAGAGAAAATATTCCTAATCATAAGCTTCATGTGTCCCATGTGGGCTTTTAAGAAGCTGTGCATACTCGCACACTTCTACCATCAGGGCTTCAAACACTGTACAGATCTGGACCACAGGTGTGGGTTGTGGGCTTGAGACCCAGAAAACTGCTAACCAGACTCCATACAGATTTGATCAGCTACTATCACACATTACCCTCTGGACTTCCAATCAAACCTTTCTTAGAAATCTTTTGAAGACATATGACCCCATGTTTGGTTTTCTAAAAAGGGATGAATGAGTGGAGAGTAACAGAGGAAGCTTGCTTCCACTCTGCTACTTGGAACTTTCTATAGAGATATGCATAGATCTAATATGTTAGTCATCTTTGGTCAAGCACCAGAAGCACTTAGGTAGCATTTAGGGCTATGCTGTAAGAAAAGTGCATTCTTTTGAACAGGGACTCTCATTCGGTGTGGCAAAATGCTTACTCTGTGAGAGGCATGTGAGAAATGGGACCAACTTAGGAACCAACAGATTTACATCTCCCATTTCACTTTCATTCTGTCTCACATACCCACTGAGTTCAAATTGAGGAAATACCTTGTGCAAACTGAGCTCTTTCTCGTACCCATCTGGGAGCATTCAGTGAATGTTTCATGTAAGTCCCTCTATCTTGGGTACCTTGTTGATGGGGGTGGGCTTTAGAAAGCCATCTAAAACAGTGGTTTTCCAGTTTGTTTAAGTGGCAGGAAACTTGGAATTCAGGATGTCAGAACATCATTATTAATAATGTTGAAGTACATATTCACAACTTCAATGCCTTTATAGAAACTGAAATTAATTTTCCTACCAGACAAGTATAGCAGTCCACAAGGGTGGACTCTCAGGAACCATTTTCCCTTCCTCAGAGTGGTTCATAATTGGACACAGTACATACCAGAATCCCTAGAGGGAGTCTTCACAATACGCAGAGCTATACCCTACCCTGCACCTGCTCTGTTAGAATCATCATTAATGGGGCTTACCCTGCCTGGGTATTCTAAAAGCTCCCTAAGCCAAAGAGCTATGCACTGCTTATTAATAACCACCATTTGACGATACTTTACTGATAAGAGAGAGAGAGACTGAGAGACTGACTGACTGTTCAGGCCTGGCCCTCCAAAATTAAGGCATACCTAAATCAGAGAACTTAAAGTGTCAGAAAGATAGATGCTGCAAATGTACAATAGGGGGAAGTATAAGATAACTTATACTTACTAGGTCATTACTAGGTCATTACTAGGCCTGTCAGGGTCAGTGAAAATAATGTTACCTGGCCTCAGTTTCTTAAAGGGGACAGACAGCACTCAGGGGTTGGGGAGGGGATGGGAAGTAAAAGGGCAGAGGTAGAAACATGAAATATATGGCAGGGAATCATTGGATTATATTTTGTAGTTAAATTTGTCAATATATTTTTTCATTACAAACATGATCTATTTCATTGATTTCCCTTTTTAGGGTACTTTCATATACAGATGTTCACTATAGAGAAATTAGGATTTTGGAAAATGGCTCTTTGTGATCCTAGAAATCTGATTCATTCAGGGAGGGTCTGTAAGGGTAAGTTAGTTGAAAGATAATTAGACCTAGATAGAAAATTGAAATTGCACGCTCAGTGACACACGTAAGCACTTTGAGAAATTTTTTTTTTTTTTTTTTGAGACCAAGTCTCACTCTGTTACCCAGGCTGGAGTGCAGTGGTGTGATCTCAGCTCACTGCAACCTCCGCCTCCCGGGTTCCAGCGTTTCTTCTGCCTCAGCCTCCTGAGTAGCTGGAACTACAGGTGCACCCCACCACGCCCAGCTACTTTTTGTATTTTTAGTAGAGATGGGATTTCACCATCTTGGCCAGGCTGGTCTCAAACTCCTGACCTTGTGATCCACCCACCTCGGCCTCCCAAAGTGCTAGGATTGCAGGCGTGAGTCACCGTGCCTGGCCAGCACTTTGAGAAATTCTATCTCCATTCCCCTGAGCTCAAAACTAGAGACAATACTGCCTCCTTAAGTAGATCACAGTTCAGAGGTTTAGAGGCATTAAAACTTGTGTTTTTCCTTCCTTTTCTCCAAAATCCCTGCTTTTGCTTTTTTATTCCTGGATACCTCTGAAGGTCAAGAAGCACAATTTTTCATGGGAATTCACTGAAATGAGCAAGTTAAAATACAATGCCTTGTGATATGCAGCTGCTTTTCTTAGGTATTAAACACAGTGTAGAATTTGTACATGCAAAGGGACCATCTTCATATTGTTAAGGATCATGAAAAGTTGACAACAGACTGACCACCTCCATCAGTCCCTGGCCCAGAGTAGACCCCCCAATAGATAGTTATTAAAGGAGTAAATTAAATACCAGCATTGTAATGCCTCCATGAATTGGAAGATTAAGTAAACATTAATAAAGAGGATGCCAGTCTATGTTTGTTATCAAGAAGAGATGCATATAGAATGATCTCATTTCGTTTTTTAAAAATAAAACCCCCCATGTAGTCCCAGCTACTCGGGAGGCTGAGGCACGAGAGGCATGAGAATCACCCAAACCTGGGAGGCAGAGATTGCAGTGAGCTGAGATCGCGCCACTGCACTCCAGCCTGGACGACAGAGCAAGACTCCGTCTCAAAATAAGATACATACTCCCCCTACACCCAGAATAATAATAAATTTAAAAAAAAGAAAAAAAAAAAAACAGAAAACAGCCCATCTGTCTATATTTGGGTGAGATTATAATAATAGCCCACAGATTGATTTCCTTGTTCCATTTCTGCTGCCCTCTAATCCATTCATCATGTAGCAGCCAAAATGAGCCTTCTGAAAGAAGCAAATCAGACGGTGCCTCTCCATGGATTAAAGCCTTTCATTGACTTTCCCCTGCTCCTAGACACCAACGAAGGTTCTTTGTGATCTGCTGGATCCTGCATGATCTGGCTCTGGCCTGCCTCTCCAACCTTGCTTTCCACAGCCTTTCCCTTGCCTCTGGCTTCCTTCCAGTTTCCTAAAATTCGCCAAGCTCCCTCTGCTCTAAGGCTCAACTAGCTGCTTGACCTGCCTAAAATGGTCTTCATCCTGAGTTTCACAGGGTTAGACCTCCTTAATCAGGCCTTAACTTAAATGCCACCTCCTCAGTGAGGTCCCTTCCTTCAGCTGACTTCATTTACCACCACATCATTCTTATTTTCTTCATTGCTCTTGACTGTTTGAAGCAATTTGTTTGCTTGTTGTGGATTTTTCCCATGAAAACATAAATACTGAGGGTAGGTACCTTGTGTGTCTTGTTTATCATTGTGCTCCCAGCTCCTCACTGCAGATGATCAAGGAATAGTCAATAAATGAGGAAAAGTATACAGGGTTAGACCTCAAAATATCAATAGCGATCATCACTAGGAGGAAGATTTTGGGTGTTTTTAATTTCTTTTCTTTTCGTTCATTTTTATTGCCTAATTTTTCTGCAAAAATCATCTGTTGCTTATATAATACTTTATCAGTTACTCCAGTGCTTAGCCAGGCTTAAGGAAGTAGTTTTAAGGATTGCAGACAGCGGCAGAGAATGCGTTGTCTGCATACTTGATGCTGTGCAGTGGGTGCTGAATAAACATTTGCCAAATCCATTGAAATCTTTATTCTATGGGAAGATATTCCCCACAAAGTTCTGTAGTTAGTTGCCCACCCATATATTTGTGTGGGAGGCAAGTGCATGATGTACAGCAAGGTACAGATGCGGAGCTCTGTCTCCCGGGTTTCTGATCCTTATCCCCAGTCGTGTTCTTTTCTCTGGCAATCATGGAGTTATTTTGCTCCGGGGAAAATCCATTATAAACAGCAGCACATGGGGCACTAGAGTGTGATTTGCTTCAGTACACACTGCTTTTTTCAAAGATAATGTGGAGCCTGTAGTTCCACATATAACTGAGAGACTGGCTGATGAACTGTCTGCCTGTCTTGTGGGGAAAAAAAAATCTACAATATAGTATATATATCCTTTTTTCCAAGTCACTTTAACAGTAACTTGGCCAATAACAATTCTATTTATTAATAGCTTTACATTTTAGAAGTCCAATAGCAATAATAATTATGGTCTTAAAAGCAAAGTTATTTCTTGCATGTATTTTTTTTTTTCAAGTTAAAGGCTAACCCAGTAAATTGCACCCCATTCATCTTAGTGACTTAGAGCACTTATTTGGGCTATTAAGCAGTTGAATAGCTGTCTTCTAACTCAACAAAAGCAGGTTTTCCTTAGCTATGATACTGGATGGTTAAGGCTTTCATTCCTTTGTGAAGTCCATAACCTGTGTTTTAACTGTAATGTTACATTCTGGAAATCTGTGCAAATTGGGGAAGGTGGGGGAGGAAAGGAAGTAATCCAAGAGTAGAAAACATAATAACTAATTTAGAGAGAGAGAGAAGTTATTTTAAACATCAAAATAATTTTTTTTCACTTAGATTTCTATTGCTTTACATTGAGAAGATTTGGTTAGCACCAGAGCCCTGTAATATTATGTGCATTTCATATCCATGTAGCTTAAGTCTGACTAACTTATGTTCTTCACAAATTTAGGTAAAGGCAGCTAAGCAAAGAGTGAGGAAAACTTGTTTTATTATTTATATTACAAATGCTGAGCAATTCATAGGGAAAAAAAAAACCACTCATTTTTCTTCAGTGCTCTGTTAGAGTAGTCCTGGGAGGCACGTGTCAAGAGTTGTAGTAACTGACGTTCAAAATCTCCTAATGGAATGGTGCAACAGACTAGATTGATTCTAGAGCACTATCCAAATGGAAACTGCTTAGCTACTGTCCATTTGAAAATAGGCACTGCTTAAAGAACAGCACTTCATACTATGACATGTGAACATTTCTGATTGCGTGTGGTTATAATAGCTTGTATAAAAGCTGAGATGGAAACATCTTTGTAACCATGTGGTCTCTTCACTCCCACGGAGATCTTATTTTTTATAGTTTCTTGATTTTTCTCTAACCTTCCCAACCCTAGCCCCTTCTTTGGCCTCACAGAAACAGGGTACGCCCAATGGAATCATCCCAGGATATTTTTGATTAGATGAGCAAAGACAACTGTGAAGAAAAGTTGACTTATCTGGTAGTTGGAATACGGGCCCCAGAAAAAGCAAAGTTGTAATGTGTGTAAATGTTGTTTGGTGTGCGACGCCAGAGGAGGAGGACAGATCCCAGTGACACTGTGCACCAGAAGGATGCCGCCTGCTTGGCTAAAAGACCCAGCAGTAGGGCCAGCTATTGTAAAGCCCCTCCGCCAAATGAACAGGGACCCTTCTCTGGTCACAATAGCCATTCATGCTGAGCAGCTTCATTAAATATTCAGCCTGTGCTTCCGGCAGCTCATTAGGGCCGCAATGAGCAGTGACGTGGATGCAGGAAAGCTGAGGGCCAGCCAGCATCGGAGGCAGAGGCTGAGTGAGCTGCTGATGGCTTCTCTCTTCATTGCCTGTCCTATGATGACCAGTGTGTGCTCTCTGCTTTGCTTGAAATACAGGTAAAAAAAAAAAAAACAAAAACAAGCAGATGACACTTAAGGGCTTCAAGACCTTGTCTCAGATATTGTCTGGCAAGGGCCTCTGATTCTGAGTGCTTGCCTTCGTGAAGCCCTCTGACCCCTTTAAAGAGCTGTCTGAGGCTTTGGGGGCCTTTGCTAAGCATGAACAATGTGGTGCTATTGTGTACTTGGGCTGTTTGATGACGATGTTGGAAGGGGATACAAGGTGTGGTTTTGAACTTGGTGTTGGGGATTTAGAATAGCAAATTATTCCTCTGTAACATATCAAATTTAGAAATATTGTGAGATAACCCTAGCAGTCTTGTGTGGTAGGTTTACTCTCTACCATGTTTTCACATATTTGAGTAGTTAAATACTAAGCCTTTCCCTTTGAACTATCAGGTTGGATACAGTGATGATAAAAAAAAAAAAGGATATTCTTTAGCAATTTGGGGCCCCTCCAACAGGCTGAATGTTGTCCTTGTATCTTGTTACTTTTACATGAGTTCACCCTCAGTGCTGTGTGATGTTTAAAGCTGGGAAGGTCTGTAAAATAAGAATTAAAAGATGATGAACTCAGATAGCGCATATCCTATTATTGACATGGTTTTTCTCTTTTCTACACAGAAAATGTTTTCAGACTGCTCATTTCTATGTGGAAGACAGCAATTCACCTCGAGTGGTCCCTAATGAAAGTATTCCTATTATTCCTATTCCGGGTAAGTAAGACACTGCTCTTATTTCCAGTGGGCTAATTGTTTTTCTCTTTTCTCAGTTTTGTGTGATAAAACAAGAAAATATTATTTTACAGCCTTTTAAAGCTTGCCTAGTATAAGATATCCTTAACTAAGAGTAATTTAATGAATACTCCTTTACATATCTGCAAAGTAATAAAACTCTCTTTAGAGGAACAAATAACTGAGTTAATGTAGTATACAGTCATATGCAGGAAAGGAAAGTACAATAGAAAAAAGGGAAAAACTATACAAAAAACATTCTTAGTATCTACTTGAACTAAATTTCATTTGCATAGGCAATTTGTGCTTATATTTTTAAATCACAATTTGTGACACATTTTTTTAAAGGTGATATTTTTCTAAGATTCTTTCCTCTGAAAATCATGTATCTTAATGTTGAAAGTTTTGGTTCTTATGGTGGTTGTGTGGAAATAGAGGGGTACATTACTAGTCTGGTGAATATTTCACTTTTCCTCTGGTAAAAAGATAAAACACTTGGTTAGTGTTGGGGTAGGGAATGGTGGAGTGTACACTGTAGTGAATCCTAGCAAATGCCTTAGACATTTAGAAGTTCAGCAGTGGGTTAGGTGTAATAGGATGTGGGATTTGAAGATCTCACCCACCATTTCTATTTGGCATCCCTTCTCGTTTGCCAGATTTTAACTTTCTACATCCTGGTTTCATTATGTGCTTCCAAATACGTATCTTCAGATATTTTAGATACATCTATCCTCTTGACATTACTCTTTTGCAAACAGAAGCATCACTTTGATTATAATGCCACCCATTCTCCACACCTGAAGCTCCCCCATCCTGCTGATCTGCCCTATTCTCCATAACGCTTTCCACCAACTAATGTGCTATTTATTTTACTTTTTTTTTGCTCTCTTCCCACTACAATGAGAGCTTTGTAAGGGCACGTGGCTATATTCTCAGTGCTAAAATAATTCTTGGCACACAGTAGGTATTCTTTAAGTACTTAAATGAGTGAACGTTAGAAAAATTTCCTTAAAGTTCTTAAAAGGTCTTGGCTGTGAAACTCAGAGGTACAGTCATTCTTTGGGTACCATGGAGAAATACTTCTATTGTTTGCAGATTGTCACTACGTGTGGTTATGGTTGTAGACTGAATTGCCCTGTTATGTGTCTGTATATTGCTTAGTCATTAGATATTACTGGGATTGTCCATGTTTTGTACATTCTAATCAGTTTTCTCACTAAAACTTGTCACACAGAAACAAGAAGATTAACAGAAGGTCTCTGATTAAGTTCCTGTTGGATCCTTTTGTGGCTGCTAAACTAATTCCCATAAAGATGGGATAAGTTTTGTGTTACTGTGTGTTCTCCACTAACCCTGCCCCTTTATCCTTGCTGAAGGAAACTACTTTTCCTTTGAGAGTAGAGAAGGCAGACAGCAATCATCAGTCTTCATCAGCATGAAATAGTTTCATTGAATCTACTGGATTTGCACAATAGTATGCATATACTTTTTCCTCTTGCTTTACCTACAGTATGTGTTGACCACTGGAAAATTCATGGCAGTCTTTCTCCCCTCTGACCTGATTTGTCTGACAGACTCAGTTGTTTCATAGCTGTGTAATTGAAACCCATTTTTAATGAGTTAAATGGTGAAATACTTACTGGGCTGTTTTTCCATTTCTATTTTCTTTTACCACTGGATTAGGAACCAGAAAACCTAGGTCCACCCTGAAATCTTTGTTCAGTGCCTTAACCTCTCTGAGCCTTAGTTTCCAGAATCCGTAAATTAAATAGGATGCCTGTTCTCCTTGCCTTTTGAGGTAACTGTTAAGACCACAGTAGATGATATGTGTAAAAGCACTTTGGAAACCATACATTAAGCCAGAAGTGTAAGCTGTTGCAACTTTCCTTCCCAAATCATGGTACTCCTAATCCCAGCAGTCATGGAGAGAGAGCATTTGCATGACTCTCATGTTAAAATTGTGTCCCTAACACCGAACTACATCCACCAGGTGTGCTCCACCTTGAATCACTCTTCTTTGATATAGGCTTTAGAACTTTTAATTCACTAGGATCCTCTGAATATGCCTTGCCACACCTTTGAGAAGGTGTCTTAGACCAGAAATTGCTTCTGAATGTTTTCTGTTTCATTCCCATTACCTATTTAATTAAGAAGTTAAATACTCCACTTACATTTTAAATGTAAGGCAGTGTGATGTTAAAGGGCTTACCTAGTGAAATGATGAGGGAGGCTAATCTGCTTTCTCAGGTCTTCATAGCTAACATAGCCTTACTAGGAGCATGCCTAAACAAATGAACTTACTTCACCCTTAATTGAGAGTTACCCTAAATGACCTTTCCTTAAAGAGCTTTCAGCTTGATCATAATCTCTTAGCTTGGTAAATAAAACCCCACAGTCCTATTTAATAGTTACATTTGGAAAATATTTTAATTCACAAAGCACTTTTTAAACAACTCATTGTTCTATTCTTTAGGATTTCTTCTAGTTACAGCAGTACAACTGTGTCTCATATAAGAAAAACACAATTCGGCCGGGCGCGGTGGCTCAAGCCTGTAATCCCAGCACTTTGGGAGGCCGAGACGGGCGGATCACGAGGTCAGGAGATCGAGACCATCCTG
>NW_012106141.1:818945-956378 GCF_000951045.1 Mandrillus leucophaeus | reverse complement strand
CATTCTCCTGCCTCAGCCTCCCGAGTAGCTGGGACTACAGGCGCCCGCCACCTCGCCCGGCTAGTTTTTTTGTATTTTTTTAGTAGAGACGGGGTTTCACTGTGTTAGCCAGGATGGTCTCGATCTTCTGACCTTGTGATCCACCCGTCTCGACCTCCCAAAGTGTTGGGATTACAGGCTTGAGCCACCGCGCCCGGCCAATTGTTCTTATTTCTAAAAATAATGAGACTTATAGAGCTCCTATGAAGTATTTATTCTACCCAATCAATCTCAGTTGTATTTTATCCCTGCTCAAAACCTAAATAACAATAATACTGGGCCCCAGATCTGTCAAATTATTTTACCACTTGGGCTCTTCACACTCTATAATTGATTTTTTTAAAAAGATATTTGTAGACAACAGACATAACGAGTAAACTGAATCATTATACTAGCTAAAAATATGTGCAACAGGGTGAAGTTGAAAATTTAAGTACCAAGCTGTTGTAAAAATAGAGCTCCAGGGTCGTCACTGTGGAATATGCAATACACTGTGTTCCCAGAGCCAATTTTACAGTTAGCCTCTTAAAAAATCATTATCTAATAATTATTGAGCATTTACCAACAAAGTATATTATGTTTATTTTCACTACAGTCCTATAGAGACAGGTACAGGTTGATGCCCCCATTTTCTGGATGAAGAAACTGAGGTTCAGAGACATTTTTTTAATTGTCCAAGGTTACAGAGCTAAGCAGTGGAGCTAACACTGGAATTATCTCTGTGACTTCAAAGCACAGATGCTTATAAATGGCTCTGCCACCTCTTGGCATACGACTGTGACAGTTTTGATATCTCAAGACTTCAGACTCCTCATTCGGATATTGCTTCATTAAGTCCAGGCATTTTCAAATATATGTGAATATTCTCTTTAGTTTTTTCTGAGTTCTTGATCATTAACTTCTCTCACTAGCACTGACCATTTGGTTTTCCATTAGATTCTCTTTCATCCTCCTGGAGGGAAATTCATAATTCTTGGGTTGACATTTTCCCCATATTAAAAAATCTCCCCTCATCTCTGTTCTCTACTTATTTTTATTCTTTTCCTTCCTGAAAGACTCAACTCAGCAAAACATCCATTCCCTGCACAAAAATAGGTCTGTATGATTTAAATGACTTAGGAAACAAGTCACAGCCATGTTGAATGTTGAACAAATTTAGACACTAACTCAGCAACTTTGGTTGATTCTGCTGTGGCTAAAATTCATAAATAAATAGCTTGTATCTTTAAATCCCAAAGCATACATGGAATTGGTAAGTTATACTAACTTTTGGAAACTATTATAAAATAGGTAAATGATTAAGGAAAGCTTTGCTAACCCTTTGATACTCATCCCTTTGAGAGAGCAGTTTATAGGAATTTTTGAAGAATTTTGAATGATCAATTTTACTAATTCTAACAGGAATTTAGGATATTCAGTGTGTTCTTCTGATTTAGTATAGCAAAGACAGTCTTTTAAGAATGAGGACTTTTTTTTTCCCCCCTGGTCTCACCTAACACTTACGCAAAATGTGGAAATGCTAGACAGAGACTGAATATATATGGTGGCTGAGGTTAATTAGCCATGTTAGAAAAAACTCAAAATGCAAGAGTATTTATCCAGCTTGAAAGAAGTGCTTTTGAGGTTGGCTTCCAATCACTATAAAGGTAGTATCAATTCTTTTATCAGATAGATTTTGAATGATTAGTGCCTGTTCCATGCATGACATATGGGAAAAGCAGGAGCAGGAGAGAGAAGTTAAACTGTGACTTCTGCAGGAGAATGAAAGGGGCTCAGACTCAATATATTTCACTGAGGGTTTTTCAAAAGAAAATGTTCCCTGGTTACTGGTTTCCCATTGTTTTGGTGTGAGGATAAAGCATAACTGAATGCAGTAACCCAGCTGTCAGTCCCCTCATATGCTTTCCATCTTCTAAAATACTGAAGTGGTCACAAAATGCTGTCTTTAAGATCCATAATATTCTTAACACTGACAAGTACTTATAAAAATCTAGTGACTCAGGAATATTCTTTTGAAAAAAACGAATAATATCGCAGTTATTAATGAAGCATTCACTACATTATATTATTCTTTTAGACTTTCATTATATATAAACTTTAAAAAATCAGAACTTAGCTCATGAAATTAACCTGTTACAGAGCATATTGAAAGGGCTTTTCTAAATACGGCACTGTCAGACACAAGTGTCCTTACAAATGCTTTTCTCTGGAAATTAGAAAATCTAACTTTCTAATAAGAGCATTACAAAACAAAATGTTGCTGCTAACCAGTAGCTTAGAAATTCAGAAATGATTCATGCCTTTCCAGCAGTTAAAATACATCTTAATAATTTGAAGGTCACTGGCTTCAGCAGGGTGCCAGAATATAAAGGGGTTTTAAACATGCAGTTTAAAACCCTTGGGATTAAACCAACCTTGTTGGCATATTTTATTTATACAGAGATTATCTCCAAAGGAGATTCATTGGTCTTTTGACTATAATGAAGCCCTTTCTTTATTGACTGCATTGTGTCATAAATGAAAAGAGATTTCTTTTTATGGCAGGAAATAAAATGTTCCAACCTCCACAACACTCCATGCATCCTAAGAGTGTGATTTAGACAAAAATCTTTTTGTTGTGTCCTAACTCAGGAAATCTTGATAATGTCCTTTTATTTCATATTTGCTTTATCTCCCTAAGTTGACACAAAGGTATTACCAAACACCGTGAAAGGCCTGAACTTGGCCTCTGAGAGACTGAGAGGGCATACAGGAGGGGCAGGGGGCTGAATTCCTGAAAATGAGGTCTATCCACTAGAGGTATGGTTAACACTACCTGATCACAGGCCAGTTGTTGGAGCAGGGTGAAGGGAAGGGGGTGGGTAAGGTCTGAGCTGCACTGATTTGAGCCAAGTACTATGCTAGGGCTCTGTATGTTTTCTCTGCCCATGGAGATTTGGTTGCAATTCAGGATAGGGTTGAGAGATCTGCCAAGGGTTAAATGAACTTTACAGGGATTGCTCATAGAGTGGGTGACTTAAGGACCTCTGGAATCTTAATGGTATTTATATAAATACCCACACACTTCCAGAGTAAGCAAGAAGGGGTATTTTATTAAATAGACCTTAAGTCAATCAACTGCAGCAGCTAAGCATCTTGTCAGGAAGGTAAATGCCATAACATTTTATCTACCTGGCATCATCAAGGTGACCAGTCTACCAGTGTGAATTTTCCAGGTACTGAAGCTTACCCTCAAAGCCAAAGAATATCATTTCAATACTTTTTGTTGAAAAGTTTCTTTTAAATGTAAGCTCTAGGGAGGTAATATAATAAGGAAGAACCCAGGCTTTGGAGTCAGCCTGGCCCTATTACTTGATAATGACAGTAGCCTTGGGCAAGCTCCTTGGTCTCTTTTAGCCAGTTTCCTCACCTAGAAAATTAGAGTAATCGGCCGGGCGCGGTGGCTCACGCCTGTAATCCCAACACTTTGGGAGGCGGAGGTGGGCGGATAACGAGGTTGGGAGATCGAGGCCACGGTGAAACCCTGTCTCTACTAAAACTACAAAAAAAAAAAAATTAGCCAGTCGCGGTGGCGGGTGCCTGTAGTCCCAGCTACTCGGGAGGCTGAGGCAGGAGAATGGCGTGAACCCAGGAGGCAGAGCTTGCAATGAGCCAAGATCGCACTACTGCACTCCAGCCTGGGCGACAGAGCTAGACTCCGTCTCAAAAAAAAAAAAAGAAAATTAGAGTAATCACAGCCCCTAGAACATAGGGTTGTGCATGTAAAGCAAGTAGCACCTAACAAATCATAGATATGAAATGTTTACTAAATGCCAGGCACTCTTATAAGTACTTGTGTTACCTTGTTTACTTTTCATAATAATCTATGAATTAAGTACTCTTACTCCCATTTTACAGATGAGGAAAGGGAATCAGAGAAGTGGAGTCTTGCAGTCTGGCTCTGGCTTTTCCACTCATACCATTGCCTCTGGTTTCCTGATTGACAGGAAGCATCCCATCACTGGTGGCTGATAAGAATCACAGATACTCAGTTTTACTGAGTTACATGCTAATAGTCTTACCAGGAGCAGTGTACTCAGGCTGGGCCCTCTGTGCGGCTCCTCCCTATGGTGTATGTTCAGGGACAGCTTTGGCTGCTGCTTTTTCCTTTCTAACATCAAATAAAAAAACTATGGGCAAGAAAGCTAACTGTTTCTCTTTTTATTGATCTGTTATTCCTTAAGATTAAGAGAAAGCAAATTTGGCATATATGAGTAGGTTAGAGGCATAAAGTATTGGTGATTTCCCTCTAACAGTTCTGAAGATAGATGCAAGTACAGCAGATACATAACTGTAGATTTTGGAAACAGCTTTATGTTCGAATGCATTGTTCTTTATTGCCTACAGTGCTGCATTTGAGGTCAGCGTTATCTCAGCTTTCGTGTTTTCTTCTCAGTAGAAGTTGCCCTCATCAGTTCACTCTCTTCTGAGGCTCTGCTTTTGGTACCTACAGACCTAATTTCAAGCTTCATCAAAAGTACATAAGAAGGTTTTGTTGTGAATTTAACAAAATAAAAGACCAGTTATGTACATAATTTAATTCTAACCACCAAAAGCTAAAATCTGGGAACTTAAGGGTAAATAATATTTAATAACAATAAGCCCACTTCTTCAGGTACTGATTCTCTGTGTCAGTCATTTTATAATTGAGTGATTTAGTGATAATGGTAGTGGTCCCACTTTTGCCTAGTTTAAACCTTTGGTATCTTAAAATTTTGTAAGTACAAATAGCAGCTGAGTACAGTGGTTCATGCCTATAATCTCAGTGCTTTGGGAGGCAGAGGCAGAAGGATCACTCGAGCCCAAGAGTTTGAGACTAGCCTGGGGAACATAGCGAGACCTCATCTCTACAAAAAATATAAGCCAGGTGTGGTGGCATGGGCCTGTAGTCTTAGCTACTCAGGAGGCTGAGGTGGAAGGATTGCTTGAGGCTAGGAGTTCAAGACCAGCCTGGACAACACAGCAAGACTCCATCTCTTTAAATTAGCCAGGCATGGTGGGATGGAACTATACCTAGCTACTTAGGAGGCTGGGGTGAGAGGATTACTTGAGCTCAGGAGTTTGAGGCTGCAGTGAGCTACAATTGAGCAACTGTACTCCAGCCAGCCTGGGTAACAGAGACTGCCTTAAAAAAAAAAAAAAAAAAAAAAAAAAAAAAAAAAAAAAAAAAAAAAAAAAAAAAAAAAAAAAAAAATTAACACAAAATTATCAAGTGATATTTACCAGATTAACCAAGATACTAAGAATTAAAAAGTTTAATTTCTTGTTATTCCTTGAACTTGTAGTGCTTTGAGAATGAAGACAAATAGTATATTACAGTACACAGGAATACAGTCTTTGGGTTCAGTGGACCTGGGTTCAAATCTTAGCTCTGCCACTTAACTGAGTCTTTGGACAAGTTGCCTCGGTTTCCTTATGTGTACTGTGAGAATAATCACGTTCCCTTCATCTGGTTCTTACAGAGATAAATGTGTGAAAAACATTTAGCACAGTCCCTGGTAACCAGTAAGGGCTTAATAAATAGTGGTTTTCCTGTCATTCTACCAACTTTATCATTATCCTGCTTTTATTATACCATAATAATCTCCCATTTAATCTTCAGTCACTGAAAACATCTTCACTTTGATTCCAGCCCCTTTTTTTCCTTTATGCTTCTCCCACCACTACCACTACCTTAGTGACATTTATTCTCACTGAAGTCATCAAACCCATCCTTTTAATGGCACTTGTAGTCTTTACCACATAATTACACTGTTCTTGCGCTCCCTTGTGTTCATCTCTTCACCAACACAAATGTCCTTGAGCAGAAACCATCTCTCTAATATCTGGCTGAGTACTAGGTGCTCAGAAACGGCTTCATCCAGGGGTTTCCCATTCTCTGAGCCAGAGCAGTTTTATCTAGGGTCTGCAGCCAGCTTCTGCCATTCTAAACTTTTTTCAAGTGCAAGATGCATATGAAAAGAGTACCCATTTCTTGGCATACATGTTAATACATATAAAGGACACAGAAAGTGCCTGGCCTAGTTAGTGCTGCTAATATTCTCTGCAATCTTTAATGAAACTCAAGACATTTAGGTGGGGATAACATGTTTTGGATGAATGTCTTCTTAAAACACACAGGACCTTTCCAGATAAAAATTGAGCAGATTAGGCCTCTGATGCTGTCCTAATTGCTTGGCCTTCTGCTAGTTACATTGATTTTATAATCATCTGGCTCATGTTGAGAGAATGTAATAGAAAAATTATGACAGGAGAATGATTAGAATAATTAGTCATAGCCTTATATTCATCTCAATATAAAGAACAGAGATTTATGACTCCTCAGCTATTTATCTTGATTGCAGGGCAAATGCTGTATTATCTGGGTAGCTGACAGTGGTCAGTACGGCATGCATCTGTATTTATATCCGCCTGTCTGGTACTTTTGTGACATTACTGGTGGTGCCTGGAAACCCAGAGGGTGTGGTTAGGCATCCTTGGATAAAGATGCAAATTGGAGAGACTAGTGAGTCATATATTTCCATGATTATCATACTGAGCTCTGCTGGATTTTTGCTGCTTCTAGCCACAGTGGCAGCAGGCATACTGATTTCTGGCCATGTGTGTGACATTAGCTTGGATATTACAGTTGAGCACTTTGCAGGAAAAAACAATAAGCAGTTAACCTGAAAGCATTTCTTTTAATGATGTGAGGTGGGCTACGCCTTTAAAATGCTGTGGTTTTTACCTTACAGAGTAAAACAGTTATAAAGCTGACATATTTTTTCTTATTTTGAACTAGAGTCCGTGTTCTTAATCACAGCACTGTAAGTTCTCGGGAATCTAAAATTCTAAACTATCATTATCGTATAAATGTTGCCTTCAACCTATTACTCTACTAAATATGTCACTCTGCCCTTGAAAACAGTGTTGTATCTGTCATTTCTAAGTAAATGAAAGTCCTATATACTAGAGTGATTCTGCGGTTAGGTTGTGTCCCATCTCACCCATTTTGCCTCTTGTTTGAAAATGAGTTTATTCTTGGGCTAATCATTTAGAGACTCTCCAGCTTTGTACATAGTAACCCTTTTGTCAACTTGAGATCATTTTCATTGCCACTGATCATTATTGTAGAATTTGCTTACTTCTAAACATTTTAAATGGAGTGATCAGATAATTTTGGAAATTTTTCTTGAACTGTGCATTCTGCTAAATATTCTGGAGAAACATTTTGGCTCCGCTTACTCTGTTAATGCTGGTTACATCATGAGAGCTATAGATTTGTTGGGCATGCAAAATGATTGCATATTCATGAACATCTTCAATTCTGAAATATTTGTAAATAACTTGGCAATTTTTTTCATAAGGTTGCCTATTAACACGATTAGGACTTTAATTGTTCACACAGAAAGAATTTGTACTTACAGAGCACCACCTATTTGATAAGTAACATTTCTATGCTAAGCAACTTGGATTATGAACATATAAGTCACCTTCCTAAAACAAAGTATAAGAGATGCTATTTTCCGCTTAAGAATGATTCAAGTTTGAAAATGTCAATAGATGCAAAAAGCCACCCTAGAGCTTTGCTCTCTCGAAAGAAAGAAGAGAAGGAATGACATAGTCAATGTTAACTGTCACCAGATGAAGAGAAATCAGATTGTCAGGCCTGGATCTATAAAATTCTTGCCAAAGTAGGACCTCATTTACACATACAGATCTTCATACCCTTTGCTAAGAAAAGCATCTGTGGCAGTTTAGATGTTTGTGCGTTTGCCAAAGATCTTTCACTCTGAATAAAGTAAATGTCATGTCTGTTGTTTATCTCAAATTCAGCAGAGTATTTTTAAAAGGAAATATTTGTGGGGGAGGGTCGAGGGAGAAGGGAAGAAGGAGGTTGGGGAGCTCCAGTTAGCTGGGTGTGGCTATTTTATAGCAGTACTCAAGTATCATGATAAATAAGCTTAAAACATACTTTGGGTTTATGAACTGAAAGTCTCCTTTTGAAGTGACAACACAAAATAAATGGGAATGTGGAGTCTTCCTGAATCTATACCTAGTCTGTCAACACCAAAAAAATCCAGTTAATTCAGTCAAACTGATTATTTGGCATCATGTAGACACAGCTGTCTTGAGCTAAAATTTTGAACACTTAAAGATAGATGGCATTGTACCCAGAGCCAGCTGGTACAATGGCATCTATCTATAATTGTGTATAAATGATTGCTTAAAAGTTAAAAGATTGGAAATAGAACTTAATCGCTCAAAGTTCAAGCTGGACCCCATTGAACAGCAATAAAAAAAAAAAAAAAAAAAAAAAAAAAAAAAAACCCCTGGTGTGATAAAATTTCTTGGCAAATGGGTACCCTTGATAAATTCACACTTCGGGTTAAGAGTATGCTGTGGTAATTTAACTATGTAAATTGCCTTGAATATAAAAAGTAAAGGGAATTCTCTATGTACCTTTTTTTTAAAAACCGTATTTAACCTGGCTTGTCGGCATTTGAAGTCATAATGAGATCCTAATGTAAAATAAATCCTGAGACTTTTCTTCAGGACATCTATTTTGTGTGATACAATTATTTTGTGCTTTGCAGAAATCAACTATTTGTCTTAAGGATGCTTTGCTTTATCAGTGTAATTTGTTTTATGGAAGTATTCTATGTAATTTTGAATATTATTTTATTCCCCCAGATGACATGGAAGCCATTCCTGTCAAACAGTTTGTCAAACACATCGGTGAGCTCTATTCTAATAACCAGCATGGGTTCTCCGAGGATTTTGAGGTATGTTTCATAGCTGGAAGTTAACTTCCAGAAACTTAACTCTTACTTTACGCAGATTTTTGTAAGCTTGAACTGAATTCATTCCAAGCATAACAAAACAATAACTGTGGAAAGTGGAGTTTTTTCTTTTCATCTATAATTTTAATAGGCATTCTTTTCCAAATAAAATTTAGGTGAAAGGGGAGTTGATTGTACCTGTCCTGAACATGCACTTCTACAAAAGAACTAACTTAGTGATAGAAAAGCAAACTGGTAGGGATTGCTTTCCAGGTTCTTGCTTCATCTAATTCTAACTGGGAACAGCAATCATAATACAAGGCTCCCTAATTCCACGTCTTTTCTGCAATGCACATGGTGTAGTGAAGATAGCAGGTTTGGTGTCTGAGAAACTGGATGCTGGATTCATCAGTAGTGAGCTTCATAATCCTTGGGCCAATCACCTCATCTCGGGTTCCCAGTTTTCCCGTTTTTAAAAAATGGCACCAATGTCACCTACATTGTAAAGTCGTTGGAGAAAATAAATGATTAACATCTTTGAAAGTGCTGAGTTGATTGTTAAGAACCATGCAAAGGTTGACTGTTGTTGTTTTCATGATTATTAATCCTTGGAGAGAAGACTTGGGTTAACACAGCCTTCTGATTTTAAGAACTGGTGTGTAGGAAACAAGGTAGAGAGAGGCATGTACCACCCTGCCAACTCTGGGTTCCGTGCCAGTTCAGCAGTGACAGGGTGTCAATGAGGAGCTATTAAACAGACTGCCCTTTTCTTCACTGAGGCGCTTAACTAAGGCACATCTCTGGCAGCAAGAGTTGTGTCGAGGAGGCCAAGTTTTCATGGCAGCTCAGCTGTCTTCTAGCTTTGTGGGTAAGTCGGTTCCTTTCTCTGTCTCATTTCTACTTTAAAATGGAAATAATGATGATGATGTTAACCTACCCATCTCTTTCAACAAAATTGGTTGCAGGGCAAAATGAAGTAATGGAAGGTAAGCACTTTAAGATCATCTAGGAATCATACAGCTGGAAGGTGCAGTTACCTTGAATGAACAATGAGAAATAAAAACAGGATGAAAAGCCACTGTCTATGCAAATTTGGAATCCCAAAAGGCTATCATAAAGGCAATTATATTGATGACTTGTTTTAAATTAAGTCTTTCTCTTAGTTTTTTGTTAGTTTTTGTTGTTTTGAGCAGAATGAAAACAAAGGTGGTAGAAAGAACCTCTGATTTATTCTGTGAAGTCATATGTTTTATGGAACCAACAAAAGCATGTCAAGTATTTAATGCCATTAGATGCTTACTAAAAAAGGTGCCTATTCAACTACAAAGAACATGGTTTAAGTCAAACATTTTGTATTCATGAGGACAGCAAATGTGTGTGGTGTTAAAGTGATTTAGTTCAATTGACTGTTGGCTGGATGACTGAGCAAGAATATTGAGGCATTAAACAATGTTGATGGTATTCAGGACAAACATTTATCCTCTAGAGAGCCGAATTTGATCAGGATGATCAAATGCAACTCCAGTTTCTCAATTATTTATGATTTGAGACCCCAGTGCTATTCATCACAGCTGGTTTTGACACCATTTAATTATTCAAAATAATCAGCTACACCTCTGTAAACTTGATCTGACTTAAAATGGGCTTTGCTGCATCAAAATCAAGCTTCCTAACAAATCCTGGGCATCTGTACCCTATTTCTGTCCTAAAAAACATATACTGCAGCTAAAAGCTTTAATCACCTACATTGAACTTTATAGCTTAAATAGTATTAGCTGATACTTATGGGAGTGGAATGGGGAGGGCAGGCAGGAAGGTGAAATGACTGTTGTCATTTCACAATCTGTTCAGGTTTGAAAGGTTTAAAATCAGCTGTTCAGAATAGGAAGAAAATGCTTTCTTCTAAAAAGAACAGCAATGTAGCAACGTAAAAGGGAGAGTAAGAAAATAGAAAAAGCTCACCAATATTACTGTAACCTTATAATTAGGTGAAAATTTGAAGTATTTTTAAAAGAGTAGTATTCCTTTTGGGTAACTGCTAAAAGGGAAAACTGGTAATAGGCTACATAAGAAGCTATTATGACTATTTTATAATCAGATAGTAACAGGCTTTATAAGAAAGGATAGAAAAAGATTTTGTGTAATTAAAAACAAAATTTTATTATGGTAAGAGAGTTAAGGTAATCCCAGTCTCAGATTTCCAGACCCATTTACCTGGAATAATGATAGCTAGCATTTAGTAGTTAGCACTGTGCATGGATCATTCTATTTCCTGACGTAGGTGCTATCTTATTGTCCCCATTTTACTGATGACAAAACTACCCATGAGAAAACTGAGGCTGTGGGTGGCTACATTTTGAAATGGCAGCAGCAGGGTTTAAGACCAGGGTATCCGACTTGAACTCATATGGTTCACCTTGACACCATCCAGACTCTCATTAAAGTAGTGTCCTGGGCCACAGTGGCTCACATCTGTAATCCCAATGCTTTGGGAGACCAAGGCGGGAGGATCACTTGAGACCAGGAGTTCCCAACCAGCCTGGACAACACAGCAAGACTCCGTCTCTACAAAAAAAAATTTTTTTTTAATTAGCCAGGTGTGGTGATGCACAACTGTCGTCCTAGCTCTTCAGAGGCTGAGGCAGGAGGATCATTTGAGCCCAGGATATTGAGGCTGCAGTGAGCTATGACTGCACCACTGCACTCCAGCCTGAGCGACAAAGCAAGACCCTGTCTCAGGAAAAAAAAACACCAAAAAGCCAGAGTAATGTCCTGTAATGAGCCAAGGTCAGAAGGAGAAATAAGCAAGCTTGCAAGTGACTAGCACTGATAGTGCCACAGTGCCTTAACAATACAAAAAGGTGGGGAGAGCAGCCAAATTACGAACCACCCCCCAACTAGGAGTATTAGCTGCCCATTACATGATCTTTATGGTCTCAAGCCTTCTAAGATAGCTGAGAGTGTGACTTATAAAAATCGTATCCAACATGCAGGCCTAAAATTAGTCTTAAAATGATGAAAAATACAATTGAAAAGTTAACAACTGGACATTAAGAGGAGCTAAAACAACCCGTCTAACAGTTACTGATGATCTGCCATTCTCTGGACATAATATAAGATACAAATATGAATTAGAGTCCTTGCCCTCAAAGAGTTCAATCTGGTATTGGGGGAGGCCAGAGTGTACACAACCAAAACAGAAACAGGACAAAGCAAAATAAGTGCTATTGTACAGGCATAAAGTTCTGAAGAAGTGCAAAGGAGAAAGGCACCTATGTATTTTCATTGGAGATTTCAGCAAAAATTCTCTCCCATCATGTTTAAACATCTCGGAAGTAAAAAGTTGGTGAATAACTATCATAGTTTCAGAACTGTACTGCTTGGCGAATGAGAAAAACAATTCACTGGTAATTTTGACTCTGTCTAGAAGTGTTGCTGTAATGTAAGCCAGCTTTTTGTTCTTGTCAGATAAATTCTAGAGACCGTGAAAAGTGGCATCATACAGTATTTGCAGTCACTAGAAACAACGTCAGTCCTTTTCTTGTGATAGCGTTGGATGACACCATTCCCTTGGCTACCTGAGCTAACTTTAACCTCACTGTCCTTCCCAGGGAGTTGTTTCCCAGAGTAGTATTAAAAGATTGACAGACTCTTCTTCAGCCCCCACAAACATAATGCAGAAGGCTTCCAAAAGACCAGTGCTAGCATACTATTTCAAAAGGAAGGCACTCCAAAGCTCCATGAGTCAGAAGAATTAACAGGCAGGGACTGGGAGAATCAGAAGTCTAAAGGAGTGCAGGATGAGGCCAAAGGTCCACAGCCCCTTGACAAGATCCTTTGGGGGACTGTCTCTATTACAGTTAACCAGTTGTGCTAAATTTAGGCTAGTTCATCTTAAATCAAAAGAACAAAGCTTTGTCCACCTGAGCCCATGCTCTGAGGGACCAGTGGCCACAATCACTTTAGGGAATGAAGGGAGATGTCCAGGGCTGCTGATGACATATAATAGGGAAGTCTCTGGTCAGAGGTATAATGCTGCACCGACTGCTGCCTGCAAGAGGTCAGAAAATGAGCCTGTAGGCAGGGCTGTCCATTCTTTTGGCTTCCCTGGGCCACATTGTAAGAAGAAATGTCTTGGGCCACACATAAAATACACTAATGACAGCTGATGAGCTAAAAAAATTGCAACAAACAAAACTCAATGTTTTAAGAAAGTTTACAAATTTGTGTTGGGCTGCTTTCAAAGCCATCCTGGGCCGCATGTGGCCCGTGGGCCATGGGTTGGATAAGCTTGTTGTAGAGTTAGTTTCCTAAGCCTTTTCGAGAAAAATGCCAGTTTGAGTCTTAAATATCTTAAGAAAAACATTTTTAAACGGTTATGAGATCTCACACTTGTTTAAGATTTTGGTGAAGAGGGAGATAAAAGGGAGACAGCCAGATTTCATGAAAAATAATTCTTATGTTAGAGATCAGCTACAGGATAATAATGCTGTGTTATACCCTCCAAAGATGGGTTAGTTTTCTGGGGGGCAAATGCAGTCATTTTAGATAAAGATACATGGATTTGGATAGAGGAAGAGAACAGGCATTCTTACCAAGGTAAATGGCAATAAAGCAAAGAGCAGGAAATCAAATGGTCTTTTCAAAGGGTATGGAGTTAATATTGTCTGGGATTGGGAAGGGAGGGGAAGATAAGATGGGACCTTGAAAGCCTGGCTAAGGGAATGTGGAATCTCTCCACACATTTCTGAGGAAGGGAATAATGAAGTCAGCACAGCGTTCGAAGAAAATCAGTCTGGCAGCAATTTAAACCCTGAGCAGAAGAGAGTAGGGGCTGAAAGTTGCAGTGTAACCAGCACCTGTCAAAGGCCAGTTCTGTGTCCGACACTGTACATGCACTGGGTCACTCCATGACCTAAACCCATGAGTCTTCTGTAGAACAGTCTCTTTACCACAATTGTAGGCTGCCTGAACTCAGGCACTAAGAATGTTACCCCTACTTGGTCTAATATTTAGTAACCAGATCCAAATAATTTATTCTCAGCTACCTTTTTGGAACTGAGAAATCGGAAAGATTTCTAGATGTTTTATTGCATTATTTTTTTGAATTGAGCCACAGTATAGTAGGGCAGTAGGTCTTTAAGTGCTCTTTAAACAGCCTCTTGCATCAATGACTCTAGGTAGGAAGTGAGTTAGCCTACATCACCTCCCTAAAATTCTCGGTATATCAAATTTTAGGGTTTGTTCAGTCTTTGATTTTTTGCTTTATTTTAAACCTGTTTTCTGTTGGCCTTCTCCTATGCTTATGTGCCTGTAAAGATTCAAACTGTTCGTTTTGAGAATTCTAGCTTTGTTATATAGAGAGTAAAATATAAACAAGCTTAAACTATCAGAGTTCTGAATAGGTAAATTTACAATGCCTACTCCATTGGCCAGTGTCTCTTTAAAGGGTTTTTAACACCTATTAAAATCATGTTAATGTTGAAATGGCAGTTCTGATGGAGAAAAGCCACTCCAGGATCAGATGATATTATCAGCATCTAAATGAGCCAGGCAGTACTGCAAGGAATTACAGATCACATTATTATCTACATGACAAAATTAGAAGACCTCAGGCAAACCCCATGGGTTCTAATAAAATCAGATTTGACAATATTTATTACAATTTTTTGTTTCTGTCATTCATATAATTGGAAAAGTGAAATAGAGGCAACAGATCAGATAAAGGGTTTTAGATAACAAAAAGTTTGATTGGCCATATTGAATGACAGCTTTAAACAATACTGACAGCTGCTCCCAAGCAGTCTTAGTCAATTGCATTATATTAGAAAAGAGGCTCCAACTTCAGTCCATAGCTAGGGTGGTCAGATCTATACAACAGGAAAAAAACATCAATAAACAAAGTAAATCTCAGACTAAGGTACTAAAAGCCACAATCTCTCAGCATAAGATAGCTGAACAACTCAACCCTGAAGAAGTACATGCCAAAGGTGTGACCTTCAAAACCTGAAAACAAAAGAATAACTTGTTTCAGCCGGGCGCGGTGGCTCAAGCCTGTAATCCCAGCACTTTGGGAGGCCGAGACGGGCGGATCACAAGGTCAGGAGATCGAGACCATCCTGGCTAACACGGTGAAACCCCGTCTCTACTAAAAAATACCAAAAAAAAACTAGCCGGGTGAGGTGGCGGGCGCCTGTGGTCCCAGCTACTCGGGAGGCTGAGGCAGGAGAATGGCATAAACCCGGGAGGCGGAGCTTGCAGTGAGCTGAGATCCGGCCACTGCACTCCAGCCCGGGCGACAGAGCGAGACTCCGTCTCAAAAAAAAAAAAAAAAGAAAAAAAACTTGTTTCAAATCCATTTTCAAAAGTTATCTGCCTTGAAACTCTTCAAAAGAGCATGCCTCGGGTCTTATAAGGCAGTTTCAAAAGGCAGGTCCCAATATTCTAAGTTTGGCTGGCATTGCTCATTTCTTATGTAGACTGATTTGTGATCACACTTTATTATCTCATTTTAGGGAAGAGCCAAAGGATGGCCTTAAAGCTCCTTAAACCAATGTTTTCCAAACCATAGGTTATAAACTATGTTAGAACAGAAAATATTGGAGTTTAGTACGAGTAGGGAATGGGTAAAAACTGTCATGAAACACACTTTCCCCGAAAGGTGGATTGAATTAATGCCTGTGGGGCTTTTTTTTTTTTTTTTTTTTTTTTTAATGGACAGCTAGGAAGGACTATAATTATGGAAACTTCAATTTACAGTGTCCAACAATTGGAAAGTCATTGAATACTGTTTCTTTCAACAGATAGAAACTCTTTGCTTTTATACCTTAAATTCTTTGAGTACAGTAACTTCCTCCTTCTAGAGAAGAAGTGTACTTCTCCCTAGGCCGTACTTTGTGAAAATAAAAGACAACCCAGTTCATTGTTTTCATTATGTTTAATGTAAATACTATGGAAAACATCCATAATTGCTAGGCAACTCCTTTGTGAAAAAAAGTCTGCATGCTTCTAAACTCTGCTACATCTGTTCTGTGTAAAACATTTCTCCTGATAATGTTGTGTTACTTTGCTCAGGCTCCGTGTAGCAGCTGTGCACTGCTAATGACTTCCTTATTAGTTAGCTCCAGTACTTTCTTGGGTTTGAAGCATATAGTATAGAAAAATTTGGCTTTTCAGCAATGTTGTATTAGGCTAATAGATGATGTTTATATCCACGGCCAAGGTAGGATAACAGCATTATTTCTGCTACTGCTATTTTTCCAAAGAAGGATAACTTTTAAAATATTAGAGTTCACAAATAATTTGTCAAGACTGTATATATGAGATATAACCATTAGTTGGGGTATTATTAGGGTTATTTCACCACTGAGTCTTTAAAGTCAGTGCACCCTCACAATGATAAAATGAGGCTGTAAGGCCTCTAAGCATATTGCAAATCATGGTAGAGATTATACTTCTTAAATTCCCTTTCTTTAAGACTCGGGTAAATTTTTTCAACTGTCTAAAGCCTTCCTCTGTTCTGTGCTCCCATCAGAGCTTTATCAGACCTCTTTTCTGTTCATCATGGTTGACTATTTTTTTGAATATTTTTCTCACCCATAGACTGGGTGAGAATATTCAAAAAGAGATATTGTTTAACATCCCAGGGACCACGTCAAAATCGAGAATAAAGTAGATGATTGATGAAATAGTAAAGAATGAAATCTTTATACCTTCACATTCTTCATAAACTTGTTATAAATATATTAATAATTATATCCAAAGTTGGGATTGGGGAGGTAATGGTGGCTGTGGCTAGGGAGTAAGTAAATACTTTATGCCTTTAAATATATATGGTGTTCCTTTGTTTCTAACCTGTGTCTATAATCTTGCTGTTTTCTTCACTAGGAAGTCCAGCGCTGTACTGCTGATATGAACATCACTGCAGAACATTCCAATCATCCAGAAAACAAGCACAAAAACAGATACATCAACATTTTAGCATGTGAGTAATAAACTTTAAACTGTCTTCAACTGCGAGGAAATTAAATTTTCATGCTAGATATAAGCTGAAAGCCAAGCAATCAGAAGCAGGATGCCAAGAAAGAATGGTACTTGCAAGCTAACCTCTCATTAGCCCATCTTCAACAGTGTAGAAGTAGGGACATTTTCTTCCCCCTTAGCCTTTCATTAGGCTGTCAGAGCTCAGAGAGCTTAATAAGGTGACTGAAAGAAAATGTTTGGAGCTTCACTATTTTCACATGAAGCGATGTCATATCAGATGTTGGGAGCCAAAATTTGAATGTCACTTGGTTATATTGACATTGTCTGTAAGGGCCTAATTTTTTACCCCCCACTTAAAAGACCGGTGTGATAGTAAGGGGCCAAATATTTTAATATGAATGAAAATATTGGGAATTGAATCAAGCAAGCTGAATTTCAAAGCATTCTTTCAAAAACTACATAATTGGTTTGTACCTTAAATGATGAGCCTCCAGGCCTTTTGGTCCATGTGCTTACCCCTATCTATCACATTTCCATGGTCAGGAATATTCTGTAGGTTAGGGACTCAAACAAATGGACATTCTTCATACAGAGCCTCAAGGAATACCCTAGGAGCACAAGCTACTTCTATGGCTAGAAGACCACACGTGGGGCTTGGCTCACTGGCATATAATATATGCTTTGATACTAAGGGTAGGGGCATAGATATTTATAGTTAACATATATTATGGTAAGGACTACATTGCAGAGAATTGTATATAATAGTGCATTTAAATTGGACCACTTAAAACTTGAACACTACTGTATAATGTTTTCTTAAAGTTTTAGTGAAATATAATTCACATACCATATGAAATTTACCCATTTAAGGCCGGGCACAGTGGCTCGCACCTGTTTAATCCCAGCACTTTCGGAGGCCGAGGCAGGTGGACCACTTGAGGCCAGGAGTACAAGACCAGCCTGGCCAACATGCCAAAACCCTGTCTACAAAAAATACTAAAGTTGGCCGGGCACGGTGGCTCAGGCCTGTAATCGCAGCACTTTGGGAGGCCGAGGCGGGCGGATCACGAGGTCAAAAGATCGAGACCATCCTGGCTAACACGGTGAAACCCTGTCTCTACTAAAAATACAAAAAATTAGCCAGGTGTGATGGTGGGCGCCTGTAGTCCCAGCTACTCGGGAGGCTGAGGCAGGAGAATGACGTGAACCCAGGAGGCGGAGCTTGCAGTGAGCCGAGATCGTGCCACTGCACTCCAGCCTGGGCGACAGAGAGAGACTCTGGAAAAAAAAAAAATACTAAAGTTAATGCGGTGTGGTGGCATGCGCCTGTAGTCCCAGCTACTGGAGAGGCACAAGAACACAAGAATCACTTGAACCCAGGAGGTAGAGGTTGCTGTGAGCCAAGATTGTGCCACTGCACTCCAGTCTGGGGAGCAGAGCAAGACCTTGTCTCAAAAAAAAGAAAAAAAAATTACCTAAAGAATACAACTCAGTGAGGTTTTAGTATATTCATTCACAGAGTTGTATGATCATCACCACAATCTAATTTTAGAACATTTTTTGCACCTCAGCAAGAAACCTGTTAGCAGGCACTCCCAATTCTTCCTTCTCTCCAGCACTTAAAAACCCTATATCTACTTTCTGTCTCTGTGGTTTTGCATATTCTGGACATTTCATATAAATAGATTCATACTATATGTGACCTTTTGTGTCTGGCTTCTTTAATTTAGCATAATGATTTCAACATTCATCCATGTTGTACCATATATCAGTACTTCATTCCCTTTTATGGCTGAATAATACTCTAATGTGTGGATATACAGGATTTTGTCTGTTCATCATTTGATGGACATTTGTTTATTTTCTGCTTCTCAGCTAGTATGAATGATACTGCTATGAACATTCATGTACAAGTCTTTATGTAGACAGATATTTTCAGTTCTTTTTTGTGTATACCTAGGAGTACAATTGCTAGATTATATGATAATTCTATGTTTAAAATTTTGAGGAACTATCAAACTCTTTTCCAAAGTGGCTATTCATTTTACATTCCCACCAACAATATATAAAGGGTCCAATGTTTCCACATCCTCACCAACTTTTACTGTTTAAAAAAAAAAGAATAACAGCCTTCCTAATGGATATGAAGTGGTATCCTATTATAGTTTTGATTTGCATCTCCCCAGTTATTAGTGATGTTGAGCATCTTTTCATGCTTATTGGTCATTTGTATAACTTGTTTGGAGAAATATCTAATCAGATCCTGTACCATTTTTTAACTGGCTTACTTTTGTCTTTCGTTGAGTTGTAAGACTTCTTTACATATTCTGGATACAGATCATTTATTGAATATACAGTTTGCAACTATTTTCTCATTCTGTGCATTGTCTTTTCACTTTCTTAATGTGAGTTATCTAAATTTGTTCCTCTTTTTCAAGATTGTTTTGGCTATTCTTTCCACAGTTGTTTCTGAACTATACTATTGTGCTGCTTTTGTTAAATTTATTCCTAAGTATTTTATTCCATTTGATGCTAATGTAAATGAAATTGTTTACTTAGTTTTATTTTTGGATTGCTCATTGCTAGTGTATATGAATATAATTGTAGGTTGTATCCTACAACCTTGCTGAATCCATCGTTTCTAGTAGTTATTTTTGGTTGATTCCTTGAATTTCCATATACACGATGTCCTCTATAAACAAAGATAGTTTTACTTCTAAATGAAATGTTACAAAAACTCCAGCTTACTTTTGAATAGGATTGATTGTTCTACTTTTCTGAAAAAATGAACTGGTTTAAAAAGGCAGGGGCGAACAAGGAAGAAAGTCAAACCTCTTCCCAGTCTTTGGATTGACTTTGGCAGTATTTGTCGGCCAACTCACTCAATCAAGGCTCACCACTGCTGTGACTATGAGGATTTGTCTATCCAGATATACCTCCTTTCTAACCAGAGAAATCAGGCAAGGATATATACACATCTGTGCCTTATACATACATACACACACACACACCATTCTCTCCACCACAGTATCCTTTACTTCGAATGGCAAACATTACTTACTGCCTTGGTAAAAGTATTGTGGCAGAAAAGGAGGAGAAAATCAAAGCAACTAATGTGTGATGTGCCCAAAGGTCATGGTGTTTTGCTAGAAAACCATCATCTCTGGTTAAATGTGAACTGCACTTCCACAACTTCATTTGTGATTTTACTTTCACAATTTCAAATTAGATGTAATTTTATTTTTAAACATTCAGGGAGTTAGGTTTTGGTGTTCTCTTGGCCACTCAGATTCTGGGCACATTGCCTGCCTTCATCTACCCCTATATTAATGCCTTTATATAGCTAAGAATAGCATAGAAATATAATAGAAACAAGTAAAATCAGACTGTGAATGAGCCAGACACATGATGTATGAAAAACCTTCTCTCAGATTCATCACAACTTTCAAGGTATATGTGGGTGTCACCAAATCACCTCCAAAATTGATCTATTAATGTCTTATTTGTCAGTCTAAGAAATAACAATATACAGCTAATGGCTACTAAGGCATAACAGTTTGGATCCAGATGCCTTAGGAGAAATTTTTCCTTTGGGGCCTGTTTATATCAAGCAACACCTGTTTCATGTCAACTCTAAACTGAAAGTTTGTCAGAACAACAAAAGCAGTTCACAGTTCCAAAAACATAGAGGGCTCTCAAAAATTGCTTGATATATTCTGAGGTCAGTAATGCCTATGCTGATCCACTCATTGGACTTCTTTTTCAACTAGACTTTTATGATAATGACTATAAACAGAAACATAAATTGGGTTTTGCCCATTCTGTTTCTACCTAGGGAAAATTATGACCTCAGCTTCCTTCTACTTATTTTGCTATCCTAAAAAAAGCAAGCTCACTCTGTTGGGCAACTAGATACACATATCATGCATCACCTCCCTACCAACTTTTGTTCATTAACTGAGGTTGAGTGGATCCTAAAATCTGAACATTAACTTCAGATTCCTATAATGCGATTACTCTTAACAAAAGCTCTGGTTTCCTCAATTACTTAGGTTCTGTCAGGGTAGCAGGTAATTCAAGTGAATTAGCAATGGAATTGCCTGAAACTATTAATACATGTTTTGGACTTAATAGATCAGTCACCCTTTTATATTTGTATTAATGGGGAGGGAACACGGGCATAGGGCATAATCAAAGCCCTTTGAACTTGGCTTTAAAATGCAGAACAAGCAAATACCTTTGAACTTGGCTTTAAAATATAGAATAAGGAAATTTTGGAGGACTACAATTTGAAATGGTTTTACATGAGTTTGCATTCTAAGAGCAGGAGATGTAGGAGTGGCTCTATATTTTGGGATGGGTTTGCTCTATTTAGTTGTTCTGCCAAAAGTTTTCTCAGACTACCTTGGGAGATGTCATGTTACCTGATTGCCTTGTGTTGTGCTTGAGAATGGTGCTAGTCTCTGAATTACACATTTTATTTCTGCTTTTTTTTCTTATCTTCTATAGATGATCACAGTAGGGTGAAGTTAAGACCTTTACCAGGAAAAGACTCTAAGCACAGCGACTACATTAATGCAAACTATGTTGATGTAAGTCAGAACTGTTATTATAAACCTGTTTCTGGAAATTGAAGACTGCAGCAGAAACTGTTTAATGTATTTTAATACTGTACAGAGCTTTCACTAAAAACAAAGCCCATTCAATATGGAAAGCATTTGAATTATTTACTGGTCTTCTGTGATAACAGCTTTCATCTTACTTTGTGCTGTGTCATTTTGAAGGGTTACAACAAAGCAAAAGCCTACATTGCCACCCAAGGACCTTTGAAGTCTACATTTGAAGATTTCTGGAGGATGATTTGGGAACAAAACACTGGAATCATTGTGATGATTACGAACCTTGTGGAAAAAGGAAGAGTAAGAGCCTCTTGACTCACTACCTTAATAATGCACCTTCATTCAAACAATACTTGTGGAATACTTGCTTTAGGGTAGGAACTTAACAAGGTATAAAGAGCTACGGAAATTAAAAGTGTTCTTTCTGCTCTACCTTGCTTATGATTCAGTAGGAAAGAGAGCTTAAGGCATTATAAGAGTAAATGTGATGATAGAGATGAGTGGAATGCTACAAAATGAATCAATGTATCCTCTGTATATTCCTCTGTACAGAGATTTTTTAAAGGAGCTAATACTTGAACAATGATTAGGAGGAATTACACGGGCTAAAAAGAGAAGGAAAGGGTGTTCTAAGTACAGGGGACAGACAGAACAGTAAACAGGGAAGTTGAAAGAAGCATGGTGTAAACAAGGAACTACTAATAGTTAAGATTGGCAGAAGCAAAAATTGCCTAAACAGTTTGACCATCATTAAGAGGACCTTTTTAAAAAATGATTAATGCTGTAGAATTTATTGGATTATGAGTTTACATTAGATGATGCTAATTTAGGCTGGAATAAAAGCTACACTTCAAGGAATCACCACACTGGGTTGACAGGTGCAGCCAACCACTATGGCACACGATTACCTATGTAACAAACCTGCACATCTTGCACATGTACCCCAAAACTAAAAATTAAAAATTAAAAACAAAAAAATAGATAAGTAAAAGAAGCTACGCTTCAGGTTCCCTGCTCAAAATCACCACTGCTTCATGTTGTAGAGTCCCTGTTTTATTTTTGGTGATCCAAGTTACAACTAGAAGAGTCTCACAGTTAGAAGAGAACCTTCCATGAATCCAACCCAGCCTTCCAGCCTTCCAAATGATACTTAAGCTCCCTTTATAACAAACCCTACCCACATTTCTTACAGGTCAGACATAGAGGTTTCTTTCTTGGTCCCTTTTAAAAATGCATTATATATTGAAAGGTGATCATAAATACTACGCCCATTTCTCACATGGTCTTACACAAACTTATCCCAAGCCATCAGCCTTGTCAGAGGTCACACCTGCCTTTAAGCAGTTCAACTCATGTATTCCTTTTTCAGTCAAATGGCAATCTCACCTGTGTTTTAACATTGTCGTTTGAAATTACATTATCAATAGAATTGTGACATAGATTGCAGTTATACTTTACAACTTTTTTCTTTCTGCAGCGAAAATGTGATCAGTATTGGCCAACAGAGAATAGTGAGGAGTATGGAAACATTATTGTCACGCTGAAGAGCACAAAAGTACATGCCTGCTACACTGTTCGTCGTTTTTCAGTCAGAAATACAAAAGTGAAAAAGGTATGGAATGAATTGGGTAGGCTGTCAGGACATCTCCTTTTTATGCTTGTATGAAAATTACTGTACAACCAAGGCCAAATCTCGTAACAAACTTTGTTTCTAAAAAGTATTTTTAAAACATTTTTTCATAACTCTTTTGATTGACATCAGTGTATGGTGTGAAAGGTATTGGCAAAGCATATAATAGAATTTAACTGGCCTGATTGAGCTAATCTTTAATCTCTACATGAACAGCCTTCATTTAAAAAAAAAAATCATACTCTTAGGTTTTGGTAATACTCAGCATATATGGCAGCATCTGTTTGATTTAGCTTTTTTATTCCAATTTTCTGACAGATATAAAGCATTGTTTCCCAAAGTGTGTTCCAAGGAATACTTGTCCTGTAAGATTCTTGTAAACAGCAGATTCTGCTGTTCAAGAATGGGAAATGAATGCTACATAATATATATCTCACCACCATTTTAGAAATTTACAGCGAACATAAGTGACCAGAGCACTGATGTTAACAATAATACCTTTTTCTATAGAATTACTAATACCCTGAGAATCACATTTTGTGGAAATACTGTTTTCAGGTTATCTCAGTTTCTTTTTCAAAATCCACTGTGACAACAAATATCCTAGATCGATCATCATAGCAGTACAGCAATCCCCCTTAATTGTGGAAGGTATATTTCAAGACCCCCCAGTGGATGCTTGAAACCTCAGGTAGTACTGAAGCCTATTTATACAATGTATTTTCCTATACATACATATCTATGATAAAATTTAATTTATAAATTAGGCACAGCAAGAGATTAACAACAATACTGAAACAGAACAATAATAATCTGTAATAAAAGTTATATGAATATATACTGTTTCTCTTAAAATACTGTAATATTTTTGGACTGTGACTGACCTCAGGAATGTGAAACTGCATCTAAGGAGGAACTACTGTATTAAGAACTATAAATAGATGTTCATTAAAAATGTAGTTATTCCTCAGAACGTAGGTATGGCAGTTGTTTGCAGCAATGGGATAATTTTTTTTTCTTGGTGTCTTGGACATTTTGGAAAATGTGATAAAACTGTAGCCTCCTTGCCCCATTTATATTCACACTTACTCACATTTTTATATAAAATTTCAGTGGCTCCAAAGCCCATCTGTTATCCCAGGTTAACAGTCCTTTCTATGTATATTTATTTCCCAAAATGGCAGAAATAACATGAATATCAGTAGCATAGCAATACATCTGTATTCTCTATTATGAAATAGAGCTGCTGGCTGGCTCAAGATGATCAATAACAGCATAAAACTTATAAAGCCCAACTGATGGGAATATTTCAGGTATTTAAACAGGGCCCACTTACTCTTGTTTTAGAAACAGCTTAAGTCAGAGGAAGAAGTCAAATAGGAACTTTAGGTGTTTTACAAACTAACAGGAAAAAGTAGAAAAATGAGAGTTAACAAAAGAATTAAATTAAAGCCATCATGGGCCTTTGTACAACAGCACAGGACCAGACACCCTTCAAGCTTCAATGTTGATTAATGACCCTGAGTCATCCAAAATTTAGAAATTATAGAGGTATTGATAATAAATCGTATCATAGCAAGTAATCTATTTGGGGAAATATTTCATCTAAAGTAGTTAAAATGTAAAAAGTTCAGACAAAGGAAAACTACTCTGAAAAAGTCATTTATGAAAGTGACACATAAATGAGACATTGCCTCTGACTCTAAAGACAGAAGTATTTGACACTTAAAATCTTCCCATCGCTTCCTGGATAGTTTACAGCATCAATCAGCACTCTGGCTCCTAAAGGTCCAGCCTGGACAGTGGAGAAGGAATCAAAATCATAGCCTACAGAGACATGAAAGCAAAGTACTAAGATCTGAAGTTGGGGGCAGAAAATCAGGAAATGGAGGCCTTGCAGGAAAATTAAAAGTGCTTTGGATAGTTCTAAATCCAAAAAAACATGATACTAAATACTATTCATTCATTCTTAGTACAATCTTAAACAGTCTTCTCTTCTAAGTGATAGTGACAGTTCATATCCAGCTTGGTAAAGTCTCCATTTAATGGCATGAAAGTTGGCTACAAGAGGGAATAAACTAGCCTGGGAACAGTGATTAGGGTGAATGTGATCAGTGGTCATGTATCCGGACACCCTTACATTATTTTTTTCCAGAATGTCCACCCCTCACCTTAAAGACATCTTTTTTCACTTTTCTCATAGGGTCAGAAGGGAAATCCCAAGGGTCGTCAGAATGAAAGGATAGTGATCCAGTATCACTATACGCAGTGGCCTGACATGGGAGTTCCCGAGTATGCCCTTCCAGTACTGACTTTCGTGAGGAGATCCTCAGCAGCTCGGATGCCAGAAATGGGCCCTGTGTTGGTGCACTGCAGGTAGGGCCTGGGATTCAACATGTGAAACAGATGGGGCAGGGGACTTAGGCCTCAGTGACCTTGGATCACAATGACTGCTACTGTTTTCACTTAGAAGCTGAATCTTCCACTGGAAACTGGGATGGGTAAGACCTGCCATAGTCTTAAAGAAGCTGTATTCCTGTAACATTAAGAAATCATCTGCTGCTTCTGTGATTTTTTAAAAACTAGATCCTAGTTTTTATAAAATCATCTTATTAATAATATCAGCCAGGCGTGGAGGCCAACACCTGTAATTCCAGCACTTTGGGAGGCTGAGGTGGGAGGATCGCTTGAGCCCAGGAATTTGAGACCAGCCTGGGCAACAAAGTGAGACCCCATTTTTACAAAAAATAAAAGTGAAAAAATTAGCCAGCATGGTGGCACACGTCTGTGGTCCCAGCTACATGGGAGGCTGAGATAGAAGGATCCCTTGAGCCCAGTAGGTCAAGGCTGCAGTGAGCTGTGTTCATGTAACTGCACTCCAGCCTGGGTGATAGAGCAAGACCCTGACCCAAAAAAAAAAAAAAAATTACAAAATCCCCATTGTTTATAGGAAAAGTGTAGCCTGATCCTAATAAATAAAAATAATTACCTTAAGCACAAGAACTTTCCACACTACAATAGACATTGTGTTTTTGTAAATGGCTTTTCTGAAAGGTTCTTCTAAGTAACAATATTTATAGTATATATGAAAAGATTTCATTTTTAAATTTTTAGTTTATATGTTCCATATAAAATACCTTTTCAAAAGCACTGGGAAATCCTTGTATAAAGCTTGTTTTCTGTCAGCTACACTAAATGACTTTAGTTGGTTGTTTAAAAATACTTTTATTCTATTTCATTTGCAAATGCATTCTTGCCTCTTTTTTGTTTGTTTGTTTTAAACTTTGGTACTCAAATAGATGTCGCTTGTTCGGTGATTTACGTTGCAATGCTAAATGAATAACATGTCACCTATACTAGGTTATCTAAGTGGGGTTTAGGCTGGGCATGGTGGCTCACACCTGTAATCCCAGCAGTTTGGGAGGCCAAAGTGGGCGGCACCTGAGGTTAGGCGTTCGATACCAGCCTGGCCAACATGGTGAAACCTCTACTAAAGATAAAAAATTAGTCGGGTGTAGTGGTACACATCTGTAATCCCAGCTACTCGGGAGGCCGAGGCTCAAGAATTGCTTGAACCGGGAGGCAGAGGTTGCAGTGAACCGAGATTGCACCACTGCACTCCAGCCTGGGCAACAGAGTGAGACTCTGTCTCAAAAAAATTATAAAATAAATGGGGTTTAGATGGTAATTTTTCGAATCCAAAGTTAACAGTATGATAAAACAAAAGTGCCAGTTGAGTGTCTTCATTTCTTACAGCGCTGGTGTGGGCAGAACAGGCACCTATATTGTAATAGACAGCATGCTGCAACAGATAAAAGACAAAAGCACAGTTAATGTCCTGGGATTCCTGAAGCATATCAGGACACAGCGTAACTACCTCGTCCAGACTGAGGTAAGGAGTAGCTGCCAACGTCCTCATGAGATTCTGGCAAATGCTGTAACTGAAATTTGTTAAATGATAGTGAAGAGACAGATTCATTCTTTTAGGGCTTGCAGTAATTTACAGGTTTGTATTAGAAGACATTCTGACCATGATACTATTCTATGGATCATAGTTTTCTATTTCTGTATGGATCTTAACATTGGGATTCCTAAATAACTACACAAGTACTTATGAAACAGGTACAGTTGTTTCAAGAGCTGTGTTAGATGGTAGGGGAAGTTAAACATGTTGTCTGGCCTGAGAAATACATAGGAGAGGATGGTTCTAAAACCATTCATTGAACACAATTTCTTGATTGCTTATTGAGTAGAAGCAATAAGCACAGTATAGAATACCGTGATCCAGGCACAGTATAGAATACAGAGCTAAACTTAACACAGTCTCTACTGTAAAGTAAGTTTGGATTGATACAGTGAGTATTGGAGCAAATCACCTAGCTGTAAGTTCTTGAAGGAATTCACTGGGAGGTCCCTGTTAGGGGCAGAATTAAACAAAGGTACACTTCATGAATGACTGGCTAAACCTTAACTCTCCCTCAGTGACTACCATGTATTGTACCTCTTAGGAGCAGTACATTTTCATCCATGATGCCTTGTTGGAAGCCATTCTTGGAAAGGAGACTGAAGTATCTTCAAATCAGCTGCACAGCTATGTTAACAGCATCCTTATACCAGGAGTAGGAGGAAAGACACGACTGGAAAAGCAATTCAAGGTAGTGCTTTGAATAAGTTTCTTTGGCATAAAGCAAGGAAATGTTTTAAATGCCTTGAGTTTGGGGGTTATGTCTTCTTTGCATTAATCTATACACTGAAATGGATTACTGTTTGTACTCATTGTACTCCTTAAATGTGATGCAAAAGAAAATACGATTTTGACCATGTATGAATTGTTGGTGTTCAAGTAGATATACAGTGTTGTATTTTCTTCTGAGCAATTTATTACTTTATCTGAACATAAACATCAGCCCCTGGCCATAATAACATAGTACTTTAGAGTCACTCATTTAGTCCAAAAAATATCCTCTGTATTTTTTCTGAACTAATCTATCTTACCTTAATTATTAAGAATGATTACTTGTAGACATATTGTCCTAAAAATATGCCTATTTCAAAAACTATTTCAGAAGATAATTTAGAAATTTCAAAAGAATTACTAAACAATACTAGAGAAAAGTTAACTTTTCCTAAATGGTTGTTCTTTTTCTTTGATAGGGACATGAAGAAGCTTAAAAGCTGTTAAGGTTTATATGGAATTGACTGAAGTGAAGGTGAAAAAGAGAGATTATAAGGACTATTAAAATAATTAAGGCTCAGTCATCTGATAAACAAATCAAAGTTGCTTCTAACTTTGAAACATTGCCTCTCCAGTTACCAAGTGCTTTCCTATTTATCTTTGTCTTTTAAATTCTATTTTGCACATTGTTCTGTATGTAAATAGTTTCTCCCTTTGTATCAAGATTCAAAGAATGAGATGAATCTACAGTTTTAGTTTTCATGGTAAAACTTTCCATAGACTCTGAAACTTTCATCTGAATCTCAGCTGAAGAAATGAGACTGCCAAGCAAATTATACCAAGTGATATGAAATGAAAAATAGTTTAATTTCACTGACTTCAATCATAAAAGTAATTTAACATTTTTAGCTCCCGATTAACATTCTAACTACTATAAAACCATGAGGTAATTAATAATGAGGACACAGTGTATCATTGTAAATGTTTAACATGAATTCTTACAAAATATTAAGTACCAACATTTCTTACATTCTGCCTTTTTCATTTCTTCAATTTTTTTTATACATACTTTAAAACTTCATTTAAGAAATGCGGCTGGGCATGGTGGCTCACACCTGTAATCCCAGCACTTTGGGAGGCCGAGGTGGGCGGATCACGAGGTCAGGAGATTGAGACCATCCTGGCTAACACGGTGAAACCCCATCTCTACTAAAAATATAATAAATTAGCTGGGCGTGGTGGTGGGCGTCTGTAGTCCCAGCTACTCGGGAGGCTGAGGCAGGAGAATGGCGTGAACCTGGTAGGCGGAGCTTGCAGTGAGCCAAGATCACGATACTGCACTCCAGCCTGGGCGACAGAGCAAGACTCCATCTTAAAAAAAAAAAAAGAAATGCGACCAGGTAGTTGGTTCTTTTACAGGCACTAACCATTTTAGAGCTCAAGATGAAGAAGAAAAGAATCAAATTTGAAAATGAAAATTATATCCAGGGACCATGAGTTTTACTAAAGCATCTGGAGGAGAACACTGATCTCATGTACTCCATTAAGATGGATGCCAGCCCCCCAAAAAATAGGATTGACAAAATAGTTCAACCAAGCTACATAAACAGGAATAATAACCAAACTACTGGGCTGGTTACTTATAACAGCCTCAGAACAATGTTAGTTCAGTTCAACAGAAATGCACTGAGAACTAGTTAAGTACTCCTTTATCTTCAAGAAACATGATTAGCTCATAATAAATAGCATTAGGCAATCTTTTTTAATGTAGACTCACTTGGGTCTTTTATGCCAGTGAGTAATCACAGAAAAAAATTCACAGCAGCAGTGACATCATATAACAGAAGAATCCACATAGTTCTATAAATATCTATTGCACACAGCACCTGTTTAGGGCCTGATAGTAGAAATAAGAAAGATGCAATCAAGGTCACTGAGAGAAGTACCACTAGGAAAGCACAAGAGTGTTCTCTGGGGCTGGGCATGGTAGATTACACCTGTACTCCCAGAGCAGCCTGGGCAACACAGGAAGACCCCAATTCTATAAGCAATTTTAAAAATTAGCTGGTTGTGCTGATGATGCACCTGTGGTCCTAGCTACTCAGGAAGCTGAGGTGGGAGGATCACAGTTACAGTGAGCTACGATCATGCCACTGCACTCCAGCCTGGGCAAGAGAGCAAGACCCTGTGTCTTAAAAGGTTCTTTGTGGCACAAAAATGGTCTTGTTTATCAGTAATCTGCTTGGGATTTTTGCCAAAGCATCAAGCAAATGCTATCAATTGTATCTTTGAATGAAGACTAAAATGTTTTTTCTTTTTCAGTTGGTCACACAATGTAATGCAAAATATGTGGAATGTTTTAGTGCTCAGAAAGAGTGTAACAAAGAAAAGAACAGAAACTCTTCAGTTGTGCCATGTAAGCCTTTAAAATCAGTTTGTTAGTGATCTTTTATACTGGATTGTATGTTATGTACAGAGACAGCCACTACTCTGATGCACCCTGCAATTGTACTGTACGTGGCTATATGGTAGAAGGTTTTGAAAATGTCCTTTTAGTAACCTCATTAATATATGACTTTATACCAGCCTCTTACCTGGTACTACCAAAAGGGAAAATGTTATGCTTATTCAACTAAGGTAGTTTAATGAAACTGGGAGAGGTGGCTATCAGTGTCAGCAAGTTGCTGCATCTATCTGACATAGAATACAGCTTCGTTTCACCTTGGAATGTAAGAATTGGGTCACTTCTACAATATTATAACATAAAAAATAATAATAAAGCTGTACTTGCTGTGGCATTAACATTCCTTTACAACTTAGAATCCTGGATTAATCTATACAACTAGAACCACATTATTCAGTTACTGTGGCTATTGAGATCAAGGCACTGTTGACTGGGGGTGACCTTTGTATAAATAACTAAGGACACAGCTGTCTGCGTGCCGTAGACATAGACATGGGTGATCATTGGGGAGATTTATCTGTAATGAAAAAGGCCTCTAAGACCATCGTGGGCAGAAAAAGGGGTAGACATCGTAGGCAGACATGGAGAAAGGGGTTGGTAAAAGGGCAGAGTATATGTTGGTATAATTGTAGGAATAACAAATTAGAGTCAAAAGTTATCTAAAACCCTATGTCATGTCCATATAAAGTATTCTGTTACTGATCTGCTGTAAAAATCTCTCCCACAGTAAAACTGTATTCCTACAATGCCTGGGTCCTTCTGGGTATGTGCAGCAAAATTTCATTTTACATTCTGCCTCAGCTGATAACACTTGAGCTTGTTTAAAAATATAGATAAGTCTTAGAAAGGGAAGCCAGGAGGATATGTTATTCATCAAGCAAATCTCAGAAAGAGCTGTTGGTTCTGTGTGTATAATAAGGCAAATGTGGTGTTTTTGTTTTTTCCATATGATAGCTGAGCGTGCTCGAGTGGGTCTTGCACCATTGCCTGGAATGAAAGGAACAGATTACATTAATGCTTCTTATATCATGGTGAGAGTCAACAGTTAATTATAAATAAAGTCAATTAAACTGAAAGGTGTTAAAGAGCAGATACCACCTGTGTGACTGATGTCATTTTTGAAATAATTTCTCAATGTGTAATACGAAAAGTAGAGAGATTTCTGTATCTGGAAACTTTTTGGGGGTACAAAAATGCTTAAATTAAGCAGAATGCTTCTTCAGGAATTAATTTTATTAATTTCACACATCTAGTCTTTGAATAAATGTTGAAATTTCTGTTAAGTGAAAACAGCAGGGGTAACTAGAAGTGAACTGCACATGGAGAGAAATTTGTCTGCACAATGCTTGCAGAAGTACATCTAAAAATTAGCCAAATGTACTGAATGCCTTTCTCAATTATTTTAGTGTAGTCAAAACAATGCTATCTTATTTCACAAATATATTTTACTACCACAAAGTTAAAATAAAACATTCATATTCACTGATTTTTTTTTTTTGTCTTCCCAACTGAAGGGCTATTATAGGAGCAATGAATTTATTATAACTCAGCATCCTCTGCCACATACTACGAAAGATTTCTGGCGAATGATTTGGGATCATAACGCACAGATCATTGTCATGCTGCCAGACAACCAGAGCTTGGTAAGTAAAGCACATCTGCTATATATTAATGAGCCCATGAGGCTACAAGCATAAATTACTCTGATACTTTGCCATAGGGCTATAGTAACCATATATGCTAGGGAGGGAATTTAAAATTTTTAAATTCTCATCTTGAAGTCTATAGAGACTCCTTTCATATTCTCACAATACTGTCCCTATCAGTATCCCATTACTTGATTCTCTGATGCTACTGATATCACCCTTCAATTATACTGTCTGTGGTGGTATGGTAGAAGGTTTTGAAAATGTTTTTAGTAACCTCATTAATGTATGACTACACTAACCTCTTACCTGCTGTATGTCACTTTTGAAAAGTAAATAATTGTAGCTTACAGGTACTGAGTATGTAACTGTGTTTACATGTATTAACTTGTTTAATCCTCAACAATTTTAAGACATACATACTATTATTGTTTCACATAATAGCTGAGAAAACTGAGGGAACAAACTTGCTCAAGAGCACACACAAGTAACTGGAGCCAGGATTTCAACCTGAGTCATCTGTCTCCAGAGACCATGCTTATAATCATTTTGCTGTATATCCTACCCCAAAATATTGTGTCAAAAGTACTAATAATGTATCTTTTTTTCCCATTCCATAGGCAAGTCAGATCTACTGCAGGGATAGGCTATTTTGTTCCAACTTAAAAGTCTTTAAGACTAAGCTGCTACCACTTTCCCCTCCCGTAGTCCTTCTCTATTTCAGTCTCTAAACTATACAGAAGGTTTGTAAAACAGACTTAAACGTTTCTGCTTTGATCTTGTGGATACTTAAGTTTCAGAATTAGCTGGGTCTATAAAAGTTACTATGTGGACATGTGAACCCATAAGGTAAAAACAGAAAACATTGAGGATCTGCCTTTATGATAGTCAGATTAATGAGTTTTTTAATCAAAGAAGAACAGCATGTGACTGAACCCCCAGTCTTGGTGACATGCATTTGACTGTGTGCCCAGTCAGTAGGAACTTCTTCACTTTGTCGCATTTTGCTCCAGCTTCAGGATACCAAAACTGCTTCTGTATGATGGAATGGCAACAAAGTTGAGAATCTTAAACTAAAAGCTGGAGTGTAAATTTTCAAATTAGCTGGCAATAGGGTCTATTCTGTTTGGCATGTGGAAATTGGAGGCACTTAGGGTTGTTAAAACGTTCATTTGTTGGATGAATCAGTATTTTGTTATTGTCACTTAACAGAGGGCAATCACCATAAAGCATCTACTCAGCAGCTCATTTGTATGGGGAGGCTGGGAGAAGACTGGACCAAATAAGTGGATACATGTTCTGCAGACACTGAGGATATAGGAACATGCCATCTCAGTGTCTCTCTGAGGCCTCGGAAGGCTAGATTAGAATCATATACAACTGACCTCTCAGTTCTGAGATGGAGAGTTTCATCATTGCACAGTTTTTCCTAAAGACTGATATCTCTGAGTTCTTTTTGTTTGTTGTATTATTACTGCTATACCTTTACCAGATCATAATTCTGTAAGGAGCCCAAAAGTCACTGCTTTCTAACTCACAAAGTACTCACAAAGTACAAAGATGCCCAGATATCTTTGACCTATAAATATAGTTGTAAGCAAAACAGTCATGAGACCAGTGTGCCTGCTAAATTAAGAAGTAGCATTTATTTTTCTTAGACTTTCAAGATGAAACATTTTTTCTACCTTTCTTCTACCATAACTCAAATCCCTTTGGTAGCCTTTAAGCTAGTTAATTTACTATTCATGTTATCATCATAGTATTTCTTTAAGGTAAGTAGTTTTTATTCCCACTTTCCAGATATGGAAATTAAGGTTCAGATTAATTTACCCAGGATTACATCCACTAATAAATCCTGTGCTTAATCTGTGCATATTTGTTACATTTAGATGCCCTGTTCATTACCTTATATCTTTAATATCAGTGTCCTTGGACAAAACCTGTTAAAACCCACGACAGTTACAGACTTCTTTTGTATAGACTAAACCCAGTTGCTAATCTGTTTCCCCTTATGCTGAGCTTTAAAAATAAAAATGTACTTGGCAATAAGCTATATTGAAACTTGAAAGGGTGATAAGTCTTATTGGACTGTTGGCTCATTTCTAATGCAACAATGTAAGATTAAACAAAGCCTTCTTTGTTTTGAACATTATTCAGAATTATTTCTGACTTCAATGATAGTAGGTAGGCATCTTCAGGAAAATGCCCCATAGGAACCTATATACTACAGGAAAACTACAGTTTGCTATTTGAGCTGATTAGGATACGTGGTGTACATCATAATCATATTTCTCACAGTCTCCAACCTATGCAACAATTAACTTTCTCTTAGGCACCCATAGTTTTTAGGGACAGAATTCAAGTACCAAGCCTGCATATCTATTTTTAATCTTAAAATGGATGAACATTTAAAGCATGCCTGATTCAAGGCTGAAAGACTTTCTATGTTATCCCCTCTTGAAATATAACATTGACAGATTTACTTTTCTTTTAAAACTGCCTTGTACATACAGCCAACCTACTTACTCACACACAATGTTCCAAAAAAGTTCTATCCCTTGCCATTTATTAGCTGTGTGATTTTAGATAATTTATGGACCCTCTCCCCAAAGCCTTGTGTCTTCATCTGTAAAGACAGATGATAAAAAATCTCCTCAGGGTTAATATACAAAATTTGTACAGAACTCATACAACTCAATCATGAAATACCTGATTTTAAAATGGGCGAAAGACCTGAATAGACATTTCTCCAAAGAAGACATAAAGATGGTTCCAACTGGTATATGAAAAGGTGCTCAACCTCATTAACTTTCAGGGAAATGCAAATCAAAATACCTCACACCCACTAGGATAGTTATTTTAAAAAATCAAAAGATACCAAAAGCTGGTGAGGGTAACAAAGAAAACTCTCACACACTGTTGATGGGATTGTAGATTGGTAGAGCCATGATGGAAAACTGTCTGGAGGTTTCTAAATAAGTTAAAAATAGAACTACCATAAGATCCAGCAGTCCTTCTTGTGGGCATGTACCCAAAGGAAGTGAAATCAACACCTTGTAAAGATATTTGCACTCCCCTGTTCACTGCAGCCTTATTAGCAATCGCCAAGCTATGGAAACAACCTAAGTTTCCATCAACAGATAAATGGATAAAGAAATTGTGGGGTAGGGAGGAAATGGGAAGACGTAAAATAAATCAAGAGGATACAAAACAACAGATGAGGAAGAACAAGTTTAGAGATCTCATGTCCAACATGAGGACTACAGGTAACAAAACTGCACTATATTTGGGAATCATGCCAATATTGAGTACATTTTAGCTCTTCCTGCCACAAAAACGAAAGTGAGATGATGGGTATGTTAATTTGCTCCTAACTATAGTAACCTTTTTACTATCTGTATGTATCCGACATCATACTAAAAATATACAAGAAAACTTACAATGTTTATGAAAGTCCTTTGCAAAATGCAGTTCAACTACAGAATTATTAACATAATCCACAGGAAATAATTAGCATGTCTTGATTGCTTAAGCAATTGTGAAATAACAAAATTAATTGACCTAGATCCTGCTTCCTTTTTTACTATGTCAATATTACAGAATACTTTTCAACTGTAGTAAGTCCCCCATAGTGGGAGTGTTTCAGGTTGCTACACTAACAGGTGAGAGGTGCTAGAAAATGATTATCAAAATATATTTTACAATAAAATAACCATTCAACTTGGTATAATTAGATGGGAACATATAACTCTATGAATTCAGTTTAAAAGAAGGCTTGAGAGGTATGGGAAATGACAAAATCAGTATGCAAGAAATAAAAAACAAATGCTTGACAGAACTGCAGAGGCTTTTTTGTTTGTTTGTTTTTGTTTCCCAAAGGCAGAAGATGAGTTTGTGTATTGGCCAAGTCGAGAAGAATCCATGAACTGTGAGGCCTTTACCGTCACCCTTATCAGCAAAGACAGACTGTGCCTCTCTAATGAAGAACAAATTATCATCCATGACTTTATCCTTGAAGCTACACAGGTAACCTAAACCTCAGTTCCTCACTAATAGCCATACCTGGGCCCTGGATCATCATTCTAAATAATAATGAAATAATTTACCACCCTCAAGCCAGGCTCAGGCATTTAAGTAAGACTTAATTTTAAATATTTACATTTTCCTTTTTTCTTCCTTCAAATATTTGCTTTTTCCAGCTGGCTAGATGAAATGTAACAGTTCCTCCGATTCAGCATGCATACAAATAGGTCTGTTGACCTAATTATAAAAACAATATACTAGAGCTCAATATTTTCTTTGCCATCAGAAATGTAAGCTTTGCAATGTGTTGCAGAGATGATAATACCAAGTTTTTTAAGTAAATATTTTGCTGCCTTCTTGTGGGATAAGGTTGGGGGGGCTCTTATACCAGTAATTTAAAGGATGAGCCCCTTCCTTGTTTTCCTTTAATGTTATAAATAAGAAAATAGAGTAGCATATAAGGTCTTTAATAATTTATTGTCACTTGAAATTTTTGACTAAGCCAAATGAAATTGTTTCACTAGCATGACCTACTTGGATGTTTGTCTTGAGACAGGGTCTCACTCACAGTGGCATCATCAAAGCTCAAACTCCTGGGCTCACGTGATCCTTTCACATCAGCCTCCCGAATAGCAAAGACTAAGGCACATGCCACATGACTGGTTTTTTTAAATTTTTTAGAGACAGGTCTCCCTGTGTTGCCCAGGTGGGTCTTGAACTCCTGGCCACCTTGGCCTCCCAAAGTGCTGAATTACAGGCATGAACCACTATGCCTAGCCATGCTTTTTTTTTTTTTTTTTAAAAAAAAAAAAAAAAAAAAAAGCAAGCAAGCAAGCAAACCTTCTTGGCATTTTTCTTCTTTCCAACTGTGGTTTGGTCAACACACCATTGTTGAGAGTTACCTATAACACATGCTTTCTCAGGAGCAAGTTCTAGTCATTAGATTGTAGATATGTGAAATAAAGGAAGGGATTTGACTCATGTTGTATTGGTTACAGGATGACTATGTCTTAGAAGTTCGGCACTTTCAGTGTCCCAAATGGCCTAACCCAGATGCCCCCATAAGCAGTACCTTTGAACTTATCAACGTCATCAAGGAAGAGGCCTTAACAAGGGATGGTCCCACCATTGTTCATGATGAGTATGTATCTGTTTCTTAATTTTAAAATGTAGACAGTTTTTTTTGTTTAAGTTCTTGTTGAAAGCAGTAGAAAAGGAAGCCAGAATTTTAAAACCTATCTATCACCTCAGCTTGTGACAACTCCATGTTATTTCTAATGTGGACATGTACAAAGTGTTGTTGCTCTGTTTACATTGTCATATGTCAAACTCTTCCAAGACTCCCAGGTTCTTCTAGAGTATATGGTCGAGAAAGGGGGGAGTATTATATCTTAGCCTACAGAAGTAGACCTGCATGCATTTAGAGGTTTTATGTGTTAGTAACAAATGAGTAAATTAATAACTGTTTACATTAATTAAATAATTTTTTAAAATCCTTACACTGAATTTCAAACACTTGTTAGGGAAATAACCTTTTAAAATATGACTTAGTTGATGAGTCGAGATAAAACTAGTAGTATTAATGATAATATTTAAAGTTCATGATGTGTTTTAAAGTCTACAGTACTGTCTTTTGGGATTTAAAGATAAGGAATATGAATTCTCAAAGAGAAAAATAACTTGCACCTGGTCTCAGAGCTTCTAAGTGTCCGAATGGTATCCCAGCCCAGCACCTTTCCACTTTAATAAGAAGGAAAGGGTCATAGATATATCTTATTGTTTATGGATATTTGGAGCCAAACTTCATGGCCTGTAAGTTGGTTATATAATTGGGTCATTTCAGATCTCACAAACCTTTAGCCAATATTACACATTCCCATTTTTATTTTAGTTCCAAGGTAGCTCTTGGTCAGCAGCATCCATTATGTTCATTAAATTACCAACTAGCATAAAGTATTAATAAATTTGAAAGTGAAGCTTATTGTGAAGGCTTTTTTTCCTTGCACTAATGCTGTAACATGAAGTACACAAGGGCTCAGCACCTTCATTCACCTCAAATCACAGTACTCTCCTACTTGAAGTAATGTGTACTAGCTGCTTCCAAAAAATGTTATAGTCTTTCAAAACATTGGCCTGACTCTTAATTAGTAAGATGAAAACTTAAGATTTGAAAAGCATTACAGTTGAAACATTAATTAAATAGCACACTAAGTAAGATCACCGGAAATGTGACAACCATCAACAGTGGTTAAATAGCACAGACAGCCTCAAAATAACTGGGGAGTTGCTACTGAACTAAAATTTTGTGGTATGCAGTTATAGCATAAAGTTAGGGCATTTTCTAGAATTCCTGAGTTTTACCAGCTCTTATCATCTCTTGTCATCAAATTCTAATGTTACTGCCCAATTACATGACTGATTTTGCTGTTATGGTAGTACTCCGAGGTGTTTTGTCCTGAAGTCAGTAATGCACCTAATCTTATATTTTAGGGTAAGGAAAGAGGAAAAGAAAAATAACCACCAGTTAAATACTAAACAGAAGTGTTTGATTCACTTATCTATATTCAACTTTTGAGTAATTTTGTCTTATTCAGTGATTTTTATGTCACATGCTGAATATATATCCCCTCCGGAATTAATCAAATGTATACAGGCCTCATTCTTAGGCCTATATACAAAAAGAGCAAATTAATCCTAAACCAGTAGATCTGCAAATATCATATAGGTGAGATGCATTAAAAGCCACCAGTAGAAATGTATTAATTCATTTATCTACTCTCTGCAGGGAATAAGTTAATTCCATTGAAATTATTGAAGAGCAACTTTAAAATTTTTAACACTTGCTAGCTCTAGTGAAATACTCTGAACACCAGTTCCTTTTCAGTTTCCATCTTACCTACTTTTTGTACCTCTAAACATCACTTCCTGATGGCCTACAAACACCTCAAATTCAGCATAGCTACAACCAAACTCATCTTCCCTGCCTGCCCCTAATCAACTTAGTTGTACAGACCAAAAACATATCAGAGTTCTTTTTGAGTCTCCCTCATCTCCAGGTCTAATTGGCCACCACCAGGTCTTCTTGGTGCCATCCATTCTTTCAATAGACTTTTCAAAATCTTTTACAATCTGGTGTAAGTTTACATTTCCAGCTATCATCCCAATCTGCCACTGAAGTACTTCCTGCATACCACCTTGCCCCTACAAATCCTCTTTCCTCTAAGCGCCCTTTCATTCAACACAGTTCAAAAGTCACTCTCTGAGACTCTAACTCATCCCAGAAGTGCTAAGTGAAATCATTAACATGACATCTTTACCAATGCATACCAGCTAAATGTCATTCCTTATTATCATGTCACACCATAATTATTTGTGTACATGACTGTCACTCTCACATTGCTGAGGCCAGCAATGGTAATTTATTCATCCCAGTTTCCACAGGGTGAAACCCAGTGCCTGGGACAGCGTGGGTGCTAGATAAGTATTTGCATGAAATGGGTATGTGTTGTAAATTGTGATGACTTACAAACTATTAAGCCTATGTACCCCTATACAAATTGTCCCCAGAAAGCCTTGCTTTTTGTCTCATTTATTGCTCAAAGTCATTTTGGCTGCTTAAATTCTTCTTTTCAAAGTGTTTTTAACCTCTGTCAAAGGCAGGAGTGAACAGGCTTGGGGAGAAGGCCTGCACGCATTTGATATGTGAGGCAAAGAGTTGAACTTTTAGTGTGCAAACACTGTGACATCTATTTGGTCTTCATAGAGATCTTTTTAACACCTACTTTTGGGGGCGGCAGCGGCGGTGGTCTCAGGTGTGTCCCAGGTGGATGACATTTCTAGATAAGTGAGCTAAGAATAAAATTCCTAACCAAAAAGTAAACTGCTTCTATTTGAGGACAGGCACAGCTTAAAGGCAGACGGCTTCATTCTCAGCATTCTATAGTCAACTGTTCAAGATTATTCTGCTCAGAGGCTGATCTGCATCATTACTGTTGATTTTAAAAACAGCCTGTGTTCCCACAGAAGATGTTTAGAACATAAGCATCGTTCTCACATAGTCTTGTAAGACAGCTGTAGATCAGACCTCACCCAAATTACTCCATTTACTCACAGACTGAAGAAGAGTTCCCTGTGCAAATACTTAATTACTCACTCTGGAGATACGTGTATCACCCTACTGGATAGCATAATAATATAAAAATACTATCTGCCTTATTCACACCCATTCTGTCATGAGTGGACAATAAATAACAGTTTCCCAGAGGTACATGACATGTGATAACATCACTTTTAGGGCTAATAGTATTTTAACATTTTCTCAGTTTTAATTTCTAATACAGTAAATATTGACATATACAGCCCAAATAAACCCCTTGAAGGTCCTCAATAATTTTTTATTTTAATTTGGCCCTGAGATCAAAGAGTCTGAAGACTGCTAAGATGGACTGTTTTCTATAGCAAAGGCTGCAAAGACACCCACAAATCATAATTAATTCCAGTATTTTCACTTTTATTGAGAGCCTTATGGAAGGCTTTCGTGTTGTCATTCTTCCCTAAGATTGATACTTATTCAAGCTTCAATTTTTTTGTTTTCCTTTCCGCCCTACTGATTTCAAAGGGAAGCTCCATGTCTTCACAGTGTCAGGGTTATAACTCCGGATTTCTATCTTGGTTATGATTTTAAAAACAAAGTATTAAAAACTACAATAATTATAAGTAAATATATGAAGTAGTGAAAAATGGTTAAATGCCCACAGGTACCATCCTGACTATACAAGGAACCACAATGTGTTTGTTTTAAAATGAATATAGACAGAGCACTTAAAAAACATCACTGTACATCAGGAACTTAAAGTACTTTCATTTCTTTTGTAATGTCTTTGAAGTAAAGGCAGGGAAAGATGAGAAAAAATCAGGTTTCTTTCTTAACATCACTAGTTAAATAAGCATTACTTTTAATGGAGCCCTTAGAGGAAGTGGCAAACAAAATATCAAAGCCAGTGAATTTATATACTACTCTCATTTTATCTAGGTTACAGATTACTTATATCACTTTTGCACTAAGTCCCTGTAATTTTAAATGCAAATCCATGGAACTCAATGAACATTCTTTAATCCCACTTAGTTCCTAAACTTCTGAAAGAGAATGGCCCTTACTTTTTGTCTTTCTTCTGTCATTACGTTTGGTATGCAGAAGGTATTTAAAAGTATCTGTATATTTGATTGATCTGACTTGCTAGTTTCTTGTCATATTTAAGCCATATTGTATAAATACTTCCTTCATTTTGCTGCTTATTTAAGTGTGGCTAAATACAGGAAAGGCAACCCATGGAAAGGTGAGAGTAATCTCACATGGAGGGCATGCATACTCCGTAACAAACATACATGTTACCTGACTTTTCTATCTGACTGGCCACAGATAGCTTTGAAAGAGCTAAGAAAAAAGGGGGGATCTTAAGGGTAACCATTTCACTAGAACAGATTAAACAAATGTTAAATTCTTTCCCTCCCAAACAAAATCAGTACAAATGATTTTTTAATACCATGCTAAAATGATGTCAACTCAGTACAATTTAGAGGGAAGGCAACATGCTGAACAAAAACCAAAAACCACAATAAATCAGAGTTTAATAGGGTATTAAAATACATCCTCAGAGATCTAAAGGAAGATTTTATGAAATGAAGAATATTTATTATGAAATAGGAACAACTTAAGCCTAACAATGAGAAAAATACATTAATTCATGAAACTAAAAACTTAAAAGATGGGACACTACTGGAGTGCAGAACTGAAATAAAACTAGAATATGGAAGCCACATACAGAAGTTCTAACATATGTCTAAAAAGTTATCCATGGGGCAATAAAAGACAGGTTAAAGAGGAAGAAATAACAGCTGAGGATTTCCAAAAACAGAATAAAGTATTAAGTTCTTAAAGTGAGTGACCAGGATACATTTGATCAGTAGCATTCAGAGAGATTTGAATACCACAATTAACAAGCCTGATCTAATAGTGATATAGAGAAGTTTGCGCCCAAGAGAGACTATATAGAGAAACCTAGAGTCTCTTCAAACACAAACGGTTTATTTATATACATTAGCCATAAATGGAATTTCAATACATTCCCCCACAACAGATACCATACAAGGCCACATTCATTGATTACAACCCACTTATATTAGAAACCAACAGTGAAATAAGATCTCAAATCCTTATAACTAGAAACTGAAATCCTTACATCTAGGATTGCTTATAAATAATTCATGGATTGAAGATGTAACCAAAATAGACATTGCAAAGTACTTAAGACTAAATGATGATAAAGGCACTGCATTTTAAAACCTGGTGAAATGGAGCCAAACTGTACTAAAAAAAAAAAAAAAAAAAACACAAAAAGCCTGTGTAAACTCTACATATTACAAAGGTTAAAAATAAATCAAGCATTCAGCTCAAGCCAGAAAAAGCACCAGATAAATCAACAAAAAGTACAAGGAATTAAAAGCAAATAGTAATGAAAATGGGGGCTGGAAGGAGATAGTAAAATTTAAGCAATAAATAGTCTAATAAGAGATAAAGTTTTGGAAATATGATGAAGGAAAAATTCTACCATTTATCTGTAGCTACATTAAAAACATTCAAGAGTTGGCCAGGCACGGGGACTCACATCTATAATCCCAGCACTTTGGGAGGCCAAGACGGACAGATTACCAGGTCAGGAGTTTGAGACCAGCCTGGCCAACATGGTGAAACCCCATCTCTACTAAAAGTACAAAAATTAGCTGGACATGGTGGCAGGCACCAGTAATCCTAGCTACTCGGGAGACTGAGGCAGGAGAATAGTTTGGACCTGGGGAGGCAGAGGTTGCAGTGAACCAAGATCGCGCCATTGCACTCCGCCTGGGCGACAGGGCGATACTTCGTCACACACACACAAAAAAATTTGAAAGTTGTTAATTTGCTTAGGTGCGATAGTATGTTTTCTTTAAGTGCTTATCTTTTAGAGTTTGATACTAAATTATGACTAAAACACCTGAGATTTGCTTCAAAATATATTGGGGAAGAAACAGAAATGAAATGAGAATGGCCATGAGCTGTTGATCATTATAACTGAATGATGACTACATGAAGGTTACTGTACTATTATGCTTTGGTGTCTGTTTAACATTTTCTATAATAAAAAGCTAAAAATAATACATATTTTAAAAGAAAATAAGCATTTAAGATTTTATAACTCTATACTAATAAATGTTTAAGCCTAGAAATAAGCATAGTAAAATAACACTTAGTGAACACATGGTATGTGGTGTGTGCCAGTCTCTGTTCTGAGCCATTTACATGTATCAGTTCAATTTTAAACTCTAGTCTCACTATGCGATCTTGGCCAGTTACTTCACCTAAATGTGCCTTATTTATTCAACCTCAAACGGAGATAATACTGGTACCCATACCATAGGGTTACTGTGAGGACTAAGTCGGTACATGTAAATACCTATAAGAGAACATGGCACATAAAGCACAACACATGTTAGTGATCACTAAGAACTGAATAAGAGAATGAGTTTCCACTTGTTAGGGCCCATAAGTCCTGACCAAGGCTACATATGAACAGTAACATACAGAAGATTTAATGCAACATTGATTTAAACAAAAAAGGCTTAGCACCAGAATGGAAATGTATAGGCCAAGCTTACTTATTTGAACTCCGATGCAAAAATGCCAATAAAAAGTGTCTAATAAAACCTAGTATATTAAAAATTAATTACACATCATGAAAAACTTATCCTAGTAATGCAGAGCTGGTGTTAAGCTTTTGATATATTACCAAAAGTTTATCAGTAAATTCAGGACATTTTTAGAGATATTTAAAAAAAAAAATCAATAGATACTGAAAAGCGTACAATAAAACAACACCCATTCATGACCCCCCTCCTCCAAAAAAAACCACTTAGAGTAAAAATAGAAAGCATCCTCTTTACCTTTATAATTGTTATTTACCAGATGCATACTAGCAAACATTTTAGTATTAAAAACTTAGAAGCTTGAACATTTAAGATACATGATACTTGCTTTCAGTGCTAGTATGTAAGCCTATGTAGGTGCTAGCCAACACAGTAAAAGCAGAAGATAGAAGAAGCATAAAAGTTGAACAGAGGGAATATTCGCATTATTGGCAGATAAAGATGTCAACTACCTAGAGAATCCACAAACTATTCAAACTTAAGCCGGGTTCTTCTGTTTGACCGGATACAATTTCACCATGTGAAAATCAGTAACTTTCCCATGTATGAAGTGAAACTAAACAGAAAATGTTGTCACAAAAGGAGGCCATTAATAGGAGTAACAAACTCTAAAGTACCTAAAAATTTACCAAAAATGAAATTGGCAAAGACTATAAAGAAAACTATAAAACCTAGTTAAAAGCTATAAAAGGCCTGAATAAATGGAGAAAAGACATCATGCTCATGAAGAGAAAAACTCAAGATTGAAAAGATGGTAATTTCCTCAGATCCATCTATATATTCAGTGCAACCTAATCAAAATCCCAACAAAAATGTTTGTGTTCCTTAACAATCTGGTTTCAAAATTACTATGAAACAGGATGGAGTCGGGTGGAAGGTTAGAGTTATTTGGACATAAGTGTACCAGTAAAAAATGAAAATTGTATGTTTGAATCACTAAAAACAATATGAAGTAAATGTAGAGACAGCCAAGACTATTACAGAAACTTGCTTTATCGGATATCAAGACTTATTAAGGAACTGGGATACACATGGGGAGGTACAAAAAATAGACAAACAGAATAAAAGGTCAAAATAGAGTTCAGAAATAGGCTTGCATATAGAAGAATGTAGTACATGCTAAAAAGGAAGCTGATGTCAATGAGAAAAGATCACAATGTAAAATAAGAAATGCTGGGACAACTGGTTATCCAATGGAAAAATAACTATAATCAGACCCCTTCCTTACATCAAAGCAAGAATAAGACTCAGATGAATTAGACAATTAAATGTAAAAAAGTAAAATTAGAACATGTAGGAAAGTATCTTTAAAAAAAAGGTTAGAGAAAGCATTCTCAAACAAGATTCCAATAAAAGACAAAAATAAAAGATTTATCAACTTGATTACATCTAAACTATACTTCCGTATAACAAAATGACCACAAACAATGTTAAGAGAAATAGATTGGGGGGAAAAAAAAACTCACAAGTACTACAGACACTGTAAAAATAACTCCTATATAAATCATTTTGAAAGAGGCAAACTTACTAGAAAAGTGTTAATTAGGCAATTTCAGAAGAGAAAATATAGATGGTCAATATTCAAAAAAAGACATTCAGCCTCCCTGGTAATCAAGGAAATGTAAATTAAAACCCTAGTAAGATACAGTCTTCCACTCATCAGACTGGCAAAAGTGTTTCAAGTTTAAAACGATGAGGAGAAGCAAGTATTCTCATGCTGGGAATAGTATGAACAGGTAACAACCACTTGGGAAAGAAATACAGTAGTATCTTTAAAACTTAAAATGGGCATACCTGGGACTCTAGCCCTTCTACTCAGTACCTATGCTAAAGTGCACAAATTCAAACAAGCTAAATGTCCATCTAGAAGGTAAACTTCGTATGCATGTAGCAGACGAAATAATGATGAAATAATGAGTTGAACTGAAATGTAGTGATATACCTAAATCTGGAAGGCTGTATCTACATGTGTAATAATTTTTACCTCTGGAGAGGTTACCTCTAAAGTTGGGGGGTGGTGGCTAAGGGGGACTTTGGTCTTATTTGTATTAAAGATGTAAAACATGTAATATTTTAATGTTATGTAACAATTTAGAAATGACATTTAAGTTTTTCAAAAAACAATGGGCACAGGGCATCTGAACTCCAGTCTCATCTCTGTCACCAGCCAGCAACAGCATCTTGAACAATTCATTTAATCCATCTGTTTTCTCATCACTAATGTGGAAACTATGTTCCATCACAGATTCCTGTGAAAAGTGGAGTTACCAACCTGGCCTGATGGAAATTTACTACCTTTCTAAGACTTTTTTGTGAAGCAAAGAGAACCATATTTATCTTTCCAAGGATTTCATAGAAAGTGCTCTCATTAGGAAAGTTCCACTTCAGTGCCAAAAATAATTACTTCATATGAAATTAATTTTGGAAATTGTCTGTTTGGAGCCATATATTTCCATTTTTTAATTTTTCATATTCTGTAAGTTCAATTTAACTATTTGGAACGGTTTAAAAAAAATTCAGAGCCCTTCATCACTGGCTGCTTGTCCAATAACCTCTAGTTAAGAGGTTCTCTTTATTGTTTTTTCTATTGTACCACCCAACTCATCACCAATACCAAATCATCTTTAGCTCTCCCAAGTCTACTTCTGAACCTCTCATTTCCTATTAGATATCAAGCTAAACGTCTAATGAACCAATTTGGGATATTCCACTTCATAAACAAATCTCACCTTTATGCTAGCTTCCAAATCCCTCCCCCATCCAGCATTTCATTCATTCGTGTCTTTAGAATAAACGTCAAAACAGTCTACTTAGTTTCTATGAAAATACATGACAGTAATTTCGTTTAAATATATTTGGTCCCTTTATACATCTGAAATCATATCTTTTTTTTTCTCCCCCAGGTATGGAGCAGTTTCAGCAGGAATGTTATGTGCCCTTACCACCCTGTCCCAGCAACTGGAGAATGAAAACGCTGTGGATGTTTTCCAGGTTGCAAAAATGATCAATCTTATGAGGCCTGGAGTATTCACAGACATTGTAAGTAGTGTGCTTATGTGTAAAACCTGTACTACATCAGTTGAAACTCAGACTCACAGTTTAGAGCAGTTGTTCTCAACTGGGGGTGATTTTCCCCCACCCAGGGGACATTTGGCCATGTCTGGAGATTTTTTTGCTTGTCACAACTGCAAATGGATGGCATCTAGAGGATACAGGCCAGAGATGCTGCTAAGCAAACCACAGAGCACAAGACAGCCCTCAATACCATAGAATTATCTGGCTCAAAATGTCAGTAGTGCTCAGGTTGAGAAGCCCTGCTTTAGAGGATAGTATTTTCCGGTTATCTTAATGAACTATCAACATTGAGAATTGGTTCCAAGCTAACAGAGATCAAAAGAACATGAAGAAGGTATAGGTCTTGACTATAATGGATTCTCAAATGATTTTTTTTAAAGTTTCTTAGATAACATTTATGATATTTCTGTTTCTCTAGTATGTTTTTCACAATTACCATTTTAATCGCTATTTCTAGCTTACATGAAATGACTAAGCTGTTCTTTGGCTCAAACTGTCTTCCTCTTGTTTTTCAGGAACAATACCAGTTCGTCTATAAAGCAATGCTCAGCTTGGTCAGCACTAAAGAAAATGGAAATGGTCCCATGACAGTGGACAAAAATGGTGCTGTTCTCATTGCAGATGAATCAGACCCTGCCGAGAGCATGGAGTCCCTAGTGTGACTGGAATCCTGAAAGGGCACTTAATTTGTAAACTTCTGAAGACTGAGAACTTTTTTGAGGCCTTTTTTGCCAGACTCTAGGTTATACAATAACCCAGTTACTTTTTTACACTGATAAAAGTTTTGATATTTATTTTTTGCCATTTTATGTCTTACTGGTATCCTACTGAGCATTTGCACCTGTGTTCATTTCACACATGGAAACGCAATGTTACCTAGTTTGCACTATATGATCAGTGTTACTGCCTATAATCTTACACAACAGCAAACCCTGATGTGACATTCCATCACAACGTACATGCTACTTTTTTTTAGTTCGATACAGTGAAGGTCTTTGTTACGACAGTGAATATTGCTTTTATTATTATTATTATTATTATTATTATTGCTAAAGCAGTTGCATTCTACTAGCAGGCAATGCTGTACTTTTCTTCAGTCCTCCTCTCATTTTTTTTAGGCACTGTTCAATACTGTATGCCTTCTGTATTTTAATGGAGTGGATAGCATTGTTTTCTTTTACAGACTAGCAGGCTATTGGGAGCTAAAAAGGTCTGTTAATGTCATGGCCTTGAAACAGTTCCATTTATGCCGGTTAAGAGATCCCTTAAGAAGTTAGAAGGCTTAAGAACTGCTTCATGTGACCATCCCTTATTAGTTACAAAGTTATATTCACAGTTTTTAAAAAATGTGTCAAAATAAAGGATAACTGTATTACAGCTTTCACAGTAGCTATGTGGACAATGTGTGTTATTTCCATTTTGACTCTCTGAAATAGCTACATCCTAAAATCAGGGCTATCTTTAACAATAGCAAGAGGGCAATATTATATACAACTCAGTTAGGAGACCCTTTAGTTATTCTCCATTAATGCTTCTCAGTTTATAATACCATACCTCATAGTAGGTAGAAGAATGAAAACTACTGCAGGTGTGTAATTTTGAAACTAGCCCTCTAAAAATTCCCTATTACTCATATAGCAATCTAATAAAAACTACCTACATAGTTACTATTCTTTTCTTCTTTGCCAAATGTTTTATAATAAATCTCTTAATTATATACATTCTTCTACTTAAGATTAAATTGGAAATACTTTATTAGCAAAAGTCTTGGGACTATCTAAACTCCCACACATAGATAAATCTGATTTGGAGAGAGAATTAAAATATTTAATTAAAGATGATACCCACATTTTCAAGTTTTTAAAAGAGGGAGATGGCTTTGTATGCTTTTGTATAGTTTAGTGTCAAGAACAGATACACATCAGTAAAAGACACCAATAATCATTAGAGCTCAAGGAAGTTATTTAGTGCAGCCTCTGGAGCCATATTCACCCTGCAGTGCATAATGGGAAAATTGGGAGCATTAATAAGAAATTTCAGTAGTGTTCGTTAGAAAAATAAGCTACTTACTGAGATCTGTTTCTTCTATTGCATGTTTGCTTTTGAGGGACAGCTTCTGTCAAAAGTGAAATCATCACCAGAACTGGGCCTGTTAAGAAGAATAGGGTTTTGTTTACTTTTTATGTCAATTAACTTCAACAAAAAGGCCACGCTGGCTCCTGTCATGCCATCTGGGTAGGCATTAAACATTAATGATGATCAGCACTGAGGTTCTATTTATCTTGAGTTGGCTTTCATAAAGTTTGTCAGAATGGTGCTGGAGGACCAGAATTGCTAAGGAGAAAGAAGCTATGGGCCAAGTTAAAGAATTTGAATGCAAAGGCTAGGTCAATGGAGTTTTTGTAAACTACATAACTTACCAGGGTTTATCTCATCTTCTCAATACACATGGAATACTCTGCTTTTCAAGAGGTGTATAAGCTAGTCTTAAGATAAGATGTTCAAGAGAGCATGCTAAGTTGCATGTGCTATAGATGACAGACACTTTTACAGCCCCTCCGTTCCCACCAGAGGTGACACAGGAAGCTCTGTAAAGTTCAAGTAAAGCTTGAACACAGTAACAGTACAACTGCCAGATGCTGAGGAGAATCAGGAAAGCAATGAGCTAGACTTTTCTTTTAGTCAATTAAGTGGGTTATTTTAGTTGCATAGAGTATTGATATGTGTTAACTCTTTTTAGTAGATGGCAAAGTGGGCTTGATGTTCAAAAATAATGTTCAAGTTAGGGTACATGGTCCCTTTCTCAGTGATTTTTTTAATAAAAGTAAACATTGGTTCAAAGACAAAGAGCAAGTATTCCCCCCTGTGCTATTTATAGAGGGCTCAATTCATGGAAAGGCAGACCCTCCAATGCAATTCTGTGGCTATCTCTTACAGTGGTTTCAGAATCACAATAAAACAGCTAGTAAATAGGATAGAAACAACAAAAGAGTTTAGAAGTTCCCTGTGAGCAATCTGTGTGTCTCCAGCAAGCTTGAACCAAAGTCTCCATATCCTGACCCACTGCATTATAAGCAGTTCCTACTTGCCCATCTTGCCAAAGTGGTCCACACACACTTCGATGAGGACAGTTATATTTAGCAGGTCCTCATCCCTGCAAGAGACAGGGATGTCCTTGCAGACATCCCTGCAAGATCCTCACTATTATTATTCATGTGTTATTGGCAAAAACATAGCTTGCATCTTTCCAGAGGCAGAGTTTCAAAGACAGGGTTTTCTTTGAGACATAAGCACATTGCTTACATACATAACAAGGTTATTAACACTTGCACTCAGGGGAAAGGAAATAGCTATTGCAAATTAATGTGTGCTACTTTATAAAATAAGCTGTTTGTGTATATGAATTTAGCTCTAGGTAAGCAAAATGCACACATCATATAAAAATAAATTGCAATGATCAGACCAAATGGCTGTGCTGGACATCAAAGAAAAGACACGTTGCCATCAGGAGAACTCTTTCTTACATGCGATAGCCAAGATATCTTCTTTAATATGAAAAAAGTTAATTTCTGAATTTCAAAAAGAATAAAATTAGCTAATTGGTCATCCTAATTTTTATGCCTTTAGAGTTTTTAGTCTATTCAAGTAGAAGAGTCCAGCAAGGCCAAAGAAGGGTTATGGTGTTCAAGTTCTGGTTGCTGGAGTTTTTAGCCCAGAGTGACATATTGAAATCAGTAAATAGTTATTTTATAATGACACAGCACAACAGCCTTGTTACGAATTTTTCTTAAATGCATATATACTGTATTTAAAATTAAAATATAGATACCAATTTACCAAAGATACATATTACTAATTCTAAGCAAAAATTAAAAAAAAAAACCCAACTCATCATAATTTAAGAATCAAAATGTAGTTTTGTCTTAAGAATTTAGCGGTTATACTGGAAATGCATTTTCAACTCCTATGTTCTAAAGTTTATGTTCAAATGGTGCCAGTGAATTTTTATATGAAGGGAAAATGCCTGCTTTTTTTTTTTTTTTAACAGATGTAATTTCACTTAATCCTTTGCGCTTTCCCTTAGTTGCCATTTAACACACAATCCTGGCTTTACTTATCTCTTGAAAGAAGGCATGCTACAAATAGGAAGGAATTGTAATAATGATATTTGGCCTCTACTTTGTCTTAGCTGTTAAACTCTTTTTAGTATTTTTGTTAAATATTTGCGAAGGGAAGCATTTTCTACAGAGGATAATTAATTTCAAGAAAAATATCTTGAGTTTTAAGAAATAAACATCTCCAGAAAAGGAGACAGTCAATTTTATAAAATGTCGCAACTCTCCAACATTTGGGGTAGTGACTCCTTTTTTGTTAGGACATTTGAAACTAGCAAGCAGCCATTGTTTCTAAAGAATTCTGCCTTCATGTTGACTCATGTTTCTTTCACTTCATTTTGAAATAGCTAAAAATCATTAAAACTGTAAATATTTTGTTGCTTGGGTAAGCATCTTCTGGGAACTTTGTATCTATGGTATATAATCATAGAATTTTATATTTTCATATAAAGCTAATTTTTTTCTAGTTTCACCTCCGTCATAGTTTTTTTTTTTTTTCCTTTTTGTGGTGGATATGTGAATTCAACTTTCTGTGTATTGAAGTAGCAGAAACCATCTTTACATTCCAAAAGAATCCAACATGTGTTATTTCTTTGAGGCAGTGATTGTGAAAGTTGGGTTTTCTTTTTAATTCCATTGACCATTTGTGCAATAGGAATTAGACATAATTAGTCACTGAATACATTCGTCACATTGACCCATTTGGAAAAAGTGGTTTTTTTTGTTTTTTTTTGTTGTTGTTGTTGTTGTTTTTAATATTTGTTCAGGGGGAGGGATTTTGTAACCTGAAAATTTTCCCTTTTTCTTCTGTTTAAACTATATCAAATCATTCTATTATAGTGTTATTTAATATGTAAATTGTATTGCTATACATAAAATAAAGTATGGTTTTTGATGTATTCAGTAGTGTTGAGCATTTCTATGAAAATGTCTCTATCCAATAAAATCAGGTTACTAGTCTCCCTTAACAGATCACATTAATACCCACCAACCCTCTGGTCTAAGTTTTCATGGTAGTAAAATGAACATTGGTAGTCATCTTTACACAGGCAGCAAACCAAAAAGAATGGTCTTTGCTGGGTTGATTTATCAATGTTCTTTCTCCTTTAAAGAGTAAACAATGACATTTTTACCTGCTTATCTAAGGAATCAAACTTTATTCGGTTTATGACTCTGCTGCTAAGTTGTGAACAGAATTACTATTTTCTCTAGTGTATCAACTAGATTTGTAACAGCTCTCTTAATACTTACTATGTAGGATGAAGGATATATCCTGGTAAGACTTCTGAAAAATCTGTATGTGTAGGATCAGTACAATTGCTTCTACTTAACAAGGACTTTTGACGTTTCCAAACAGGTATACAAGTCCCAAACTTGGCAGCTTTGGCCTACCATTCTGTCTTAACTTTTAGTGGCTCCACATCGGGTGCTCAACTCTTCCTACCCAAGGCCCCAGTTTTTCTTCCCATAGAGATAAGAGCTGATACTTCACTCTCGTTAAGTCATGAGGAATTTAAGAAACTGTGTGTGAAGAGTATGGGGAAGAATGACTCTAGCACAAAAGAATGAAATCTCTTAGGATATAATCCTAGTCTTCCTCAAATTATACCCATGGGGAAACTACTACCCTATATCATAGGATACACCAGAGGTCCACAAATTGATGGCTTGTAGATTGCATTCAGTCCACAGATACATTGTATTTGGCTCATAATTTTAAAATTTGTATTAGTTACCAATATTTAAAAAATGAAAACTTTTGCATTAAGATTCAGGTTTCAAGCTCCTTTAAAAAATTTGGGTGTTGTAACAGGCTCACACTCTCCCATGACAGTAACAAGATGGAAATGAACAGCAGTTTTCACACTTAGGTGGAATATATGCTCTCCAGTTCACCAAAGTCTACATTGCTCCCTATCACCTTATGTCTAGCCATCATCGGTCATTTAATTAACCTGCCTGGATCCTGTGAGCAGTTGCCTCTGAGATATCCTATAAGAATTATGACACCATCTTGCATCTCAGGCTAGTAAACCACCAACCAAGAGTGGCAGTAGAACTATCTCTAAGTCTTTCATCATGAAAATCCTAGACAACCAGCACGCAGCACACATTACTAACTACCTCTAAGTTCACCCAAGATGATTCCATTAAGCAGCAGTTACGACTATTCAAAATCATTTTAAAAAATCAATTTTCTACTCCATGGTTTTTACTGCCCAGGACATAACCCTAGACAAGGAAGCTTCATTTATGCTACTACAAATGGCAGAAATAAACCAGAATACAAAAAGCTACTGGTCCAAAACTCTATTTTTAAACAGCTAATTGTGGAACTTTGAGATTTAGAAACAAATCACTACTGACCATGCCTGGATTCAGAGACAGGATTGAAGACAATGGCTTTAAATTCCTGCCTATGTTAGTAAAATCACATAAAGGCACTAGAAGATGGGAACCAGAAGTTGGTTACTAGCAAGTTAAAATTGGCTTTTGTGATTATGAAGTTTGGCAGAGAAGGATAATTACACCAGCAGTTTATCTGAATATAACAATTATGTTGCTCAAAAGTTGAAAAGAAGAAATTAACTTTATCTAATTTGTGGTAATTTCAAATCATTTGACTTGTAGTTACTGGCCTATAAACTATTTTCCCTTTCCCACACCCTACACTTGCAGGGTGTAAAGGCAGGCTTTGCAGCAATATCCAGTGGGCCTTGCAAAGCTTAGGAGAGCATTCTAAACCAGAGACATCTTTAGCACTATGTTAGGATCCATTCCATAAGCATTTCCTGCATGTCTACTACAGACCACATGTTAGTTATACTCTATATAGAAAGTAAAGTTGTTGGCAGAGGCATTTCAAGTTAGTTGAGACAAAGATGATAATTTAGTCTTAAAAAAATTAGTTCTTCAATTTATTCCAAAATATTTAGTTGGCACTATAGTAGAGATGGTTTTTAGGGAAAGAATAAAAAAGACTATTGTGCACCAATGTGAGCAAACAAGTAAAACCTGTAATCACAGACACTATTACATAGTATGCTGACAAAATTCTGTTTATTCTATATTAGTTACTATAACTCAGAAAACATTTTTCCATACCGTAAAAAATATTCAAGGATGAGGACTACTGGGTCAATTCTGCCACTTACGGTGTTATGAGGCAAGTTACTTCACCTTCCTAAGTGCCATTTTCTTCATCTAAAATACAGAAACTAATGTTTACCTCCTAGACTGCTCTGAGGAGTAAATGAGATGATGCATGCAAAGATCTTGGGATAGTAGATAGTTAAGTACTCAATTAATACTAGCCATTTTAAGTATCACATAACCCTGCTTTATTTAATTGCTTGGCAGACCTTCTATCAATAATGAGTCAACCTACCTAAGCTTGCCCAGTTAAATAGAAATACTGAGAAATTTCTGTCACTAATGAAGAAGTTCACAAAGTCAAATAAAGGCCGGGCATGGTGGCTCATGCCTGCAATCCCAGCACTTTGGGAGGCCGAGGTGGGCGGATCATTTGAGGTCAGGAGTTTGAGACCAGCGTGGCCAACATGGTGAAACTCTGTCTCTACTAAAAATACAAAAATTAGCTGGACGTGGTGGCACACACCTATAATCCCAGCTACTCACGAGGCTGAGGCAGGAGACACTTGACCCCGGGAGGAGGAGTTTGCAGTGAGCCAAGATCATGCCACTGTACTCCAGCCCTGGTGACAAAGTGAGACTCCGTCTCAATACAAAACAAAACAAAGCCAAGTAAGATCCAAGAGAGGTGAATGGGGCTGAAGGTAGGTAGTGAAAGCAACACATACGTCCTACTGTCCAGAAACAAGAGTGGCAGAAGCAGGGAATGGATAAATATACATGATGCCCCAAAGCTTGAATATTTCTCTTCTAACCATTTAAGTCACTCTGTGCCTTCTAGGAAAGTTTTGTGGGTTTTTTTTTTTTTCCCAAAAAAAAAAAAAAAAAGCTCCATAATTTCAGAAAAGTGCAACAGAAGGCTTAATAATATTTGTTAATGTCAAGGACCAGGCACAGAACACTGCACAATACTATGAAAATGGTGAATGTTATTTCCGTCACTAGCAGCAGTGCTCTCTCCCTGCCCCAAAACTCTATAAGGCAATACAAACAATGATAATTTCTTTCTCCTCAGCCAATTTTTATCTCCTATATCTCTCGCTACTTTCAGTAGATCACTGTCATTATCACAATCATCATCATCCCTTAACCTAGCCTTACCTGGCCTCATTAGACATTCATTATTGTATTATGAAGAAGTAGCCATAAATTACAGGCACTTCATGTTTTGGTATTTATATGGTGAAAGTATCTCACTACATACATAATATTATCTGTTCCTTCTGTCAACACTATTGACTTATTAAATAAGTTATGATTATTTTTCTTTTAACACTTGGTGTTTAAACAGTAGATTTACAATTATATGCCAATATTTAACATTTTCATGACTCAGGAATCCTGACAATGTTTCAAAATTGACCACTTAAAAATAGCTATATGGGATTGGCTCTTATAATAGATTATTAGATATGAAACATTTTCCATGGAAGGATGGACAATCATGAGAACTTAAACAGAATTTATCATTAATATTCGTTATTAAGATAACTTTTGCTTAAGACACATTGCTTAAGAATATGTGAACTGGATTTTGTGTCAGAACATTCCAACATGGTTAGCAGTTCTTTTCTGAGATTTTCTTGTAATATTTCTCTAATGTTTCTCTTATCTTACTGGTTAGGAACATGCTAAGAACAACCTGGGGTCCAAAAAATGCAACTCCCTTAGGTGCTTTTGCAGAGTGAAAATTACTCAAAAAGTTTGATGGGATTTTTCACTACCTCAATATTTGCTACTTTTCAAATCTCCATTATTATTGGATTTACATCTAAACGCTGGCATGCCCCAAGCTTCTGTTGAAGTAGACCTTAAGGTAATTCCATCCAGATCCATGGAATTATGTACTTTCTATATGCCAATGACTCCCAAATATCTTGTCCAAACCTATGCCCTGAACTCCAAATTTATATCCAGCTGAACATTTATCATCTCCATTTGTATATCTAATCAGCATCCCAAACTTAACATGACAAAAGCAGAACTGGAATTTTGCCCCTAACCTGTTCTTCCCCTAGTCTTCTAACAGTAGTAACATCTACTCAGGTAATCAAACTAAAAATCCACCTGCCATTTAATAAGAGGAAACAATTCAATTTTTTAACACAGGAAAAATAGCTGAACAGATACTTCATCAAAGATACATAGCTGGCAGGTAACACATAAAAATATACTCAATATCTTTAGTCATTAAGTAAATGCAAAATGAAACCACAATGTAATACACTTATTAGAATCAGTGAACTTGAAGACAGGTCAATATGTATAACCCAAAATAAAAAAAAGAGAGGAAAAGAAAGAAAACAGTGTAAAGAATCCAAACACCGTGGAATAATATCAAATGATGTACATATTGTATAACTGGAGAAGAAAGAGATAAGGAGACAGAAGAAATTCTTGAGGAAATGATGACTTAGGTTTTCCTGTATTCGTGACATCAAGCCACAGATCCAAGGATATTAGAGAACACCAAGCAGGATGACTACCCCTCCTACCCCCCAAAAAAATCACATGTAGGCATATTATAATCAAATTGTAAAAATCAAAGACAAAAAAAAAATCTTGAACACAGCCACAGTTTAAAAAACACATTATCTAAAAGTAAATAAGAACTTATCTTCTTGTCATAAACCATGCACGCCAGAAGACAACAGAGCGACATATTTGTGTTAAATTCTATCAACTGAGAATACTATACCCAGTGAATAGGAGGTTATTCTTCCAAATGATTTGTGTGAACAGGTAAAAATGTTTTCTATTTACAGCCATATTCTTACAGACTATTTTTGTTTTCCAAATGAAAGTCAATACTTGAGTAGATATATTTTTGTACTCAAGGTGATGTTCCACAAATATGGTTTAATGATAGCCTAATTAGTTGTCATTAAGGTATTTATTTAGGATAAAGCTTAGGCAATCAGCACAATCCCTATGTACTGAGCTAGAATTAGCAGAAGGAATGCTTATGTTGCTTTGTTAATAAAGCTCAAATGAAGACAGAAACAAACACTCAGATTCACATCTACATTATGGAAGCAGGAAAACAAATAAAAAAGACAAGACTAAAGCCACTTTAGGGAATAACCAGTGTGCTTCAAAAAACACTTTGGCACAGAGTGAAGAAACTAAAGTACATTGTTGAGTTTGCATCGTGCAGGCTATTTGTAAGCCACATGAGATATAGAGCAAAAGGGATAAAAGCCAATATGTTTAATGGATGCATTTGAAAAACATTTTTTAAATGCAAATAAAAAGTTCTGTTAATCTCCCTTAAAAACTAATTTAATCGTGTCAATCCTGCTTAGAGCATTCAATAGTTCTTTAATATCAACATTCCTCTCTTTACTAGTACCATTTATACAACTTTGCATTTCCTCCTTTCTTCAACTCACACTCATTTTCTAGCCAAGTCCAATCTATTCGTTGATTCACATACTGTTTCATTCCTATACTGAGGTGTTTACCTGTCACACCCCTCACTTGAAATGCTATCCCCTTCACTCCAATGCTCAGATGATGACCTTCTCCTTGAAACTATTTCTGACTTGTTAACCTGTAACTATTTTTAGTAAGATGAACCACTTGGTTTTATACTCCTGCTATGACAAATTATCCCAAGTCTATTCTTCATCTTGCTATGCAGGAGTTGTCTCTGAGAAACAAAAGGTGATGGGTGAATAAGGACATGAGATATGAAACCACTACTAAAGACAAAATGCCCAACACTCCCAAAAAGCCTTGGGATGGGGTGGTATTCTTTTAGCATTATAAGTTGACAGGGATGGTGACTTCCTAATTATGACTATGTGAGGTGAAGGCCTTCAATAATTGAGACCTATATAAAGAGAATATATAATGAGTAAATATTGTTCACTTTCCTAAATAATCTTGTAAACACTTTAAGTTTTTCTAAAATAAGAGTACTGTTCTTCAGAGACAGAAATCTTATGCTAAGAGTCCATGCCTTAGTTTCTAGGAATGGATTGGGGTCACCCCATCTTTAAATGTTAAAGCAGTCTTCCAACCAAGAACTACAATAGTTGGGAAGGTAACTATTACAACCACGTTAACATTTACTGAACATATTTTATATACCTATCTCTACATATTCCAAGCCCTGTAGAAGATAGGAACAATGTTAAATAATATGTAGTCTCTATACAAACATACACACATACACATACACACACACACACACAGTGTATAAAGACCTTGGCTGGGCGTGGTGGCTCATGCCTGTAACCCCAGCACTTTGGGAGGCTGAGGTGAGTAGATCACTTGAGGCCAGGAATTCGAAACCACCCTGGCCAACATGGCAAAACCCCATCTCTACTAAAAATACAAAAATTAGCCAGGTGTGGTGGCACACACCTGTAGTCCCAGCTACTTGGGAGGCTGAGGCATGAGATTTGCTTAAACCCAGGAGGTGAAGGTTGCAATGAACAGAGATCACACCACTGCACTCCAGCCTGGGTGACAGATCGAGACTCTGTCTCAAAAATAAATAACATAAAATATATACAGACCTGAAAAGTTAAATAACACTACATGACAATTTATCATTAGGTTCCAAACAGATTAGTATTACATAAATTAGAAATAGATTAGTATTATTAACATACATGAGTGCCACAGGAGTTCAGAGGTAAAGCTTCATGAAGGATGTGATACTTCAGCTGGACCTTAGAAAACAGATAACTCTTGAGTGAAAAAACAGGTAATGAAGGACATTCTATTCATTTGAATGTTGGAGAAAGACTTGCATAAACAAAACTTTTTGTCTTAATAAATAAGATGAAGTTGGAAAAGCAAGATAAAGTTTATACCATGGAAGGCCTTAAATATCAACCTAAAGAGTTTGGACTTGACTTTGCCTGAAGGTGACAACCAAGGAAGATATAGCAATAATGTTACTGTCAAAGAAAGACTATAAACAACTTCAGCAAAGTCTCACAATGTGCAAAAATCACAAGCATTCCTATACACCAATAATAGACAAGCAGAGAGCCAAATCATGAGTGAATTCCCATTCACAATTGTTACAAAGAAAATAAAATACCTAGGAATACAACTTACAAGGGATGTGAAGGACCTCTTCAAGGAGAACTAGAAACCACTGCTCAAGGAAATAAGAGGACACAAACAAATAGAAAAAAAAAATTTCATGCTCATGGATAGGAAGAATCAGTATCGTGAAAATGGCCATACTGCCCAGAGTAATTTATAGATTCAATGTTATTCCCATCAAGCTACCACTGACATTCTTCACAGAGCTAGAAGAAACTACTTTAAATTTCATATGGAACCAAAAAAGAGCCTGTATAGCCAAGACAATCCTAAGAAAGAAGAACAAAGCTGGAAGCATTACGCTACCTGACTTCAAACTATACTACAAGGCTACAGTAACCAAAACAGCAGGGTACTGGTACCAAAACAGATATATAGACAAATGGAACAGAACAGAGGCCTCAGAAATAACACCACACATCTACAACCATTTGATCTTTGACAAACCTGACAAAAACAAGCAATGGGGAAAGGATTCCCTATTTAATAAATGGTGCTGGGAAACTGGCTAGCCATATGCAGAAAACAGAAACTGGATCCCTTCCTTACACCTTATACAAAAAACAACTCAAGATGAATTAAAGACTTAAAACCTAAAACCATAAAAACCCTAGAAGAAACCCTAGGCAACACCATTTAGGACATAGGCATGGGCAAAGACTTCATGACTAAAACACCAAAAGCAATGGCAACAAAAGCCACAATTGACGAATGGGGTCTAATTAAACTAAAGAGCTTCTGCACAGCAAAAGAAAGCATCATCAAAGTGAACAGGTAACCTACAGAATGAGAGAAAATTTTTGCAATCTATCCATCTGACAAAGGTTTACTATCCAGAATCTACAATGAACTTAAACAAATTTACAAGAAAAAAACAACCCCATCAAAAACTGGGCAAAGGATATGAACAGACACTTCTCAAAAGAAGGCATTTATGCGGCCAACAAACATATGAAAAAAAGTTCATCATTACTGGCCATTAAAGAAATGCAAATCAAAACCACAATAAGATACCATCTCATGCCAGTTAGAATGTGATCATTAAGAAGATCGGAAACGCCAGGAGCGGTGGCTCACGCCTGTAATCCCAGCACTTTGGGAGGCCGAGACGGGCGGATTGCCTGTAGTTCCAGCTACTTGGGAGGCTGAGGCAGGAGAATGGCGTGAACCCGGGAGGCGGGGCTTTCAGTGAGCCAAGATCGTGCCACTGCACTCCAGCCTGGGCGACAGAACGAGACTCCATCTCAAAAAAAAAAAAAGAAGTCTGGAAAAAACGGATGCTGGAGGATGCAGAGAAACAGGAACGCTTTTACACTGTTGGTGGGAGTGTAAATTAATTCAACCATTGTGGAAGACAGTGTGGCGATTCCTCAAGAATCTAGAACCAGAAATACCATTTGACCCAGCAATCCCACTACTGGGTATATGAGCAAAGGATTATAAATCATTCTACTATAAAGACATGCACACGTATGCTTATTGCAACACTATTTACAATAGCAAAGACTTGGAACCAACCCAAATGCCCATCAATGATAGACTGGATAAAGAAAACGTGGCACATATACACCATGGAATATTATGCAGCCATAAAAAATGAGTTAATGTCCTTTGCAGGGACATGGATGAAGCTGGAAACCATCATCCTCAGCAAACTAACACAGGAGCAGAAAACCAAACACCGCATGTTCTCACTCATAAGTGGGAGCTGAACAATGAGAACACATGGACACAGGGAACGGAATATCACACAATGGGGTGTCGGGGGGTGGGAGGAAATGGGAGGGAGAGCATTAGGACAAATACCTAATGCATGCGGGGCTTAAAACCCAGATGATGTGTTGACAGGTGCAGCAAACCACCATGGCACATGTATACCTATGTAACAAACCTGCACACTCAGCACATGTATCCCAGAACCTAAAGTAAAATTTAAAAAAAATAAAGACTATAAAACAGACCATTTGAGTCAGTACAGTTTTTTTACATTTTCCTTGAAAACACTGCTTCTCAAAGATCAGAATCTTCTTGTACAGCTTTAAATACGGTCACTCTACTTAAAAGTGTCCCTAAGAACATGAAATTTAAATCCAAATAGTACAGCTCTCTTTTAAGCAATAGGTAAAAAATAATGAAATTCTGTTTCATACATGTGGAGATAAAATAGTATTATAATTTAGTGCTTTCAAAATTTACCTCAAAATCCAACAGATCCGTTAATTCTACTCTTCTGGGAAGCTTTGCTCTGTGAGTTTAAAACGTTTTAAAATTAAGTTTAAATTATTTACTTGTCAATGACTTTTGAGAATTCATTTGTGTAAGTTCCAGGATGAAAAATGGATACCAAGTAATTTTGAGTATAAAAGACATGGGAAAATCAGTTAACAAAGCTGAATAAAAAATATAAATAAAGTTAAGAACACTATTGCAAGATTTACTGTAAAAAAAAAAATTATTTACATGTCAAATCAATGTACAAATACCTTTATTCACCTGCTAAGTAAACTTTAGAGCTTATCAGTCTTTTCAGCTCACAGTATTACAAAGATGAGAGAAAATATTATCTTTGAAAACATAAGGGCTGGAAATTCACAGAATAAATCAGGACTAAAATACACCACAGTCTTGCTATCAAGGAAAACCCAGTCCACAAGATAGATCCACATACTAAGTTAAACAATGTATAAGGTTTTTATACCACCTTAGTAAGAAGACTACGTGTGATACGGTCTAAGAAAATAGATCTAGTTTACTGTTAATGCCACTCCAAAATGAAAATCTTACACTTTATAGTGTCTTTCAATTCCAGAAGCACTTTCATATCCATTATCTCATTTGGCCCTCACAAGTATCCTGTAACGTAGAGAAAGAAGGTAATTTTTGCCGTTCTTACCAAAGATGAAACAGTTTTGTCAGTAGCAAATCTAGAGCTGGAATCTACATGTTCTCATTTGATAAGATGACTATTCAACATACTGCCTCTCTAGCAAATATAAGTCTAAGGGCTCAGCGCATTTCAGTTGTAAAAGTCAAACTCCCTAGTTCTACTTACAGCATAAACTGCGTTATTTTTATTATGCCTGGGATATGAAGTTTACTGATTTTTTTATTTCTTTTCCCATATATACTTTGTTTAAGGGTGCGCTACCCTTACCCGATGAAGGCAGAAATTTGATAGGGATATATTTACATGCAGCAAAGTTGGCAGAGAGGTAAATTTCTATAAATCTTTTTTTTCCACAAACCTTCCCATAAAGTCACATAAGTAGTCTCAACAGACTGTATTTTAAAATATCAATAAAAAGTGGTGATCTTAAAAGGAATTAGAAAGCATTCACAGCTGTCAGAAATTCATCTGAACTATAAAGTTATATAGTTTTGAGAGATAAATAATTGTTTGGGCACATGAAATAAGTGAATGTTCCATCATCATACCCCTAAATCATCTTTTGTAGAGAATTTTCTCACACACATAGATAAAATGTTTACATGCAAAACAAACTGATAACAAAAACTATTCAAAAAAATATTTCAGCAATGCTAAAATATTTTAACTATATAACATATTTTCTGTGCTGTGTCTACTGTGAATTACTTCTCTACCAAGAACTTACTCATACTAAAGATATATAAAGCAAAGCAAATACCATACAAATAATTATTTAATCTTATTTCTCAGAATCCTTAGTTATCTGATAGCAATTCAAAGTACAGTCATGCATTATATTAATGATGGGAATATGTTCTGCGAAATTCATTGTTACGCAATTTCATTATTATGTGAACATCACAGAGTTACTTACACAAACCCAGATGGCATAGCCTACTATATACCTAGGCAATATGGTATAGCCTATTGCTTCTGGGTTATGAACCTGTACAAAATGTTACCATACTGAATACTGTAGACAACTGTAACACAATAGTAAGTGTGTGTGTATCTAAACATATCTAAACATTAAAAAGGTACAGTAAAAATATGGTGTTATAATCTTATGGGACCATCTTCTGGGAAGTAATCTCATCTCATTGACAGAAACTTTGTTATGCAGTGCATGACTGTATCATTTAAAACATATCCCTAGGATTTACTGTGACCTTCAAATGTCAACACTATGTTGATTCAGAAAGGATAACTTTCTAATACATTTCATATTATTATAGTAGTCCACACGTAAAAATCACACTTTATGCATTTAGTAAGTCATTTATGTGAATGTAGTTCTAGAAAGCAGGTTTAAAATACCAGTTTTTAATTATATCATATAGAAAGTCAAATTTCTAAAACTGAAAAAAGCTATTGTGAGATGGGTTACATGATGGGTAACTATGGCAAATGTACAGCATTGAGGTACCAGCATCATACTTACAGTATCTTCACAGGTTTGCTTCTGCAGCCCTTTCCAATTTGAGGTCTGTCTTCTACCATTCAGTGTCACTGTGGTTACCTAGACTTTATTTATTTATTTATTTTACACTTCTGTTCAGCTGAATAGGGCTAGGCTCTCTTCTAGGTATTGAGGATACAGCAATTAGCAAGATAGACAAGGTTCTTGTCTTCATGAAATATATGTATATGCCAGTGAGAGGAAAGACAAACAAGTAGGCAAATATATATCAGACAGAGGTTAAGTATTACTTCAAATAAAGAAAGCAAGGTAAGAAGACAGAAAATGATGGTGAAAGGAATTTTGGCAGGGTAGGCAGGAAAGCCTCACTCAGGAAGTGACTAGCAAAGAATATATAAAGCTCTGCGGAAGATATTCCAGGCAAAGGGAACATCAGGTGAAAAAGTCTTTGAAACGGGACTAAGCTTGGTGTACATCAACAAGGTAAGAGTGAAGAAAGGGGAACCTTGTAAGAAATGAGTTTAGAGAGGTAAGCCAGGATCTGATTAAGCAGGGCCTTAGAGGCCATGCGTGTATTTTATTGTAAGGAAAATGGAAAGCCACTATAGGGTTTAAGGAGGGGAGTTACAAATTCCGATTTATGTTTTTAAAAAAATCACTAAGACCATAGAGAAGACTGTAGAAGGCAAAATGTAGGATAAAGAAAACTAAAGATGAAGGTATCACGTTTCTTTAGTACCTGCATGTTTGGACACCAGGTAGGTAGCACACAGTACCTATAACAACATACTCCCAAAACTTAATTTATTCTTTGATCATGAAATTAGGAAGAAAAATGTAAAGGATAGGATCAGATATCCAAAGATATTACTCAAGACACTGATGGTGGATACAAAATATAAGTATTTTAGAAAGACTCTAAAATCTGATTTTAAAATAACTAAAGTATAACCTCAAAAATCACTGGATTGTATCCAATAACTAAAGGATTTTAAGCAATCAATTTTACAATACATGTTATTTTTTAAATGAGCTAAAAAATGAGAGTGCTATACATTAAAGATTACAAACTCTCAGTCTGCTGGTATGTTTTAAGTTTTTTGCTTTGTAGTTTTTTACTTGAATAAGTTGCTAACACTGAGAAGATGATTTCACATGAAAATCCAGGTTTCTGTCTTCACCTCAAAAATCAGCAGCTCCAGGCTGGGTGCGGTGGCTCAAGCCTGTAATCCCAGCACTTTGGGAGGCCGAGGAGGGCGGATCAGGAGGTCAGGAGACAGAGACCATCCTGGCTAACACGGTGAAACCCCGTCTCTACTAAAAATACCAAAAAATTAGCCGGGAGAGGTGGCGGGCGCCTGTAGTCCCCGCTACTCGGGAGGCTGAGGCAGGAGAATGGCGTGAACACGGGAGGCGGAGCTTGCAGTGAGCCAAGATCGCGCCACTGCACTCCAGCCTGAGCGACAGTGCAACGCTCCGTCTCAAAAAAAAAAAAAAAAAAAAAAAAAAAAAAAAAAATCAGCAACTCCAGCACCTTTTATTCTTGCAAGGCAACAATCTTGGAGGTGAGCAACTCTATTTGTTCTTATAAAATTCTACTAGAAGCTTCTCTAAAAATAAATTCTTTTATGTTACTTTTTGAATAACATGGGACTTTTTATGTTGCTTTAAAAAGAAAAGAAAGTGTATATCCTTTTGCGAACTTAAATATATTCCACTAGCATCCATGAAGAACCCATTAGGAAACAACAACTGCCATGAAGAGTTTGGAGTATAGGTAAATAATTCTAAAGGCACAGGAACTCTTGGAGATTCTAGTGAACATTTACTCCACAACCAACCCCAAAGGCAAAAACCCCAAAGTGAACATTTACTCCACAACCAACCCCAAAGTATTTGCCTATGGGGTTGGTTGTGGAGTAAATGTTCACTAGAATCTAGATCTGAGGTGTCCAATAAGTCACTAGACTCCAAGATCTGAGGTGTCCAATAAGGTCCTACTTTCTAGTAGGGTGACCTGCACCTCCACACCTTTATGCGTGAGAGCAACATTTCTTACAACTTCACAGGGCTTACAAAAGTGGCGAGCAAGTCCCTTCACCCAGGGAATCAGCTGCCATCTATGAGCTAATCTACTAATCAGACACTCAGAGCAAAACTTGCTATATATAGGAAATGAGAATCAAATCAACTAGTCCTCTCAAAAGGATTATGTTATTTCATATAAAATCTACAATAAAGCATTTTTAAAACATATCACATCCCTTCCTTTTTTAAGCTATCTGACAAGTCAGATGAGACTCCTTAGATACACTGTAAGTCATTTTTGTACTATTTGCTAGATATCACATCAATGTGTTCACAAACAACAAACAGTTGCACTCTACAAGTCTATAGAAATGACAGTACACAACGAGCTGAGACCAGGAGATGAGAACAAAGTATAATCAAACAAGCTTTTCTTTTCCCTCATAAATACTATCAGAAACATAATTTTAGCATCCCTGAAAGCAACAAGCTAAAATTGTGAATTAAATAGATGTAAAATACATTTTTATTGCAAAGCAAAGAAAAATGCGATCTCAAAGGTACATGCATGGATATCTATGGCAGATTTTGGAGGCTACTTTTATGGAACACACTTCATGAAAATAAGCTTTGCTTCTACTTAAACATTTCAAAACATTAAATGTGTAATAGTTTTCCCAATGGCATATGGTTTGAATTGATACTGGTAAATAATTGTACATAAAACGAAACTACACTGAACTAAATGTTAGTAAAAGTGACAAAATAAAATACTAGCAATATAAACCATTGCATTGGGTGTATGCCATATTACCAGGTGAAAAAAATTATTGCAATTACAGGCTTTCATTATTTATTTCACTTGTACGTAATTACATCTTATACATGTCTATTTAGTAATATCAATCTGAGACATCATCTTGAGAATATAATTAACTGGATAGTAAAACAGAACGTGTGTCTGTTTTACTATTTTTCTCTTTATTTCAAAAAAGTTGGTCTTTGTTAGTTGTGTTTAACTGCCATCTAGAGTTAAAATGAATCCATTTCTTTTCCCCTCTACTACTTATCTTCAAAATTTTAGGCATACAGGCATACATGTTTTACTTCTATTTCACATCAAACAAATATTCATCAGACAACAAAACTGTAAAAGGATAACTTTATCCAATTTGTCAAACTACTGTTAGCAATTACACCCACTGCAAATATTTAAAGTTGACTAAAAATTGAGACTTACATTTACACTAGTTAAAACGCTATTTTTGACTATATAAACAAGCCAATGAACAACCTAATACACATTTGGACTTTGGGAAATACATTGAAAACTTCAAGCTAATTTACAGTCTATTTCATAGTCTACAATTTGGGTTGTTTTTTTTTTTAAGAGTCCAAGAAAAGCAGACCCAAAGAAAAAGACACTCAGTAGTTACTTCATTTTTTTCACATATGAAAAATATGATTATGAAAAATTAGCTAAATCCCAAGTGCATATTCAACTAACTAAACTTTTTACTATTCTTATGGTAAAAGTGGCATTCAAATCCCAATTTCAGCAGGGAGTTTGTAAGAATAAGCCATCAGTACAATTACTCAACTTTCAATTTAAGAAAGTCATTATTAAAAATCCATTTTAAAAAGGGATACTGAAGAGAAAGATAAAATTAGATTTGAAAGTAAGACTTGATGCTCTAGCACAGAAGAAATGTATTCACATGAAGTGTTCCAAAAATTAGGTACAATATTACTGTTCTTATATAAATAAAGGGTATAGGTCTTTTTAAAATTAACTATCCCAAATGCATTAAACCACAATAGATTTTTCTAACAATATTTTTACACATCATTAGATCCTGAAACAAAGAAGTTGCAATCCAGTAAAACTGCAACTCTTGTTCTTTCAAAGGAAAGTATATGCAAGTTTTCAAGTGGATGCACACAGCAAACAATGATGATGAAAAACTGGCTGGTGCAAAGAGCCTTGAATATTTTCAATAAACACAACTGTAGAGCATTACAAAAAGATGGGAATGGCAGAATACAATACTTATCACGTACAGTACTCAAGTACGCATTTAAGAAGGTTCTTAATTGCTTGCTCAATTGTGGACCAATAAAGTTATTACAGGATTATAAGAATCAAAAGAGGAACAAATGGCAAGAAAAAAAAAATAAACAAGCCTGAAGGCCATGAATGAGAAAATGCCTACCTCAAGAAAAGCCTGGGTTAAACAGTCATAGAGAGACTAGTGAATGTACTGAGAGCCACCAGAAAATCAGGGAAACAGGATTGAAAAAATAATAATAAAACATTCTATAAATTACATACATCTGGAAAAGTGTCCGTTTAAGACAAAGGATTTGTGTGAGCTCTAAATTACTGAAATTTGTGAAGTAAAAAGTACAGATGGTCCCTGACTTACAACAGTTTGAGTTATAATTTCTTGACTTTACAATGGGTTTATAAGGTATTAAATGCATTTTTAACTTACAATATTTTTGACTTACAATAAGTTTATCAGGATATAATCTCATCATACATTAAGGAGCATGTTCATACACATTTACTGTGTATACTGTTGGGGCTTAAAAAACAACACTGCAAAATGAATGGTGTTTTGGCATGCTGAACGCTTCGAACCATAATAGGAAGGCCTTATAAATTACCTCAGAATCAAGGACTTTCTTCTTTATTTTTTTTCTTTTGAGGTCAGAGTCTCGCTTTGTCACCCAGTCTGGTCTCAAACTCCTGGCCTCAAGTGATCTCCCACCTCAGCCTCCCAAAGTGCTGGGATTATAGCCATGAGCCACAGCACACCTATAATCTCAGAATCAAGGATTTTCTAATCTCTCCTGAACTCCCTTCTCTCCACCCCTAGAACAGGGTGAAATTTAACGCCTAATATTCCTTTAGCTGCCTTAAGACCTGGCCCACCAAAGAGAACATAATTGCCTTCCATCCTATCCTTGAAATTTTAGTACCAGGAAAGAAGACTGAGGCATGTAACCATACCTGAAGGGATTTTGTTCTGCCTGTTGGGCTCGAATTACAAAGAAAATCATTTACAAGCTAGTATTTCTACCTCCCAGGTCCATTCATCTTCCCTAAAGTCATGTATTATCTCTCTAAAAATTGCCTACAGCACCCCCTTCAACATTTCCCTCTCCCCACTGGAGTATTTAAGCCTCAACTATCTGGCTCCTCTTTGAGTCCCATATTTTACATGGCTCCTGTGTTTATGCACATTAAGTATATTTGTATTCTGTATTAGCCCATTCTCACACTGCTAATAAAGACATACCCAAGCCTGGGTAATTTATAAAGAAAAGAGGTTTAATTGACTCACAGTTCAGCATGGCTGGGGAGGCCTCAGGAAACTAACAATCATGGTGGAAGGCACTTCTTCACAGGGCAGCAGCAAAAAGGATGAGTGCACAAGCCAAGGGGGAAACCCCTTATAAAACCATCAGATCTCTTGAGAACTCACTATCATGAGGACAGTATAGGGGAAACCACCCCCATGATTCAGTTATCTCTACTTGGTGTCACCCTTGATGCATGGGGATTATTACAATGCAAGGTGAGATCTGGGTGGGGACACAGAGCCAAACCATATCATATCCCTTTTTCTCTTATTAATTTGTTTATTGTCAGTCATTTCCACAAAGGTTCAAAGAGAGTAGGAGGGAAGCTTTCCCTCTCCCACTATAATACAACAAACAAATGACTTCCTAAGAATCATCATGCGTGCTTTCAGTTTAAAATTTCTAATGTTTTCTCAAGTGCATTTTATAACTACTGAGGTTTTTGTTTTTCTAAGGAAGAGGCATATGCAAATTCTCACTGGCAATCTCTAGGATTGAACATAGTTTTATTAGCAAGATGTTATCTCTGCAGAGAAAGTCTAGAACATAAACATCAACTGTGAGAATGATTTCTCTATTGCAGCATTTTATCTGATTGAACCTAAATTGATACCTGGTTCACTAACAAAAGCTCTAAAGAAGTATCTGCTTATAAATTCTCTCTACTCAATATCCATCAAGGGCCAATTTAAAGCATTTCAGATATATTTTGAGTACAGAATATTTTACCATAATAAAATGAACAGACTACAATTATTGAGCAAGGTAAATTTCTGATGATTTTATTTCAAAGTAAAGTACACAGGCAATTGGACCCACTTTACCAAATTTCATCCAGGATTTCCTGAAATAGGAAGAAAAACTAACTATGTCAGTCATAAGCTCTTTATTTTTTTAGTACTTGTCTACCTAGAGTAAACTCAAAGGGGGTCTAAAAAGATGGCCTTTATATAAACTATAACAGAATTTACTGTTAATAACTTGGAGTATTTGAAATAGTCAAGGATTTTGCAATTTTTTTATTTCTTACTCTTCAAAGCTTGTCCTTCCTTTTCCATCCTCAAGCTTTCCTTTTCTGTCTTCATTTCTATTCTCTACTCAACAGTCTTACCTCCTCCAATAATTTCCTTTGTTACTATCAAACCTCCATTTTCAAAGTATCTGGCATCAGAAATAAAATCTTCAAAATTAAGGAAAATGAGGAGAAAACATTCTTCCCAATGCTTCCTTTCCACTAGGGCTCACACCAGATGTACTCACATGCACACATTTCTATGCAAGTTGCTTCCCTCACTTAGAACACTCCACACCACACTCTCCTGCCACTTGATACACCCAATCACAAAAAGACTTCCAAATCAGCCCATTTTTCAAGGTCCACCTCAGTCCTTCAAAATGTTGTCTATACTATTCCAGCTCATGGTGCTCTTTCCTTTCTTATCCTCATAATCGGCATACTTTTTAATTACATAATCTCAAGATAACATACAGAATTATTGAGAATACTAACATCAAACAGTTTGGAGTTCATTTACCAGCACTGTGATCTTAAGTAAATCATTTCTCTAAGTCTCAATTTTCTCAGCTATAAAAATGAGGATAGTAAGACTTTGGCACACTTGCTCATAAGGTTTTTATGAGAATAAGGTAATTCATGGAAAGTGCCTGGTACAGAATAAACATTCAATAAAAACCATTTTTATGTTGTCAGCCATCACCCTCCAGCTTTTTGTGTATACTTTAAAAGCCCAGCCAGCTTCTAGGCTCTTAAGGGCAGATTACATCTTACAGATGTTTAATACATACATCTTTATAGAATTTATGACTAAATGATACAATGTTTTATAAATAATGAAGGTAGGGGGCAATTAGAGAAAATTATATGAGGCTGAGGAGATAATGATAGCATGCTGGCGCACAGAACTAGTCCAGGGGTTAGGAAACAATAATTTCACAACACCTTGCAGACTGTCTCATTATGGGTCAGTTGTTACTTAGTAGGTTGCAATAATTTTCATGGCAGGCTGTGAATACCTCACTCCAGAAAGTATCCAAACTTACCTGATAAACACAGAAGCTATATATTAATAGATACACTGTTGCCAGAGATTCTTCCTTACCAGCCTGGTGACTCACAGAAAGGATCAGCTGTGGGCAATATGATGAGAAACGCAGCTATCACAGTAGATCTTTAAGTAGAAATTAACCACTTTTATTGGATGCTATAAGACAAATTATCAAAGTCTATCTAGATAACCTCCAAGTGTCTGTGATATATTCCTGATTACTGTTCTTAAAAACTGCAAGAAAACTCCCAAGGTATTCCTCAGTTCACAGCTAAGGCGGATGGTGACCTACAAAAGTTGGGCTCAACGTTGAAAGAGCTGGATTTGTCCCAACTGTGTTACTATGCAAACTTACACAAGCAGGGAGGTTAGCAGTTTGTCAAGCAGCAAACAAATGCTATAATAAGCCTACAGTTATTATTTTCACACAACCCATTACCAACTTAAGAAAAATCCTTATTTGTAAATGTACACAAAAAATAAACAAGAATTCCTTGCAACCGTGCAAAAGCTCTATTTTATTCCTAGAACACAGGACCACTCAAGGGTCTACTTTTCATCTTTCCTAAGTGGTAAGGGTATGGAACAGCAAAATCAAAGCTCCTATCAAGTGAAGATAGAGTACTCTGAAATTATGATGAATGTTAACGGGAGGAATTATTTCATCCGTTCATTCAAAAATATTTACTGAGCACCTGTATGTCAGGCAGTTCCGGTTGCTGAGGATACATCAGCAAAGCAGAGACAAAAATACTTGCTTTTAGGATGTTCAAATTCTAGTGGTGGGTGCACTGGCAAACAAATAAATGAGTGATTACACAATATATGGATTGTTACTGTGTTATGGAAAAAATAAAGCAGGTGGAGGATACGGAGCCAGGAGGTGGGGATCTTCTTATATTGGAGATTAGAGGAATGGTTCTGTGAGGAGGTAGATTGAAAGATACAAGGAATCGAATCTATAAATGTCTGAAGAAGGGGCTTTCCAAGCAAAGGAAACATTAAGTGCAGAGATCCTGACGCAAGAGCTACGTTTTACGTAAATATTCTGGAAGGAGAAAATTTAAAATATACCTTGGATTTTGGAGTCCTTAACTCTTTGTCTTTTACCAGCAGAGCATCCTTTATAAAGAAAACAACTTTACCTCTCTTGAACCTTTTCTTCCTCTGCATATTAGAGAACTGACACTACCACGTACTTCAGTTATTTCAAGAACAAAAATTAAGAAATGCACTTTACAGCAACGAGATATTATTACAAAGAGCGCTAAATTAACAACCACGCTTGTCTCCTTGGCTGTCAAATGAAGCTAATGGTGCCCATTTCACAGGGCGTTGCGGGGACTCAACGAGATAACCAATGTAAATATGGCGACTGACACTCAGAAACCACTCAAGGCGTAATCCAGCAATACTACTGTCAACGCGGGGTCTACCAACAATGAGCGGGCAGGGGCTCTCGTTGCTCTGCTCAGTGTGAGACGTCCAGGACGAAGCACCTCGAAGCTGCTTCATATGCACTCGCTGAATAAACCGACTGTAAATTCTACTCACTTTAGAGTACTTTGCCGAATTTTTCGCACTTCTACATTCTGCTGGGACATTCCAGCTTCTAAGAACCCAGCTTCACTCTCTAAAACTCTTTCAACATATGCAGGTCTCACTTTAAAAGGTCTTGAAATGGACTTACTACCAGACCGCCTTTCCCTAGGGTTCGTAAAGACCCTTCCAAGTCACCCTCCCGCGCGCCGCGTGCCACACGCCCACCTTCTGGTTGCCGCGACTACAACTCACGAACCTTTCGCGCCCCAAGGCGGCCCTTTATAAAGATGCAGTGACGTCACCGCGTGCCGCGCGTGCGCAAATATGGCAACGTGACCACGCCCTGGCCTGCGCTGAGGCCCCGGCGTCGGCGCAGTAGCTGGTGCCTTCCCGGAAGGGCTCAGAGGCGGGCTGGGTGAGTGGAGTCGGACCGTGGGTGGATGCCCTGACTGCCTGACGGTTGCGCAGGGGCCTGCAGGACTGCTGGAGAGGATGTTGTTAACGTAAAGAGCCAGGTTGATGAGGAAGGTTCATGAGTCCTTTGGGTATAAGCGGGAGTTGGGGCGGCCGGAGGGCAGATGACTCTGAGAAGGTGCGGATCTTCGGTTCTAAGGGAGAATTTGATTTGGTTTTGTCTGAAGTGCTGATAGCGGGCCTCACAGAAAAGTTACCATGAACCGACTTTCCGGGATTCCCTTGGCGCTGCGTTAATTGGCCTTGTTGCAAAAGGAAACCGAGAGGAGGGCGGCGAGGATTGGCCTGCGGTGATGTTAGCTGAAAATATCTGTAATTAGACCCTGGAGGGCGGGCCTGTGAGCGATTGCTGTCCGCGGTGCTGAAGGAAAGGCAGCCATGCCTAGAGGAGGAAACCTGATGAGGGCAGGGCGGTGTTTCCGTTTTCCTTGGCCGGGTTCAGCGCCCTACACTCAATAGGCGTGGGCTTTCTAGCAGGGCTGGACGCTCGGGCGATGTGTCCATCTTTAGATAATCTTTATAGAGTGCATAGATGTTTAATTTCATAAAATTTAGGAAAGCTTCATTTCAGGAAGGAATTTTATTCCTCTTTTTCTCCCTTAGGGCAAGCACTTTCAGCTTATAAGCCCAACCAGATGAGTTGTCTGCAGTTTTGGAGGCCTTCAAAGCATTTCACTAGACCTCTGTCTGTATCGGTCCAATGTCTTTAGCCAAGGTGAGCTTGCTCGTTGTGTAAAGTGTGCCATGAAAATGGGCTTTCCTACACTCCACAAATGAGAGTGCTGAGCAGCCAGGGGAAGGGGAAGGTATCTATCTAATTGTGCTTTTCCTCACAGTTACGCATGAAAAGTAATTTCCTATTTAGAAGAGAGATGGTAGAACTGGGCACTCTTCCAATAAAGGAAAGACCTTGAATTTCCAGTTGGTTCTCATACTTGTTTGCCTGCCTTTCTGTCTATGTGTGTTTGCACATGCATAAGCGATGGTGTTCCTGTGTTGAATTTTACAGAGCGGATTTTTTTTCTGTTGATGCAATAAAACGTTTACTAGTCTTAGTACCAGCTGCTTGTTTGTTTTTAATTCTGATTGAGGTTAGAGTTTAGAAAGAAAAGAGGAGACAATACGAAATATGTTGGGTTTACCTAATTCATGGTGTTCTTAGATAAAACTGGCATGCTGAATAAAAATGTGTTTAATCGCGTCCTTTCATTTTATACATTATTACATCTTAAGTTTTCTTTTCTCTTCTGAGAGAACCAATGGATTAAGCTACTAAAATAATCAAATGTTGCAAAGCTGAGGACATGTGGTAGAAGTAACTTTAAATGTTTTTATTCTTTATGACAGCTTTGATTAAAGATGACTTCCTTGTTTGCTCAAGAAATTCGCCTTTCTAAAAGACATGAAGAAATGTAAGTTTTTTTTAAAAGGATGATTCAGATATAGAAATTGAACTAGCTTTGTTAGTGAAATTTTGTATGCACAGGATGACTTAAAAATTTGAAAGCATGTCATTTTAATTTTCTGACACTTAAGAGGTCTTAGTGTTAGGGAATGTCCTTGTTTCTTATGAATAAGCAAGATTAAAAGATATGTTCTATGTATTTTTACTCTTTGTAAGTAATATATAGATAAATTTGCCCCTCCTCCCACCCCTTCTAGGCTCCACATTGGTATTTAATGGGCTTCTCTAAACCTCTTACCCAGGACTGGCTTCATGGGTATATGACTTATATACAGTCATAGGTCTTGCATTTGGTTTAATGCTCTCATGCCATTGTTTTGCATCATTTTAGACTGGACCCTCAAATTGTGTAGCCAGTCCTGCTCTTTGTTTTGTATTTTTCACTCTTTTCCTCCTCTCTCTGTGGGCTTTCAGGTTTTCCTTTTCTTTAATTAATTACCAGACGTTCTTTCCTTGGCTCATAAGATACTTTCCTTACCAAAAAATTGACTATTCATAGACTTGGGATTTTAATTCCACCTTTAAGACAGCCCGATGAAACACAGTGTTTCTTGAGAACCTCCACAACTATTTGGGAAACAGTTTGACTGTTGTGTATACCAACTTATGTATCTTTTAATCATCTTACATATTGTCTTAAAAAGAACAAAAATGTATAAAATAAGCATTTGACCAGCAAGAAACTTTTAAAGTATATTATATGTAACAAAGTAGTTTGAAGATATTTACTTGTAATTTTTTACATCTTTGTTCAATTACTGTTTTACCTTGTTGTGAGTATGCATACATACACACAGCCTCTCACTCATATATCAAACCATCATCTTTCTCTTGGAAAAAGAGGGAAAAAATATTTTTATTGCTTCTTCAAACATATGGAAGTTTAGCACAATTCTAAATGTGTAACATGAGATTCAGGGGTACTGAAGTGTTAAGCAGAAGGTTTCATATAGCAAGTTATATCAATGTATGTGTGTCGGGAGGTATATATAACTATGTGTACAAAGGGATATGTATTACAGTTTGCATTTTCACCAAAAATTAAAACATATCTTCAACATTCTAAAATAATTTCAAAAGACCAGAGAGGCTAAAAAAACAGAAGCATGTACTTATGGCATATATAAAGAATATGTTAATGAAAATAAAAATGATTTTAACCAGATTGACTTAAGACTTATTGAACTACCTCAGATTTTTCACTGTCTTATTAGTTGACATAGTAATTGACTTTTAGAATAGGTTAGAGTTGAAGTGAGGTGTTATTAAGTAATGAATTTTTTATATTGGTCAAGCAGTAAAGTGTTTGCTTTTAATTTTTTAACTCTATAATCTTCATTTTTTTCTAGAGTATCACAAAGATTAATGTTACTTCAACAAATGGAGAATAAATTGGGTGATCAACATACAGAAAAGGCATCTCAACTCCAAACAGTTGAGACTGCTTTTAAAAGGAACCTTAGTCTTTTAAAGGTAAGTTTCCATGACTTGAATATAGAAATTTATCCCACCTCCTCAAAAATCTTTTAGGTAAGTTTCATAATATTGATTTATATAATTTATTGGTTCTGAGTAATAAGTAGAATTACTAAAGCAGCATCTTTTTTAAAAGCCCATGTCAGTTAGATAAGTAACATATGTATCCTCATTTTTTTAAATTAAAAAAAATTTGAACTCTGTTTGCAATCAACTAGAAAATCAATGACTACAGAAGGAATTGTAAGGTCACCCTTTTGCAAGAAGTAAGAAATAGAAGATGTACCTTTCCATCTTTCATCTTCTTTTATTTGAAAGGAAATCCTGAAAGGCCATAAAGTACCTATAAGCTATTGAGAGCCAACTCACAACTATCAAACATCATAAAAACAAGAACAATTTGATTTTGCCTGACTAGGCAAACACACAGAATTCATATCTATGATAACAGATTTCCCAGCTCCCTCTTGATGGATATGGAGGAGTGGTCAAAGTGTATGATTGTGCGGGGCCTCACCATTTGGCCAATGTGCCCATTTGGAGTAGAATCATATGTGTAACATTTTTGGCTGCTTGTTATACTTTGCTTCCAGAATTGTATGGCTTCATCCATAATTAAAACCCTAAAGTTTGCTTCCATTCAAGCTTCCAAGAGATCCTATGACTAAAACATTTGGTAGTAAGACTATATTATTTAAGTTATAAAGCAGTGTTTTCAGTTTTTTATTGTTAAATATTTTCATCGATAGGCATGATATAGTTATCTTCTGTCCTCACTAGAGGATAAAGGAAGAGGAAAATTCAGTTATCTTCTCAGCTTCTGGCAGTTTGATCCACAGTAATTTAAGTCACAGCCATAGTGCTACCAAAGCATTCTATATTGCCATATGTCTTACTTGCCCAATGGTGTTAGCAATATTTATTTTTAAATGGAAATATATAGGATAATCTGGAATTTGCTCTGAAAAGTTAGAAAAACTAAATTAGAAGGCTTAATTGCTACCTACCTGCAGCACGTGATATGATATTTAGTTTTCAAGCATTTTCCTTTTAATGAGCAAGTATTTGATGAATGCTTAGAGGGTCCTTACTGTTGAGCTAGTTCTGGGCAGAAAGTAGGGACAACAAAATAAGTATAAATCAGAGCTCTTGATATCAAGAACCCAGAGACTTTGTGTGATCAAACATTAAATTACATGGAATAGAGTCAGGACTACAGAAATAAGAATTTAAAAAATCTTTGAGAGCTAGAATATTCAAAAAGGTCTCAAAGAAGAAGCTAAGCCTAGCCTGTATTTGAATAGGCAGAAGGCAAGGCATACTGTTGGATTCTTACAAAAGAGCCAAGACCAGAAGACTGAATGACCCTGTTAATGATCCTGAGAGTGTGACTAACTAGCTTAGAAATTCACAGGAAACAAGGTTGGATATGTGTTATCGGACCAAAGAAGTTGAGACTTGATGTATAGACATAATTCAGTACTGAAAATGACTAAGCAAAAGAAAAATATAGACTTATATAAGAAATAAATGAGTGGGTATTTAAGGAAGATTCATTTGCTATTTAGATGCAAGATGATTTCAAAAATGGAGAGAATAGAGAATAGAGAATAGAGTTCAGAATGTAGCTAAGAAATCATAGTCATACATATATAAGGAACATAATGAACCTGGTTTCACAGTTATGAGAAACTTCAATTTGGTCTGATATTTTTCCCCTGATAATCAAAGTGAAATATTCCCACTGTAAAAAAAAAAAAAATTAAAGGGTAAAGAAGACGAAATAGCATACCTTCCATATCATCCCGCTGATCTAAAATTAATATATTTTTGTATATTTTCTTTGAGTACTTCAGTAAACATTTATGAGTACCTATTATATCACAAACACAGTGCTTGCTGCTAGAGATGCTGCCTCTTCTCTTTTTTTGCATTCTTTGAGTCATTGCATATGCAATTTTTAAAATCCTACTTTCCCTCATATGTTTTTAAACTTTCAAAAGAATTTTAGTGGCTCTACCATAGAAGTCATTATGAAAGTAAAATAAATGAGACTTATCCAGGCACAGTGGCTCATGCCTATAATCTTTGGATTATCCTTGGGGAGGCCAAGGCAGGAGGATCACTTGAGCCCAGGAGTTCAGGTCCAGCCTGAGCAACACAGCAAGACCCTGTCTCTAAAAAAGAGTTAAAAAATTAGCTGGACATGGTGGTGCATGCCTGTAGTCCCAGCTGCTTGGGAGGCTGTGGCAGGAGGTTCCCTGGAGCCCAGGAATTCAAGGTTACAGTGAGCTATGATCATGCACCGTAGTCACTGTACTTGCAGCCTGAGTGACAGAGTGAGACTCTGTGTCTGGGGAAAAATAAATAAATAAGACTTGATTGCAGAATTTTGAGTTGGTAGACACTTTAAAAATATGTATATTAGATTCGATTCTCATCTAAAGGTATTCAATTTTTTTGCATTAAAACTTGTTTTCCTGTTAAAATAGATAGAAGTGGACCTGCTTTGGGTCAAAGCACCACCTGTTCAGTCTTTCCTTGACTGCCCAGCTGTGGCTTTAAGGAACTGTGAAAAACCACTGATCTGGGCTAATTCCTTAATTTAAAGATGAGGAAACCATAGGGCAATTACTCCTGATACCACTTGTTCAGGACAGGTTAAGTTACATCTAGGATAGGTACTTTAGAACTACAGCCTACACTTTAAAAATGGTTCCAATAAAACTTGAAAGCATTTCTGTAATAAGAGTACAAAATATGGATGACGTCTATTAACATCCATTATTTGACCTTATTTAGATCTTCTGACCAATATAATGAACATTAAAAAGGAATGAGCTTTCACTTTTGAAAAGGACAGTATAACACTAGCATTTTGGAATGATATGGTTATATACTTTAAAAAGCCAAATTTGTTCTGAAAGTAGTATAATATGAGTTAAGTAAAATTGGTGGATAAAAGATACAAAAATCAATAGTAATTCTAGGTATACAACTGGAAAATATAAGAAATCACATTCACATTAGCAATAAAATTCTAAAATACTTGGGAATGATCTTAACAAGGGGTTTGCATGATTGGTGTAGAGACAGTTATTACTCTGAAATGGAAGATTTAAAAGAAAACTTACAAGGAAACATGTGCCTTAATCCTGACTAGGGAGACTATTGTTTTTTTAAAGTCAGCTGTTACACATACCCTCTGAATTGAGTCTTTGTAAAAATTACACATAAAATTTAAAAACACAAAATTATTTTTAGATTTAAATAAGTTCCAACAGAATTCACCTTGAACTCAATGTCTGTAAATTCCTTTGGAAAACAGCAGGAATATAAAATATCAAAGAATGTATTTTATAAAGGAGCAGTGAAGAAGCGACCAATTCCATCAAATATTTGCACATATTAGTAAATGAATAGATATGAATGTAGGTAGTGAAGAATAGGCTTCAGTCAGTAACTATCATAAAAGATAGTGAACTTTGAAAACACAGGGTGGGTGATTTTTCCCTGTTAGTATTAGTAAAATGGAATTTATCTGCCTTTTAAGAACATAACAGAATTGGTATAGATTTGGAAGAGAAAGAGAAAATTGTGTTTCTATAAATACTGCCACAATGTAAGCTGACATCTCTCCCCATGTACCTACCATAAAATTTAGTTTTATCTAGAAAGGCTATTCTATAAGTAGGGCCGGGTGTGGTGGTTCACACCTGTAATCCCACCACTTTGGGAGGCTGAGGCAGGCGGATCATGAGATCAAGACCATCCTGGCCAACATGGTGAAACCCCGTCTCTACTAAAAATACAAAAAATTAGCTGGGTGTGGTGGTGTGTGCCTGTAGTCCCAGCTACTCAGGAAGCTGAGGCAGGAGAATTGCTTGAACCCGGGAAGCTGGGGGGTTGCAGTGAGCGAGATCGCGCCACTGCACTCCAGCCTGACGACAGAGTGAAACTCCATCTCAAAAAAAAAAAAAAAAAGGCAATTCTGTAAGTCAACATCATCTCAAGAGTAAGCTCATGAGTAAGCTGGACAAATACTCTGGGGTGAGAAAGAATGAGAAAGTGCTGCAGCCGGTGAGAGAATGCTTCCACTGAAGAACACCCTGGAAGCCTTCATGGGGCAGTTGGCAGTTAAACAGGGACTTCAACAAACTGCCACCCAAGATGGTTGGTGACTTATAGGACCCTATCTCTCTTCTTTCCTTCTTACCTTTCTCACCTCCAATTCCTTGAAGAATACATTTAATAAATGCTTGCATGTTCCTGTACCAATGACCCTGTATCTCGTGCTTTAGTATCTTATTTTTCATATCCCAGAAATTGGCCCTCCAGCAGCTTAAAAGATTAAAACCAGCCTGGCCATAGCTAGGTTCACTGTATATATTTATAGTGAGGTATTAGATTTCAAGTTTTGGAGGAAGTGGCATGTATAGGGATAGGGAGAAAAAGAGATCTCAGCATGTGACTTTCTGTGCTCATATTTTACCTTTCCTAATCATGAATCAACTCATTTAAACATAGCCTTCTCAGTTCTGCCATAGAGTAACATTTATACCATCATCCACACTGGGAACTTGTTTTTTAATTGTTATGAAGAGTTTCAAGCCTATATAGAAAAGGGAATGGAAGAATGTACTTACATGTGCTTATTACCCAGATTCAGTAATTACCGAAACATGGCCAATCTTGCTTCATCTATATACCTCATCCCCTTCCCCAACCACTGAGTTTATTTTGAAGGTATTCTCCAGAAATCGTATTGTTTCACCTTTAGCTATTTCTGAATATATCTGTATTTTTTCAGTGTATATCATTAAATGATAAGGACTATTTTACTATTTTAAGCAAAATCACAATACTATTATCAATAAGAAATTACCACTAATTCCTCAAATATTCAGAGTTCACATTTCTCTGATAAATCTGTAGGCATGTTTACATTTGTTTGGATGAGAATCCAAATAAAATCCAACATTGTAATTGATTGATACGTCTCTAAAAGTACCCCCTGACCTTTTCATCCACTTTTTAATTTATGTGTTAAAGGAATTAGGTCATTTGTCCTATGTGTTTCTCAGTTTGGATATTGCTAGTTACATCTCTGACGTATCATTTTGCATGTTCCTGTATTCTCTGTAATTCCTATAAATTGATCTAGAGCTGTGCTGTCCAACAGAAATATACTGTGAGCACATATGTAATTAAAATTTTCTAGTAACCACTTTTAACAAAGTCAAAAGAAACAGATGAAATTAATGTTAATAACATTTTCATGAGGTATATACAAAATATTATTTCAAATGTTTCTACCAAAAATTTGTAATTAAATATCCCATATTCTTTTTCTTACTAAGCCTTCCGAATTCAGTATATGTTTTGCACTTACAGCACATCTTAATTTGGACTTACCACATTTTAAGTGCTCAGTAGTCACATGAGGCTAATGGCTATCATATGAGCAGTGAAGTTCTAGAGGCTGGATCAGATTCAGGTTCATTGTTTGGGGGAAGAACATTTCCATAATTCCTGGCTGTCTCATTTTGGAATGTTGGCAGTCATTGATGATCATTGCCTAGATATATTCATTAGAGGTTGCAAAAAGAATATTCAAATTCTTTTATTCCTTCTCTTTCAATTGCTTGTTATTTATATGAAAGAGAATCTTCCCCTCATCACTTATTTGGTTACACTGAAGTACAGTTCATGTAGGAAAAGGTATGACTTCTGGACACTTTCTCTATAGCTTTCAAAATCATAGTTTGGTTCTCTGGCATCCTCTAATGGTGACGAATAAGGTGGTATTTTGTTTTTAGTTTATCTGGGATTTGAAATGTTTCGATCCCTTGCGATTTTTATTCTTATTTATGCCTTATGTGTCCCATTTTTACTGTGGTGAAGCCTCTTCAAGTTAACTCCTGAATGTCTTTGACATTATCCTAACAGTCTTTGATAGTTTCCTTTCTTTATGATGTAATGAGTTATTCCAGGCTCATTATGTGCCTTTTCTGCCCAGACCTGGAATTGGCCATTGCTCCAAGAAGCCCTGGTTCCTTTTGGCAGGAAATATATTTAGAGCCCTCAATCTGGGTACTAAGAATGCTTATTGCAACTTGTTTTGTTATTGTTTAAAATAAAATACATCAAGAGCTTATAACAGTATCTCCAATTCAATTACACGATTGAAGATTTAACTTAAAATCGCTGATCTTACGCATCTACCTTCTTTTTCTAACACCGAAAATCTGTTTCCAAAGAATTATTCTATGATACAGACATGGCTATCACCAATAATATGATTACTGAGAATGGTTTTCAGTAAGATAACTTTTACAATTTCTTTTTGTCCCCAGGGTATACCCCCACAAAGTGTGTCCAGTGAATACTGTGTTCTAAGAATACTTGATGTAGCTCTTCTCTATGTGGTTATACCACAAACTACATAATAGTTAGATTTGTCACATTTAGTTTCCAATTTGGAGGGAATTGCTTTTTTATTTGTCCTATAACTATATAAAATTTTAAATGTTCTAGTGGCAAGTCTATAAGACAAGGGAACAATGTATAGTCAAGTAAGTGTCACCTCCCTTTTCACCCCCCTTTTTCCTTTCCCTCTGCCTGCTTCGGGTACCTTTTGAAAAAAAAAAAAGTTTTGGTTTATAATCAGGAAACTTTTACGTCTTATGTATTCATTTAATGAATATTTAATGCCTAGTACACGCCCTGCACTTTGTGAGATACTCAGATGCATAAAGGTTGTATGGGACACAGTCCTTACCTTGTGGTAGTATATAATCAAAGGAAAGGTTCTTATGTGGAAGTATTAGGGTATAACTGGCTACAGAAGGCTAGGATCAAATTGCAAAGTTGTTTGTTTGTTTGTTTGTTTTCAGTCAAGCTAAGGAATTCACACTTCATCCTCTATGTAGTGGGTACTGATGATTTTTTAAGTCTAGGGAAAGGCATATGCAAAGTAGTTCTTTAGAAAAATGAATTGATCCCCTCTTAGGTATGGATGGAAGTAAAACAAGACATACTGTAGGCATGCATCATACAGTAAGTACTCCTCAAGTATTTGTTGAATGAATAAGTGTAATAATAAGGCCATAGCATTGGGAGTGAAATGGAAAGGCTAGGAGAGATATCCTGAAGGAACAATTTATAGACTTTTGAAAATTTAAATGGCAGGTATAAGAAGAGTTAAAGATAGAGTATAGAGCATAGGTATCTGAGGGAAGAGAATTCCTACTATTGTTCATTCATTATATCCTGTAGGAATAAGATGAGCTTAGTTTCATTTGGTTGAGAAATAAGGGCTAGGAAGAAAGGTTAGCCATGCCTCTACAGTAAAAGTTACTGAAGCTAGATAGGACACAGTCTTGAGAGAGAGAAGATAAAAAATATGAGAACAGCTGCCACAGATCTTAAGAAAGCTCACACTTAGGAACAAGGGGAGAAAAATTAGACAGCCAAAGGGAAAGAAAAGTAGGAATCAGAGGTGAGCATGTCTTCTAAGAAAGCAAATATCTCTTAAGCTAAGAAATAAGTTTTTCAGAGGCCTGATAATTTATAGTCAGAATACTGCAGAGATAACAGTCAAGTGTTTAACCATAGGCCTGCTTTACCAGGCCATATGTCTCCTACTTGTATCTGCTTTCCCATTTAGAAATCTGCTCTCCTATAAGAGATATTAAATATCCTTATTTTCTGGTCTTCAAGAAAAATGTTTATAATATTGTCTACAATGCTAGTGGCACCAAGATCTGCCATTAACAATAATCTTATAACTTCTTCGAGTAAGGACCATAATTGGACTTGTGATTATTTTATTTGTGTTTATTTGATTTATAAAGGTAAAAAACATTTTTCCAGGACCTTGTAACATCTCAATGTAATCACACAAAAGTTATTAGGCTTCTGTATCTGTCATAGCATCAGCATCAAAAGCTCTTTAGCATGCATCTTAGCTATAAACTTCTGGTATGGGATAGACATGCTAAAAATCAGCTTTTTTCCCTAAATTCATGGCTTTTTTCCTTCAAATCACCTTCCTCCAGACAGCAGGTGCATTAATGGTTGTGCAACTTTGGGGAGTCCCTTTAGGGAATTTCCTGTTTTTCCCTTTTACATTTCACACCCATTCCTTGCTCCCGCCGCTACCATCTGCTATCTCTTTTCTCCTGTTCAGCATTGGCTTCTTCACACCCCACTCCCACGCCCTTTTCCATCTCTCTCCGTCTGTCCAACAGCCCTCTACTTAGACTGCTCCAATGCTTGTACAGGAATCAGATAACTTTCTCTTTTCTATCAACTCACTAAGCTCAACAGAGAGACAAAATTTATATGGCCTGTGACCAAGGCCACATTGTGAACTTGACAGACATAAGTGGGCACAAGACAACATGGGTGCTGATTTGGGGAGCGTTTATTAGACAATGCTCAAGTGTTCCAGTAAAAATTTGTGGAATCCTGCATTTCTGGGCGTTTACTTCATGTATATATAAAGATAAGAATATTTACCAGGGTATGAATTAAGTTTAGTTACCTTGGTGTTTTTACAACTATAAGAGAAAAATACACATATCTACAAGTAAAACTACACATTAAAGCATGGTGCTTGAATGCTTTCAGCTGAATGACATACTAGCTAGCAATAAAACTTGCCATTGAAATTAGCTTAGAAAGCTAGTACTAAAAAGATCTAGATGGTATAATGAAAAGGTTCTTGTCACTAAGTACCGAGGTACCTCACTGAGCTTCCATTAAATATATGGAATATTTGCATACATATAATTTTTTTAATTGAACATTGAACAAATGAAATGTGTGCCATTGGTATGCTATTTACATCTTCTAGAGAGACTAGAACTCTTCACTTTTAAGATTAGCACAGGGTGGGTCTGAGTATCTGACTGTTTTTGTATCTGAATATTTTATTATTTTATCCTTCTGGCTGTTTTTTAGTGATGTACGAGCTAAATTAATGCACTGAACACTATTATAAGACACTCTTTTTGCATGAATTACTGACATTTACTAGCTATTCAAAAGTGAAAAGGCAGAACCTAGAAGTACCACCTCCCCCACCTCTATTTCAAAATAAGAAATGCTGTATTCTTTATCTGAAATGGATTAATTGAACAATGATCAGTTTTCCTACCGCGGTGTGCCTCCATCCATTCAAACTATATCCAGAGAAGAGTGGAGGTGAGAGATTCGGGATATAGATATTGCTTGTACAGGTGCCATTTGTTTTATGTAAATCCACTTTAATATAAAATGCCGGTATCTGTTACAGGATATAGAAGCAGCAGAAAAGTCACTGCAGACCAGGATTCACCCACTTCCACGGCCTGAGGTGGTTTCTCTTGAGGTGAGCATCTTAAGGAACAAACGTAAAAAGAGAGACTCTATCTATCAGTAGCACACTACAGGTTAAACAATGGTTATATATATTTTCCAGATATATTTATTCAGTACATTAAAGAAGATATGCCTGTTTGATCTTTTTATGTCCACAGTACTGTGCTTTATACATAGGAGGTAACTGAGAAGTATCTTGATTTTTAAAAGTTTAGCAATTGGAAATTTTATAAAGATGGGGATCTTTTCACCTTGTCACTTAGAAACAACTATCCTGTTAAACCATAACAGACAATATGCGCTAAATCATGAGATGACAACACACCTAACTCAAATGCTTTTGCTGCTTGCTGATGTTGAAGTAGCAGTTTAGTCCCTTCACCAAAAATTTAACCAGAGCTAATTAAATGCATATTATCATACAATATAGTATGGCTTTTGTCTGCTTTATTTTGTTCAGTTCAAGAACAGATTGGAAGATGGTTGGCAAAAATAAACTATATTTGGTATATGAATACGTTTGTGATGAATGGGAATTTACTACATATAGAATAGTTTCATTTTGTATTTTTAATGACCTTTCTCAAATACAGGTTTTGCTTTCTCCCCACCTGGGGATTAATAGACTCAAAATTAGAGGCTGAGAATTTTCCCCTCAATTTTCTGTGTCATCCAGGGTAACAAAACAAGGCAGTGATCAAGGATACAAAAAACTCTGGTACAAAGTGTATCTTGGACATGTCTTTTTCTTTGTCTGATTCTCCAATACCTTACTCTGGCCTATACAGGACCCACACAATGGGAGTTACCCCAGCTGCGAATGTCAGGGAAACTCCCAACAACGGGCCTCAGATGGTATTTTTCTTAACTAGTCTTGCACAGCAGGATGACCTTTACTTTAAGTATGTCAGGCTGTTTCTGAGACCACATGCATAGATATATAGACATATAGAATCCCTCACCATTTTCAACTTGCAGAACTGCTGTATTTAATGCTTGGAGTGAATATTTTTGTGTTTCTAGTGCTAACTCATTGGCTGAATTTCCAAAAATGAGATTGCTAGTGATGATCTAATATCAGTTGCCCTCCTATGACACAGGGCTTTGGGCAGTTTAGTTCTCTTTGACCTCCTTAGGGCAGTCACCCAAGAAATCAAAGCTAGACACAACACGCAATGTTGCACGAACTTCTAAAGCCTATAGACTTCTACAGTCAGACCAATAATACAACATCTCAACTTCCAAGCTGTTTGTATTAAAAATTATTAAATTATATTGACATTTTGTCATCATAAAAATGGGGAAAAAGTATAGTGGATATATATTTCCTACACAAGGGTCCAATGTATCTGATTCCTGTGCTATAACACACTAGTTGTATTTCAGTTCCTGATCTCATCCCAGGTCAAATCTTTTGATGTTAATCCTGAAGCATGATTTATGTTTAATAATTTCATTGTAATAATTTCAGTATGGGGTAATCATTTGGTATGGGATTTGGAATACTAAACAAAAACATTTAATGGTTATATCACCATAAATGATACTATTGGCAATAATCATGAAGTTGGCCACAAGAGGGCGTGTAAAATCACAATAAAATTCTAAAACCTGTAATTCTGCCAGACTCTGGTTTTACTGAGAAATTTGAAAATTAACACTAGTAAGTAGCCAGATTTTTTTCTAAAATTAACATAAAATATTCTGTAGAGGAAATGCATTCTACGTATATGTGTGTGTGTGTGTGTGTATATACACGCACACACACACTTAAGTGAATAAACATTTAGACTATTATGAAGAGCCAAGTTCAATTGCTTGATATGCTTTTTTACTTTTGAATTTTTTTTTCCAGACTCGTTACTGGGCATCAGTAGAAGAATATATTCCCAAATGGGAACAGTTTCTTTTAGGAAGAGCACCATATCCTTTTGCTGTTGAAAATCAAAATGAAGCAGAAAATACCATTCAAAATGAGGCATAGCGATGACTTCTTCACGTCCTATTTCAAAAAGCCTGTTTAATAAAGCTGAATGTTAAGGTGTATGTAGGTTATTGCAGGAACTTTAGGAATTAAATATGTTTATATTCTTCCATTATCTCCTAAGTGACAGTGAAGATATGAGAATTTACTGGCAAGTCTCATGTTATCACCTACTACTATTTCAAGGTCATGAATTTGCTTTCCTCCAAACCCACAGACGTGTTAAACACTAATATTAAAAGGTGGATTCTTTATTAATTAAATTATTGTCAGTGTTGTGTGTATGTTGTTTTTAAAAAAAAAAAAAACAACAATTTACAATCATTCTCCTCTAAGCAGGTATCTTGGCTCTGGTTTTAAGTTTTTTAGAATCCTTACTTTTTAGGGACAACATATAGGATCAACATGGTTCTTTTTTTTTTTTTTTTAACCATTATTGTTTCTTTTAACAAATTAAAAGACAGTGACACCTAAAATAAACTGCTTTAGTAAAATAACGTATGAGAAAATAAATTCATAAGATTTTATCCCTCACAGATAACCAAACTTCTAAAAGTTCTGGAGACAGAAAGAACTGAACTATAAAACAGTCAATAAGTAGCCAGTTTCAGGAAGACTCAGACTTGGTTTGAAAAAGGATGCCTTTTAGAGCTGGGAATGGTTATTGGATTTTGACTTGGTTATTTAAGGATTGCCAACCTTGTGAATGCACATAACCCCACTCTTGTCTTTTCATCTTTAAACTTTCCCTTCCCGCTTCCTTCTATTTTCATTATTCCTGAAAAAACTGTCAGTCAGAAAGCGTTAGGTCACAACCCTAAACAGCTTTGAGGTTCCTCAGTCCACCACTGCTTGATCACCAAAAAAAAAAAAAAAAAAAAAAAAATTTATAACTTTCCAACTGTAGAGGCAACCTCTGCTAGTAAAGGGTACCTATGCTATATTACAATGAAATGTTTGTTTTAAATTTCAAACTGGTTTGTGTCTTTAAAAGAAGACAATAGGAAAAGCTAAATACACAACAACAACAACAACTATATTGAAATGTCCATTGTGCCGATAAGTTCCTTTAAACTACCATCTTGGAAATATCCTGTTGAGTGGGTGTTGGTGTGGGTAACAATAATGTTGTTTTCATAATATGTGCTGGCAGATTAGCACGCTTCTCTACAGTGTTAACAGTTGTAATTAAGGAATAAACAGCACAGGGTGTCAGTCCGATGACAATTTCATCTATAGTGTCACAATACAAAATGTCACAAAATATTAGAACTGTTATATAACTATAAAAAGTATCAGCTTAAAAGCTAAAAGCCTTTGAAAAAAGAAGACAGAGGAAGGAAGAAAAAAGAAAACTGGCATAGCAACCAGAACAATTTTATACCTTCTCAAGAATGTTCTGTCATGAAAATAAATTGATAATTTTTTTCTCTTACATTACAGTTTGGTTTCTAGCCATCCAGTTGATTTAGCAGGAGAATGCAGGTTTTTTTAGCAGCTTTGAATTGGTAAACAGATTTAGATGTAGTAGAAAGGAACATGAGGAAGTTTTTTTTTTTTTTTAACATCCAATCTTTCCCAGCATATGCACATAAGAAGGTGAATGAAGCAATGTGAAACTTATTTCTCTTTAGTCAAGTGAAAAAAAGGCTAAACATTTGTTAGATGGTAAAATATTGTGTCAAGCGAGTAGGCACATTCCAAAATTACACAGTGGTTGATACATTAACATCCTCAAATATTTGAGCGTACACTTCCTTTGAGATCTGTAAATTAAATCACCAGTAGGTTAGATTAAAATACAAAACAAATGGCAATCTAACCATCTCAAAAAAGGTTCAGGTTTTTTTCTCCCCAAAATTGAGGACTTGCTAAATAATTTTTGAAAAGCGTAAACATAATACACCCTGGGTTACAATCGAGGGCAGAAGGGAAGGTATTTCCAAGGCTCCTGCTGTAGTGTTTTTCCCATTTTTGTTAATACCTCAAAAACTCCCAGAGATGACTTTATTCCTGGCCCCTCCAGAGCTCCCCTCCCCACCCCCACCTTGTAGACTGTAACAGATTGCACCACATGGTGTCTGTTTAAAAAAAAAAAAAAAATTCCCATAGGGACCTGGATATCCCATTAATGGGCTTTATATTCGTCATGGCAAATTAGCTTTACACAGGAATTTCCAAACATTGTTTTCTGTTAAGAAGAGAGGAATACCACATATAATGTATATTTTTTCTATAATGAGTAGGAATCAGACAAGGAAAAGGAAATGTCATCTACTCATACCTTTCTCTCCAAATTCAGTGTTCTTTCCATATGCTCCATTGTACTCCACCACTCTTCTCCATGAAAACTATGAATTTATGTTTTTTTTAGAAAAATGGAGTTTTCAAAATGAAAGTCAAATAATTTTTTCCAAAGCCATTCGTGGACTGTTGCAAATGCATAAATATTCAAAGCTCATTTTCTGCAGAAACACTTCTGCTATATGAAATTATTAAACTGTAAAATGCTAAAGATCAGAAGGAGCTACAGTTTTTCTTTAAGCTTGAAAAAAAATAAAATTTAAGTACTAAGGAAAAAGCCTAATACTCTGGAAACCAGACATCTGGTCTTTCTCATGCGTAGGGAGCAGTGTGAATGAAAGTGAAGTCAAACGGACAGTTTTTTTCTGCATTATGCACAAGGTGTTTTAAATTGTCAGCTTAAGGTTTAGATGAAGATAATCTCTAACTCTGTTTACAATTTTTGCTATTTTGCATTATCCCCTTTTTCCATAAAAAATAAAGTGAATATGTGTGCATATTTATTTTGAATCAATATTAAACTTATTTTGAGATTATTTTGTCACTTCTGAGATAATTGGAGACACACAGTGTGTTCATGTGTGCGTGTGAGACAGAGACAGAGAAACCAAGGGTTGCTATCACCAATTCAAGAGGAAGATATTAAGCTTTAAAAACACTGGGAAGTAGGTTTTTAGTGTGTAAAGTTAATGCACAAGCCCATAAATCTGGCTTATCTACAAAATACAGTCTCCCCTCTCCTTTCATTAGTGTATTAATTTATCTTTTTTACTCTAAGCCAATTCACATCTTTTTCTTTTTAAGCTAGTCTTTTATTGAAAACACAATAAAGTTTTCAGTCCCGCTAAGGAGTTCCCCACCTCCTTTTCACGTGCTGCCCAAACATAAAGTTAATAGCTACGTGGTTTTAAACACTATACATTTCAATAGTCACCTATTTTTTTAAACCTATTCCACTGTAATTAGTATAAAGAGATATCTTTTTTAAAGAGTTGCTGCCCAAAACCTATTCTTCAGAGAAGGTAATAACCAGGTGATGAGTTCAAGCAGAAAAAAACAAGTATGTGGAAAATATGTAGGAGAAAGAGAAGAGGAGAGTACTTTGGGAAACCTTCAAGTTGGAACAAGGGTCCCTCCCACCCCCATCCCACCCCCATCCCACCCCATGTGTTTCTAAACACATGTTTCTCTTATAATTTAGAAGTTAATTTGTCTATATGGGAAATTTAATTCCCCATTGTTAATAAAAGGGCATTTAGAGTTTTCTGGGACAAACATGGGGATGTGTCAAACTTTGGCAATTAAGAAGAGGATTGATTTGTGGATTTGACACATTGTGATCTCCCTTTCTAACTGGATCTGAGATTATATCCTTACTAAAATCCAAGAAAAGGAAAATGACTCCAACAAAACCAGAGGCTCAAAATGCTTCCAGACATCACTTTACCTCACAGAGTCAAGTGTCCCTGCTTACAAAGAAAAGGGAGCCAGTCCCCTAAGTTATAGCAATGTTTTAAAGTTCTTGCTATTTTAAAAACTGAAATTCATGTCTCAACAAAGAGACTGAGAGTCTGCAAAGTAGTATCTAGACTGACTACAGTAAAAACCAATAAATAGTTGCACTGAGAGGAGACAATGAAATGTTCTCACTTTAGAAAGTGATGACTTAGTTTCTTTTTTATGTAACTGGTCATGCAGACTCCACTGTAAAAATCAAAGGATTTTTTGTTATTTCTCCCCAAATCTAGGTTATCAAAGTAGAAATTTTTCTGATGTTTTATACAATATCACTTTGGGACCAATGCAGTCAAATTAGAGGGAGAAAAAATTCCTTTCATATATTTTGTCTAGAACATCTCTAGCTTCTTTCATCTCCCAATACCACTTAATTGTTTTTCATACCTTGTTCCAGACATTTTTAAGGTCTGTAGAACTTACAAGCATTTCCTTGTACTAGAATACTCTGGCCTAGTAAAAACAATACTAAGATATTCAAAAGAAGCCAAATCTAGAGCCCTTTAAAATGATACCCAGTAAACACAGAGGTAGAGAACACTTGGACACCATCGATTCATTCATTCATTAACAGATCTTATTGACTGCTTTCTGTGTAGCAGGCACAGTTCTAAGCACCAAGAATATAGCAATGAAGAAAACAAAGCAAAAAAAAAAATCTGTGTCCTCATAGAATTTACATTCTGGTAGAGGCAGCAAGTAGACGGGGCTAATGGCAGACATTAACAACAGAAAAGTAATATGTGGTATATCAGATGGTGAGAAGGGCTAATATAGTATGAACATCTAAAATGTCTTAGTACAAGAAAATAAAGCAGACTTTGTAATTTTTCAGTAATATGATAGAACTGAGAGTCTCTTTTCCTATTCAAGGATCTTGAGTTGGGGTTTTCCAGTGAAGCAGCATTTCCACTGCTTCTTATTTGTCAGTTGTGCAAGCTTAATGAATAGGTTTATGATAAAAGATGAAAAAAAAATTCTCAGTACTTCCAACAGATATTTATACACAAACGTTCATAGCGGCATTATTCACAATAGCGAAAAGGTGCAAACAACCCAAATGTCCACTGATGGATGAATGGATAAAATGTGGTGCCTATATATATGGCGGGACATTATTCATCCTTTTAAAGGAAGAGAATTCTGACACATGCTACAACATGGATGAACTTTGAAGACATATGCTAAGTGAAATAAGCCAGACACCAAAGGGCAAATATTGTATAATTTCACTGATACGAAGTACCTAGAATAATCAAATTCATAGAGTGGTGGTTGCTAGAGGCTGGGCAGGGAGGAAGAATAGGGAGTTAGCATTTAATGGGCATAGAGTTTCAGTTTGGGAATATGAAAAATATCCAGAGATGGATGGTGGTAATGGTTGTACAGCAATGTGAATATTCTTAATGCCAGTGAACTATATGCTTTAAAAGGGTTAAAATTTTTTATATTCTGTGTATTTTACCATGATAAAGAAGTCCCTCACTAAACTAAACATAACCTGAAAACTTCCATATTGTAAGCTGTTTGATTTAAATCTTATTTGTGATCATATATAAGAACACATACAAGCAAAGTTAATTCCTTCTAGAAAACTTATATAAACATTGTCCTCCATGTTTTCAAAATCAGTTGAATGTCTGCCTTTGGAAAGGTTGGTGTTCTGGGTTTTTGGTTGGTTTGTTTTTGTTTTGTCTATGAAACTCCTTACAAACAAGCTTCTTGTCCTCGTTCTGTCATTAATTGCTGCTCAGTTTCTTCAGTGAATTGAATTGGATCTCAATTGTCTAACAGAATTTTCTGCAGTGGCGGAAATGTTCTATATCTGTGCTATCCAATATGGCAGCCACTACACAAAGGTGGCTATTAAGCACTTGAGATGAAGCCAGTGCAACTGAGAAATTTAAATTTTACTTAATTTCAATTATTGGAAAAATTTTAAGTATGCTTGGAACAACTTGGGCATGTGAATCTACTTTTTCAACTTTAAATTTTATAAAATCTCAAAAGAGATCAAGTATTTCCAATGAAAATTTAGCATCCCAAATGGAGGTATGCTGTAAGTGCAAAATACACACTGGATTTCAAAGAGTGATACAGTTTGGCTGTGTCTCCACCCAAATCTTATGTTGAATTGTAGTTCCCATAATCCCCATGTGTCATGGGAGGGACCCAGTGGGAGGTAACTGAATCATGGGGGTGGTTTCCCCCATGCTATTCGGGTGATAATAAGTCTTCACGAGATCTGATGGTTTTATAAGGGGCTTCCCCCTTCACTTGATTCTCATTCTTCTCCCTGCTGCCATGTGAAGAAGGATGTGTTTGCTTCCCCTTTTCACATCATTGTAAGTTCCCTGAGGCCTCTCAGTCATGGTGAACTGTGAGTCAATTAAACCTCTTTCCTTTATAAATTACCCAGTCTTGGGTATATCTTTATTAGCAGCATGAGAATTGACTAACACAGACAATAAACAAAGACATATTATTAAAATTAATTTTACCTGTTTCTTTTTATGAAGTAGCTACTAGAAAATTGAATCTTACATATGTAACTTATTTTATATTTTCTTGAACAGCATTAAACTAGAGAATTCCTAAGAGTCCTTGCAATTCTCTGAGTCAATATCTTTTTTGTTTGTTTGGTTTTTGGTTGTTTTGTTTTGTTTTGTTTGAGACAGAGTCTCACCCTGTCACCCAGGCTGGAGTACAATGGCACGATCTCAGCTCACTGCATCCTCCGCCTCCCAGATTCAAGCGATTCTCCTGCCTCAGCCTTCTGAGTAGCTGGGACTACAGGCGTGCACCACCACACCCGACTAATTTTGTGTTTTTAGCACAGATGAGGTTTCACCATGTTGGCCAGGCTGGTCTCGAACTCCTGACCTCAGGTGATCCACCTGCCTCAGCCTCCCAAAGTTCTGGGATTACAGGCATGAGTGCACCTGGCCTGAGTCAATATCTTTATAAGCATTTTTTTTAAAAGCATCCTAATATTTGACTAGAAGCCCATAATTGCTGAATTTGGGGGAAACCTTAAGGTTAAATATTTAATTAATATTTGTATGCTTCCAACAGAATGCAAAAGAAGAATGAAAGTAAATGAAAGTTTATAAAGCCAGAGTAACCTGAGCATGGTGGCTCACACTTGTAATTCCAGCACTTTGGGACCAAAGCAGGAAGATTACTTGAGCCCAGGAGTTCAATACCACCGTGGTCAATAGAGCAAAACCTCATCTCTATTATTATTATTATTATTACTACTACTACTACTACTTAAAAAGCAGAGCGTCATTTTGTTCTCAGTTATATTCGAATGTGTGCTCATTTTTAGAATCCCAAGTCCAAGTGGAAAGCCTAGAAGACATTAAATGCTCAAGAAGTATTTTGGGTTGGCCGGGCGTGGTGGCTCACGCCTGTAATCCCACCACTTTGGGAGGCCGAGGCAAGCGGATCACGAGGTCAGGAGATGGAGACCATCCTGGCTAACACGGTGAAATCCCGTCTCTACTGAAAATACAAAACATTAGCCTGGCGTGGTGGTGGGTGCCTGTAGTTCCAGCTACTCGGGAGGCTGAGACAGGAGAATGGCGTGAACCCGGGAGGCGGAGCTTGCAGTGAGCTGAGATCGCGCCACTGCACTCCAGCCTGGGCGACAGAGCGAGACTCCGTCTCAAAAAACAAAACAAAACAAAAAGTATTTTTGGTGAATATTAAAACCAGGATTTGCATTTTGACCAGACTCTTAATTAAAGTACATTTGATGAGAACATTTATTAAAGATGAAACAGCATGAGGCTGCAAGCCAGAGAAAATAATTTGGCTTTGGTTTTCATATGGTACAAGATAAAAAGAAGTTAGATACTGAAAGCAAAGGTTTGTCTTTGCTCGGAGGACCTTGATAATCAATGGAAGTAATGTTAATACTCGGTGATAACAAAGCATCTTTTATAGGAAAAGTACATTATAGATGAATACTATTAATCATCAAATTATAGATGGTGAAATGGAAGCAGTATGACATTAAATGACTGTCAAAGTCACACTAGGGATTCGCCTCTTATACCTGGGGTCTCAGCATTCTTAGTTTCTCCTTCTCCCCTATTTCCACTACCACACTGACAGGTTCTCCAGAGGAACTGTAGAGAAGCAATTACCAGTTAAAATTAGGTTGAAAGGAAACACTGGTTTCACAAAGCATATATTTTAACTTTATAAACTTAACAGACTGAGAGTCCAAAATGGAATTAGCATCATTGTCACTAACTAGTTGAAGACTCTGAGCAAAGACCTTTGTATGTATTAACCTTCAATCAAAATTACTGTTTTTGGTTTTTTTTGTTGTTGTTGTCGTTTGTTTTTTTACAGATACACCAGGTCCTCAAAGTGCCCTGACATGCTGCCATTAGCAACACCAATAACCTGAGAAATGGTGCTGTTTTTGCAATTAGGCGATTACTTGCTCATCTAACAGACTTTTTCTTTATTGACTTCCTTACATGTTTGTCAATTTCAGAAACACTTGTAACTAGAAAAAAGCTTCCTTTTACCACATTCTCCCTTTTTAAATTGAACCAGAAATGAAGTTCAACTGAACAAATATTTATTACTTAGACCCAGAGTGGACTAGAAATTACAAGTGGAGTAAACAATATGCCTACTCGGAACTTTTTGTCTCTGGGGAGTCAGCTGGATATACAGAAAAAGTAGAGCATTATAGAAAGACCAACGTCGGGCTTCTAACACGGCCTGGGGAATGGAGAGGAACGGGGTGGGGAGGTAAAGGAGCTGGGAGGGAAAGAGAAGAAACCTGTACTACAGAAACTAGCCAAGAGACTTCCGGCATCAATATGGCAAGTAAGCAATACTAACATATCCCCCTCTGCAACCCTTATACACGAGGGACATGTCCACTTTCTCACCTCTGATTTTCTCCCTAACTCTCCACTGACTCTACTCTAGTTTGAGGTATTTAGTACCTTTGATCTTACTAAATCCAGTGTTTGTCCTAAGCACTCATCTTTCTAAATCCCTTGGCAGCATTTGACACAATTTTTCACACCTTTTTTTTTTTTTAAGGCAGAGTTGCCCAGGCTTGAGTGCAATGGTGCAATCATAGCTAACAGCAGCCTCAAATTTCCAGGCTCAAATTGCCTCAGCCTCCCAAGTAGCTGGGACCACAGTTGTGTGCCATCACACCCGGCCAATTTTTTTTTTTTAATTTTTTTGTAGACATGGGTTCTCCCTATATTGCCTAGACTGGTCTGGAAATCCTGGGCTCAAGTGATCCTCCTGCCTTAGCCTCCCAAAGTATTGGGATGACAGGTGTGAACCACCTCACCCAGCACTCCCTCCTTCTTGAAATGATTCTTTATTTGTGTTGCCCAGCACTAACAGCTCCTCAGTCTACTGGCTCCTTTCCCTATTCCCTGTCTCCTAAATATTGGAATACCTCACAGCTCAGTCTTTGACCCTCTTCCCCTTTCTAGGTATTCCCTCGGTGATATTTACCCATCCATAATTTTAAATATACCCACTAAGGGGACAACTCCCAAGTAAATATTTTCAGCTCTGATTTTTCCCTTGAGCTGAATCAACACTTGACACTTGGGTATCTAATAAGCATCTCAGATTTAACATGTCCAAAACAGCTCTAGATTTCTCCCCTCAAACCTACTCCTCCCACAGTCTTCTCCCTCTTGGCAAATGCTGTCATTACCCCTCCAGAAGCTCAGATCAAAAGCTTGGAATCCTCAACTCTTCCTTTTTCCCCTCCCACCATACTTATGATCCATCAGCAAATCGTGTTGGTGCCACCTTCAAAATATGTCCCAAATCTGACTATTCCTCACCACCCTGATCCCCAATATCCTGGACACCCTTGCCTGGATGACTGTAGTATCCACTTGACCCTTCTCCACACTTGCCTCTCTTTTCACACAGAGTCATCTAAATGACACTGTCCTGCCCACAAACCTCGAAGGCTTCCTGTTATCCTTGAAATAAAATACAGTTTTTATCATGGCCTAGAAAATCCTACATGACCTGGATCCTGATTATGTTTGCAACATTCTTTCCTACCATTCTACCCCTGACCTCTGAGCTCCAACCATACTGACTTTCTGCCCATCACTTACCCCTACCTCCGTGCTTTTGCACTTGCTCAAGTGTCTGCTTGGAAGGTTCTTCTCTCTCTCATTTCATTCAGGTCTCTGCTCAAAATCTCACCTCTTGGAAGAGATCTTCCCTGACCACCGTCTCTAACATAAGATACCATCTCCACATGCCCCATAAATTTCTGTCATCTGACCTACTTTATCTTCATGATTGATGTGGTTTGGATTTGTATCCCTGCCCAAATCTCATGTCAAATTGTAATCTCCAATGTTGGAGGAGAGGCCTGGTGGGAGGTGATTGGATCATGGGTGCAGACTTCCCTATTGCTGTTCTCATGATAGTGAGTGAGTTCTCATGATATTTGGTTGTTTAAAAGTGTGTAGCACCTTCCCCTGCACTCTCTTCCTCCTTCTCCAGACATCTAAGATGTGACTGCTTCCCCTTTGCCTTCCACCATGATTGTAAGTTTCCTGAGGCCTCCCCAGTCATGCTTCTTGTACAGCCTGTGGAACTCTGAGTCAACTAAACCTCTTTTCCTTATAAATTACGCAGTCTCAGATAGTTCTTTATAACAATGCAAGAATGAACTAATACAATGATACAATGACATTGTATCATGTACCCATTTATTAATATGTTGTATATGTCTGCTACTGAAATGTAAGCTTCATGATGACAGAAACTGTCTTGTCACCACCATATCATCAGCCCCATCACAGTGTCTGGCACCTACAAGGCACTCTATGAATACATTTTGAATAAATTAAAAGAAAAAGAAGTAAATACCTATATAACCCTGTTTAAAAACAAGAAAAGAAACATCAAAGAGCCAGAAACAGTGAGAGCAGAGAAGCCACAGTAGCCATAGCCTAAACAAGAAGCAGTCAGAGAGGGTGGCCAGAAGCAAAGAATTCACAGAAAAGGAATGACAACAGCCAATAAAGGCAAGAAAAGGTGCTAAATCTCAAATATAAATGGAGAAATGTGAATTTGCCCAACATACCATTTCTCACTCATCACATTGGAAAAATTAACAAAGTTTGATAGTATTAACTGTTGCTAAAGATGGAAGAAAATGTCCTTTCATATGATGCTGGTATGAGTGTAACTAGGTAGAGCCACTTTGAAGGGTGATTTTGCAGTGTCTACAAAACCTGAAAATGCACCCCCAATAACCCAATATTTTCATTTATATGCTAGAGAAACATTAACACAGTTGGACAATGATGCATATATAAGAATGTTTCGGTAAGCATTTAAATTTAAATGTCTAGTTTAAAAAATTAGAAACAAATATCCTCAGCACAAAAATGAATAAAATCCCCATTATCAAGAATATACTTTCATTGATCGTTTCTTTTTTAAAATCTGGCCTATTGAGTCAAAGGGATCATTTCTATAGGTCATTTCTGGAGAAGTTTCTCTGAATGTGTAAAGAACTAAAAAATAAGAATAAACTTAAAAACTGCAAAAACCCATTGTCCAGCCATACAATGGAACACCATGTAGTAGATATAAGGCATGAAGTACATCTATACATGGGAATATGGACCTCCATATTACCAAGACATATGTCTTTCCAAGACATACTTTTAAGCAAAACAGGCAATTTGCAGAATGATTCAATATATTATTTCTATTAAAAATATGTATGCACAGTATGACCATGTGTCTTCCAAAGAGATAATCTATTTTTATGTTAGAGAGTACAAAAGGAGGTGGATTGTCAAAGGAGACCTCACCTTTCTCTGTAACACTTTACTCTTTCACAGGTAATACATGAATATATGTGTGTATGTTTTTTTTAGTATAAGGAAATTAACTGAGAAAATTGGAATAGGATTGGTCTTTGGAACAGAGCTAACAGTAAGAAACCACGAAATAGTTCAGCATGTGCAAAGAACAAATAAGTCTATATTGTTGGAGCATCAAAATTGAAGTAAGGAGTGGCAGAAATTGAGACTGGAGAGACTGTCTGAGCCAGACTGTGGATGGCCTTGTGTGCCAGCTTAAGGTTTATGGACTTTATCCAATGATTCCACACCATTCATCCATGTCTCTAATATAAATCATAGCTCTGAGAATGATGAGAAGTTTCTCAGTAGTTTACCCATTTTTAAAAATACATCTTTGTTTGTTTGTTTGTTTGTTTTGTTTGTTTGAGAGAGTCTCGCTCTGTCACCCAGGCTGGAATGCAGTGGTGCGATCTCAGCTCACTGCAACCGCTGCCTCCCACATTCAAGTGATTCTTGTGCCTCAGCCTCCCAAGTAGCTGGGACTACAGACACAAGCCAACATGCCTGGCTAATTTTTTGTATTTTTAGTAGAGACAAGGTTTCACCATTTTGGCCAGGCTGGTCCCAAACTCCTGGCCTCAAGTGATCTGCCCGCCTCAGCCTCCCAAAGTGCTGGGATTACAGGTGTGAGCCACTGCTCCTGGCCTAAAACACATCTTAAACCATTGAGTTCTCTTGTAGCCTTGCAAAACAGTCATTATTTATAAGTTCCATTCACAATTTATAAAACTTGCCCCACTAAAGCCATATTATTTTAAACATCATAAAAAACAACAGACTATCATATGTAATAAATTACTCATGATCTACTTCTTTGGAATCTTGGGATTAAAAAATTAAATGGAAAGAAAGACTGATGGTTAATTATAAAGATACTGTCACCGGGATTGGTGGCTCACGCCTGTAATCCCGGCACTTTGGGAGGCCAAGGTGGGCGGATCATTTGAGGTCAGGAGTTCGGGACCAGTCTGGCCAACATGGTGAAACCATGTCTCTACTAAAAATACAAAAATTAGCTGGGCATGGTGGTGGGAGCCTGTAATCCAGCTCCACGGGAGGCTGAGGCAGGGGAATTGTTTGAGCCTGGGAGGTGGAGCTTGCAGTGAGCAGAAATTTTGCCATTGCACTCCAGCCTGGGCAACAGACAGAGCAAGACTCTGTCTCAAATAAATAAATAAAATAAATAAATAAATAAAGATATTGTCAGGCAAGGCATGGTGGCTCACTCACTCCTGTAATCCCAGCACTTTGGGAGGCCAAGGTGGGCAGATCACTTGAGGTCAGGAGCTCGAGACCAGCCTGAACAACATGGTGAAACCCTGTCTATTAAAACATACAAAAAGTAGCCGAGTGTGGTGGCATACACCTGTAGTCCCAGCTACTTGGGAGGCTGAGGCAGGAGAATTGTTTGAGGCCGGGAGGTGGAGGTTGCAGTGAGCAGAGATTGGCCACTGTACTCCAGCCTGGGTGACAGAGTACTGACTTGGTCTCGAAAAAGAAAGAAGAAAAGAAAAAGAAAAAGATATTGTCAACCTGCATATTTAAGTGCTTTACAAGTGACAGCATTCAGTCCACTAGTCAGCACCTCATTAATTCATCAAATATGCGTTGAGTTCAACTGTGTTAGGTGCTGAGGCTGGATGATAAGAAAAGACAATCCCCACTCTCATGGAGCTTACAATGTAAGGGAAATAGATATTAGCTGAATTACTGCAACAGAGAAATGTAAAAATGCAACACCAATAAGTTTTATAAAGGAGTGGCCCATGATGGTTGAAGCACATAATGGGGGAATACGACTTAGGGAGGTTAGGGAAAGTTTTGCTGGGGAAGGGGCGATTGAGGTTTAAAGGAAGAAAAGGAAAAACTTAGAGAAGTGGCAGTGGGTAAGGAAGTTAATTATTGACAGGTGGAAAAGCATATGCAAAGGTCCTGTGGCTGAAAATGCACAATGCTGATACGTTAATAGACCCTTAAAAACACAGTTTCTAGGCCAGGCACAGGGCTCGCAGCTGTGATACCCTCACTTTGGGAGGCCTAGGCCAGCAAATCACCTGAGGTCAGGAGTTCGAGACTAGCCTGGCCAACATGGTGAAACGCTGTCTCTACTAAAAACACAAAAATTAGCTGGGTGTGGTGGTGGGCACCTGTAATCCCAGTTACTTGGGAGGCTGAGGCAGGAGAATCGCTTGAGCCTGGGAGGTGGAGGTTGCAGTGAGACAAAACTGCACCACTGAGGTGATAGAGTGAGACTGCATCTCAAAAAACAGAACAAAACACAGTTCCTAAAAAAAACTTTTTAAAATTTCTTGCTGTTATCTAATTTATTGACCTGGAGGAAGATGGAAAAAATATAAATCGAGCACATACCTGAACACTTGACCTTGACATTTTGCCCCACATAATGCTATTTTAGTGGCAGACAAAGCTCTAAATCCATTCTGTTTGAAGATGACATTCTTAAAATTGAGACTGCATCTTCTCTTAGAGTGCCTAGTCTTGAGTCACTTAATAAAGTACCACAAATAGTCAAATTAGTAGACACTAAGAAAGAAGAGCTAGGTATTCACAACATAAGAAAATTCTAATTAAAAAAAATGTCAAAGCATTTCTTTAGCCCCACATAAAAGAAAACAAGCAGTTGATTGCTGAAATTCATACCTTATTGTATCTTTTTTGACATCAGTAGAAGCTGTGTATCTACAAGAGGAAAAGTTTGTTCCCAACTCCTGAACCAAAATTTGTCAATGCCTTCAGCAATGACTTCCTAAAATGTTTTTGACTACAACCCACATTAAGAAATCTATTTCAACTGTGACTTGCCACAAACAGACATATAGAAAGATATATAAATAAAACAAGTTTTGTCTTTCAAATAGAACAACTGGGCCAGGCATGGTGACTCACGCCTGTAATCCCAGCACTTTGTAATCCTAGCACTTTGGAAGGCTGAGGCAGGCAGATCACCGGAGCTCAGGATTTCGTGACCATCCTGGCCGACATGGTGAAACCCCGTCTCTACTAAAAATACAAAAATTAGGCGGGCGTGGTGGCATGCGCCTGTAATCCCAACTACTCGGGAAGCTGAGGTGGGAGAATAGCATGAACCTGGGAGGTGGAGGTTTCAGTGAGCCAAGATTGCACCACTGCAGCAAGACTCCATCTCAAAAACAAAAACAAACAAACAGAAAAAAACAAAACAAAAACCTGTAAAAAGATTTTTAAGAAGAATCAATTTGGGAAAGTGGAATACAGATTAGATATTACATTAAATCAAATAATAATTATTAATTTTTTAAAATGGGGTCTCACTCTGTTGCCCAGGCTAGAGTGCAGTGGGAAGATCATGGCTCACTGCAATCTCCAACTCCTGGGCTCATGCAATCCTCCTGCCTCAGCCTCCTGAGAGCCGGGACTCCAGGCATGTACCACCAAGCCTGTGAATTTTTAAAATCTTTTTGTAGAGACAGGGTCTCACTATGTTGCCCAGGGTGGCCTCAGACTCCTGGCCTCAAGCAATCCTCCCAAAGTGCTGGGATTACAGGTGTGAGCCACTGCACACCTGGCCTATTATTTTCACTAGTGATCATAATCATTACACTGTGGTTATTTTTTTTTAATGTTTATACTTTTTAAAGATACATACGAAGTCTATGGTGAAAAATGATTTCATACTTGGGATTCCCTTTAAAATATATTTCATAAAAGAAAAAAACAACAAGCTAATGTGAAAAAGCTAATGTGGGAAAAACTTAGTTATTTGATCTAGGTGATGGATACGTGGGAGTTCATTAAACTATTCTCTCTAATTCTGTATATGCTTGAAATTTTTATAATATAAAATTAAGTTTGGCCGGGTTTGGTGGCTCACACCTGTAATCCCAGCACTTTGGGAGGCTTAGGTAGGTGGATCACTTGAGGCCCAGGAGTTCAAGACCAGCCTGGCCAACATGCGGAAACCCCATCTCTACTAAAAATACAAAAAATTAACCGAGTGTGGTGGGGTGTGCCTGTAATCCCAGCTACTTGGGAGGCTGAGGTGGGAGAATCGCTTGAACCCGGAAGGTGGAGCTCACAGTGAGCTGAGAACACGCCACTGCACTCCAGCCTGGGTGACGGAGTGAGATCCTGTCTCAAAAAAAAAAAAAAAATTAAGTTCACAGCCGGGCATGGTGGCTCATGCCTGTAATACCAGCACTTTGGGAGACCGAGGCAGGTGGAATCACATTAGGTCAGGAGTTTGTGACCAGCGTGGCCAACATGGTGAAACCTCGCCTCTGTTAAAAATACAAAATTAGCCAGGCGTGGTGGTGCCTGTCTGTAATCTTAGCTACTTAGGAGGCTGAGGCAGGAGAATCACTTGAACCCGGGAGGTGGAGGTTGCAGTTAGCCGAGATCTCGCCATTGCACTCCAGCCTGGGTGACAAGAGCAAAACTCCGTCTCAAAAAATCAAAAATAAATAAATAAAATTAATTTCAAATGAAATGAACCTACTCTATGTACAATGCCCTCTGATATTTTATGTTTCTTTTTAAACTAAATAATAGAAGAAAAAAGAATGTTAATAATGAGCCCAGGTTGATTTCATTATGCACTAAAGCTTTGCGATGTACGGTTTGAGATGCTAGCTACCTCTGTCTCTGCTCTGCTCATACAAAATCACTGTAACACAAAAGACACTTTTTGGTCACTTGAATGCAAATTCAAAACAGAAAGCCTAATTCTGTTTCCAACTTCCAAAAATGTAATGCTTCTTGACATTTCCATAGTTGTCTATTTAAGTTCAATGTAAATAGCTGCTGCTACTTTGGGAGTGCCTGATAATGTCTATCACAGTACAAGGATGTATGTCTCTCTGGTGACATCTAAATGTTGATCTTGTAAATTCTGCAGCAACACATAATGTAGTACAAAGATATGCCAAGCAGCATCAAAGACATTTTTTTTTCAAAATCTGAGTTTAATCTAAATGTCAAATTAAATTTAGAGGAAAACAAATTACAAAATGTATGTAGATGACTTTAGCTAATTAATTCTCCCCATTGATAATATTTTGAACTTTGGACACAAAGGTTGTTAAATGCTTTATTTCTGTTGTTACTTATAGTTGCTAATTTACAAAGCAAGTTAACTGTATAACCCAAAATTTTTTAAAAGGCAAATTCTATTTTTACACTAAGTGGGAATTTCCAACATTAAATCAATCTATCTATACCCAGTGTTTTTATTGTGCTGAGATTTACATTTTAAAAAGAACCCTCTAGTTCAAAAAATAAATATATCACTCTCTACCTTTCTTTTGCTAATGGGGGAAACGTGTCCATCGGTTCTAAAATGTCACTCTGATTTTGTGACTACCTTTCTCGCCCTCTTTCCTAAAACCCTATGTAGCAGAAACCATTGGCTGGTTATCTAACATCCGTACTACTCAACTTCCCCTTACTTGACTGCAACTAAATTTTATTTACATGTCATCTTTTTCCAAGACATTGAGTGCTCCAGGGAAGCCGCTCCATCCTAATTGATAGTTACAGGGGCTGCACACCAACTGATCTAAACCAGTCATGCTAATCCCCTTCTCCTTGCCATTGATTGATTTAGGACTAAACATGTGATAAAATTCTGGCCAATGAAACAGAAGAGTAAGTTGTCAAAGAGGGTTTCTGGAAAACATTTTCTTGCTCCAAAAAAAAAAAGAATACTTTATTCACCTGGACATTCTCAGAGCTGCACACGAGGCCAGAACTCCTGCAGTGTCTTTCTATCAGCCTCGAGGAAAACCCCACACAGAGGATGACCAGTCTAAGAGAACACAGAAACAGACTTGAAGCCCCTACTTCTGGGTTTCTTGTAACATGAAATGGTCAGTTTCCTTATTGTTAAGCCACTTGCATGTTACTTGCAGCTAAGAGTTCTAAATGATACATTCACTTTGTAGAACTTCAGGCAAAACTTCGAATCCATTATTTGTTAAGCAATTTGTGATATTAAACAGAGAGTGGATCTGCGTAACTCCCAAACAGCTGGTCATTTCAATTCAAAAACAAAAAAAATGGCCAGGCACGGTGGCTTCCTCCTGTAATCCCAGCACTTTGGGAGGCCGAGGTGGGCTGATCACTTGAGGTCAGGAGTTCGAGACCAGCCTGACCAACATGGTGAAACCCTGTCTCTACTAAAAATACAAAAATTAGCCAGGTGCAGTAGTCCGTGCCTGTAGTCTCAGCTACACGGGAGGCTGAGGTAGAAGAATAGCTTGAACCTGGGAGGTGGAGGTTGCAGTGAGCTGAGATTACGCCATTGCACTCCAGCCTGGGAGACACAGGGAGACTCCATCTCAAAAACAAACAAATAACTGTATGAGTTGATAAAGTATCAAGGAAAGATCATAATGCTACAGGTCTCCGAAAAGTTTAGGGGTACTTTGGCAAATGAAGTGAATAGAAAGAGCAAAAAAGATAGACAAGTAGAATGATGACTAAGTTAACCCTATTAGAACAACGGGGAGGGAAAAAAACCCTCACACATCTGAATTTCACTCTTCATTATCCTCAGTGCGTTTGAAGGCATGTCTATAAGATTGTCAGCTACTACTGAGAAAGAGTTTAGCATTCTGGCCAATTATGAAGCAAGCTATACTCTTAAAAGGATGTCCAAATGGTTAAAGTTCTGAACACATACACAAGATGGGTTGACCTACATATTTCATTACATGGTACTGCACAGTATGTATAAGTAGGCAATTTCTGAACGTAAGTATCAGCAGAGAGAGATGCTGCTCTAATGCCTGGAGAGACAGGATAAAAAGAAAATTGAATATTGACAACAGATCTTTTTATGGTAAAGGAGAGACTAGGCCACTCTCATTCTGCAACTGATGAGCAATTACTGGGCAAAGAACTAGCAGAATTGCTGTATCACTCTGTCTTCACCAAGGACTGTATAATTACTCCTTTCCATTTCTAATTTTTAGAAAAGCATGCCTGGTGGAAGAAAAGGTAGGTAGGACTTGGTTTCCATTTTCAGGGGGATAATGTGAAGATAATGTGTTTTGACTCTAGAAACATCTTGAGCTCCTTGAAAGAAAGGAACTATGTAATTTTAAAATGAGAATAATTATATATTTTATGTAAAAGAGTTATATGCTTGGCTTATGATATTTAAAGCAAAATGATCACAGCATATGTTTGTTTTATATGATTTGGGAAGTGACATTCAATTTTAGAACTTTGGCTGGCACATAGTAGGCACACAGCTATTAGTTGAAGGAATATTTGTTAACTAATTGCCAGAAAAAAAGTTTAAAAGGATAAAAATACGTTGTTTATTCATCTGAATAGGGAGGAAAAGCCTTTTTTAACTTCTAAAACTTCTAAATAAGTTTAAAGTCTTTTTTTGCATGATATAACTTTAGAATAAATTATTTCTATTATTACCTTTGGGTTTTTTTTTAAGCTGACAATTTTTAAAACTAGCAAATATATTTTTAAACAGTTTCTAAAACTAAATTAAGCTTGATAATTAGGTGTAAATTGAGATGTGAGTGGCAATTCTATTTAAACTCTTTAAAAATCCATTCTATACTTGTCAGTATTCTTAATAGAACATTTGAATTTTAGAAGAATTTGAAAGGAGATAATGTTTAGGCATATCTGCCTGCTTATGGTGGCTTCCATGGATTTATTTCAAAAGGCTTTTGCTTTATTTTTAAAAATCCCATTAAAAAGTTTAATAATTCAATAGGATTTTCATTAATGTGGCAGGACATTATAAACCACATTTGAAACCATACACAGTACATTTAATTCTAATCTGACCCATACATGTACTATTTCTTAAAAGCTTATCAAATCCAGACCTTTGAAAATGCATACACTGTAACAGATTTTTTAAAAACATGATGGAAAATATATACCACCCAGCTAAACACTCTCTTGATTTAGAATCGAGGCCTATATGTTTCTATTTCCATAGTGACTATTGCTGTGGAATCGACATGTTTTAATTTAGATATGAGATTATAAACATCATTTGGAGGCAGAATTTATTTTTTTCTCCTACAATTTCTGAAAATTGATCAGTCTAACTGCTGAACAGAAGCAAATTCTGGAGCAGAATTTAGAAATTATTTGGCTTTTGGGGCATTTGTGACTAACAAAAGATGAGTTTTCACAGAAACTCATGGCTTTTAAATCTTTAATCCTTAAAAAATGTAACTTTTCATACTTTATAAAACAAAGAAGAAATTCTTCATCAGGACTCCCTCAGAAGCATTTAAATTGTGCTAACATATTGTTTCAAAAAGGAAAAAAATCAGGGCAATTAGATAAGTACAGATTCTGCTTGTATTTTTGTCTAAAAATATCCCAAAAAGTTGAAATGAGACATTCTACGGTCATCAATTACCTAAGAAGAGTAGTTAGGGTGTGACACACATTTAGGTCAAACAAAAGTTAGCAACCCTAATCATTCATGAAAGAAAAAGAAGGAAAAAAATATATTCATTAACTTTTTTCCAAGAATTTTTTTGAACCCCTACCATTTCTGGTTAAGAAGCTCATAGATGAGGGTGGGCCATGAAGAGGAAACAGGCAAGTGTAGCGGAGGCTCGTGAGTGCTCCCGTGGAGAGAAGCTGAAGGTGTTGGCAGAGCACACAGGAAGAATGCAAAGGGTGGAAGAAAGGGTCCTGAGGGCTCTACAAAAGAAAAAGTTGTAGACACTAAAAGAGACTCCTTCTTTAAAAGAAAAAAATAATAATAATAATAATAAAAACGAAACACTCAGACAACTCTGCCTGATATGGTGGAATCACAGAGCCCAGCTGGCACATAAGCAGACACCATCCCATTCCTTATGACCGGAAGTTATTAAAAGCCATACTATTTCAATAACCCTTGAAATGCAGCTTTTGGATTTGGATGAATAAAGTTGGAAAAGGCCTTCATAAATTCATTCTATACTTGTCACTCTTCTTATTATAACATTTAAATTTTAAAAGAATTTGAAAGGAGATTTTTTAAACATCTCCAACTCTTTCTGATCACTTTTTGTTTTCCCTCGTAAGGGTAGAGCAAATCCAAAAGTTTACACAACTCAAGGATTGCTAGAATTGCCCCGCCTTCAGAAGCCAGCTCCTTAGCCCAGGGATAATCTATAACAAAAAGAAACTGTGGGTCTGCAGAGGGGAAATCACGATAGACGTCAGCCATGAGGGGAGAAAAAAAGATGGCAAGAGAAGACATTATTTTGTTTAAGTGATGATCAGTCAGACTCATCAATGACAACAGAAAGCAAAAAGCTAAAGCTTTCACAGCATTATTTCAGGCTTGAATTTTCTCTGAAAGTCCTGCAGGTGTTTGCTGAAGATCTTCTCCAGTTTAATGAAGTGTATCTAGTATGCTCTTTGAAAAGATCGTATTTAGGTCAGACATAGTGGTTCATTCCTGTAATCCCAGCACTCTGGGAGGCCAAGGCAGGTGTATCACTTGAGGTCAGGAGTTCGAGACCAGCCTGGCCAACATGGTTAAACTCCATCTCTACTAAAAATACAAAAAATTAGCCAGGCATAGTGGTGAGTTCCTGTAATCCCAGTTACTTGAGAGGCTGAGACAGGAGAATTGCTTGAACTCAGGAGATGGATGTTGCAGAGAGCAGAGATCGTGCCATTGCACTCCAGCCTAGGCAGCAGAGCAAGACTCCATCTCAAAATAAAATAAAATGAAAATACCATATTTAATATACATTGTCAGGCTTTCTTACTCTTTGAAATGAAATTAAATGAAGACTTGCTGGGACTCTGGAGGCTATGAAAAGCAATGGGGCAGATCAGAAGGGACAAGACAGTCGTTCATGAAATATTTACTGAACACCCACTATGTGTTGGGTACTATTCTGGGACCTGAGGAATGCAGAAGTGAAGAGAATGTATAAAGATCCCTGCCTTCATGAAGCTTACACTCTAGTAACTGGATAAAGATAATCAATAAAGCAGGGAAGGGGGACAGGTAGTGTGTCTGTAGGAGGGGAGAGAGAGAGAAAGAACGTGCCATCAGGGTAGATTTCATATTTCAAACAGATCTGTAAAGGAGTAGATTGGTAGAGGAAAGCCTGCCAATATCTCAAAGGGCAAGATCTGAGCAAAGACATGAAGGAAGAGAAGGATGACCCGTGGGGAAAAGGGTTCCAAAGAAGGCACAGCAAATGCAAAGGTCCTGAGGCAGGAATGTGGTTGCCATGTGAGAAGAACATAAGGAAGCCAGCATAACTGTAGTGGAGGAGAGGAAGAAAGTAGGTGAGCTCAGAGACATTCATTTGAAGGGATGGGGGTGAGGGCCTTGCAAGTCACAATAAGACTGTTACTCTGAGTGGTAAATGGTAAAGCATTGGAGAGTTTTGAATGGAAGAATGACATGATCCAATATGTTTCAACAAAGATTGTCTGCACATCTACTGTGAGTCAAGTACTGTGCTGAGCCACAAACTTAGGTGCTAAGAATATACTAATAATCATGACAGACACAATCCTGGTCCTCATTGACCTTATATCCCAGTGGGAAAGAAAGAAAGAAAAAAAAAGTAAAACAACACACACACAAAAATTTCTACTTGTGATAAGGCTACAAAAAACAAAAACAAAAACCCAGGCACTTGAATAATGAGAGATGGGGTGAGAGGAGGGTACGGGGAAGTTTACTTTGTGTAGGAGCATCAAATAAAACTTCCCTGAGGAGGTGATATTTGAGGTGAGTCTTAAGAGATGCAGAGGAGTTAGCTCTAGCTAAATACAAAGTTGGGGAGAAGTATATCAAAGAGAGGGAACTGGATGTTCAAGGGCCCCAGGAAATAAAAGGATGTTTGTTCAAGGGCCCCAGGAAACAAAAGGTGGCTTGTTACAAGGAGAGAAAGAAACCAGTACAGCTGGTCTGCAGAACATGCGGAGACAGATGAAGATAGGATAAGACTGTCGCTATAGGTTGGAGCTCGGCCAGGATAGTAAAGGGACCTGAATATGAAACTGATGACCCAAGGTAGACAAAATGTCAGACATCATAAGAGAGCTATAGATTTTTTTTTAAAAAAGTAAGTTTTGAAGAAAAACAGCTGTCATGGGGCATTTGGAAGGAAGTAGTGTTGAACTCTACGTTGGGGATGCATAGAATCTGGCCATGTTCAGAAGGGAAGACGACATTATGAGAAGAAAACATGGGGGTGGGTCGGACTTGCCTTCAAATGCCTACTCAGCCAGTAACAGCTGTGGCTAAACTGACACTTTGAGAGCCTCTGTTTTCCCCCACCTGAAATGATGACATGTGCCTTGCAGGTGTGGGAGAATTAAAAATAGCATTCATAAAACTCCTCATGTATTGTAAGTGCCAAATAAACGATAGTTATGATAGAATATGAGTTCTGTTGATTTGAGTTTCTACTCCCCAGCTTGAGTGAAAGCACAGAGCCAGTGACAGCCACCATCTGAACCTTGCAAATCATTTTCAACACATCACTTTATTTGTACCTCCAGCCTAGATTTGTTAAGTGCCTACAAGGTGCCAGGCATGAGCTTGGCATTGGAAATACACTGCTGACAACAAGCCCCTGCCCTGTGGTACTTCCAATGTACTTGGGAAGCAAACAAAGGAATAAGGAAATATATGACTTGTGATAAGTACTGTGAAGGAAAAGAATGAAAGAAATGTGGAATCAGTGGATAAGGATGGAGGAAGAAGAAAGGAAATCTAGGAAAATGATGTGAAGTAAGGGGAGACAAAGGCTCTTTCTAAAGCAAGCCTCTTTGTAAGATAAGCTATCCCAAGTGTTACTACAATTGGTATTATTTAACTCCCTCCTTTTCAGGAAAAGCTCTTCTGAGTACCCTATACTCTGAGGAGGAGAGAGAGCCAGCCAGCTACAGGAAAAGTGAGGTAGAGGAGGGAGAAGGATTCTCACTCCTTGGGCTCACCTCAAAACACTAGAGGTGGGAAACAAATTAAGGAGGAAATCAGCCTCCATTAAAGGGCTCATAGGGAAAACTGAAAACTCCCAAAGCTCTTTTCTCTAGCACACACTTTGGCATTTATTTTCCCAGAGGACAGAATATATAACACTGACTTCCAAAGCCATTGATTTCCCATGATCTAACCAGAAGTGATGTGATGAGTACTTTAAGCTTAGAGCAGCCACTTGTGAGTTCTACAAAGCACCCCTCGAGGGATGCAATGGCAAACATCAGTACGTTCTTTTACAACACAATATTCCTTTGCAATAGATAGTTGTCTTATGTCAATTTTATAGATATGACAGAAAAACCGTAGAGACCTTGTGCGTCTTCTTCAAATTAATCCTAGACCTACAGCTTAAATCCCATGTTTATGCTGGCTCAGGCAGAACCTCCAACTCTGCTCTGCCTTCATCCCCAGAGAAATCCTGCAAATTTGATCATAGATGTATAAGATATGAGAAATTTATATGAGAGAAAATTTTGGCCAAGAGGGCAATTTTACTAAAAGTCATGCATTTTTATGAATCAGTCACAATAATCAGGGAGCTTGATTTCCTTCATTTCTTTTTGCACAAACTGTGTCATGACTGAAGTTGTCTGGCAGCTTCTAGCGTTATTGGGCAACACAATTGGTGCTAGCCTATAAGAACTTCATCTTACAGGTTAAGGCTTATGAGCCTATATGAGAGCTTATGAACACATACTTCACAATATTTAAGGTTGAAGAGGTAACTTGAAAGAAAATCTGATCAAGGAAGCTGTTGTATTTGTTTTCTGATGTCTCTTAAAGATCAGCAGTACAATATAATCCATTGTCCTTTCCTTTTTCATCTTAGGCCTTAGGAGATTCAATGTCTATTGAACCAGACTTCTTTCTCAGTAATCTTTGTAGCTACTGTATTTTTCTCTTATTTGTAACCTTGTTTTCTATTTATACTAACAACTTTATTGAATATATGGGATCCTTATTTGAATATATGGAATCTTGTTGAATATGTAGGACAACCTTATTGAAATATGTATTCATTTTTGGAAAGGAACAAAGGATAGATACAGAAAACTTCTTCCCCAAATGTACAAGGTTTTAGGATCTGTGTTCAGTTAACAAAGCACAGACTTCTAAACTCAGACTCTAGAAGCTAGTCTTCCTCCCATCTCACTGCTTGGCCTCAGACAACTATCTTTCTAAAGTCTGGGTTGAGATGTTCTCTTTTTCAATAGACAACATTTAGCAACTTGTTCCTACATCACAGGAGTGCTGGGGTGGGGGGAAATAAACAAGTTATTTCCTAAGAACTCTTTCTAAGCAAAACAATCCTAACTCCCATTATTGTTGTGCTATATTTTTAACTTCTCTCTTTCCTAAGCTGTTTGACCCAGTATCAGCCCATCTTACCCTAAAGACATTTTTATTCTGAATATAAATATGGGGTGTGAATAGTGTTTTCTTCCTCCAAAATTTTTTTTCAAGAAGCAAAGCAGAGCACTGAATGTGTAAGCTTGTAAGCCACACTGCCTGAAAGACCCTCGGGAGTATAAGGAGGGATTCAGGTAGACAATAAAAATCCTGGAAAGGGAAATTCAATCTTGACTGTGAGATGTTCTGGTTCCAGGACCAGAAAGAGAAGGCGGGTCATGGAAGGAAGATGACTATACTCATCTGCATCTTTGGTGGCAAGCCATAGAGGACAACACTGTCCGATTTATGTGAAAAAGGAATTCACTGGAATGTTATTGGGCAGCTAATAGAACAAAACAAAGGTTGTAATGCCAGATTTGGAAAGGCAAAAATTAGAGCAACTCAGGATGTGTAACTAACAGGTCCACAGTCTTCTTAAAATAAATTGATTCACAGTCTCCTTGGAATGAATGAGCATCAGTTATTTATAGTCTTATCCCTCTGCTCATGGGTCAAATTGCAGAGAAAGCATCTGTATGACCTAGCTTGGGTCCCATGTCTGTTCCTTGACCAGTGGATATGGCATGGGGGGAAGGACAGATTGCTTCACAACAGTTCCAGTGGTCTGTGTTCAGTGAAGAAGGGCAGCTATCCCAAAGCAAATTAGAATGCTGATAACCAGAAGAAGGGAAAGTGGATGCTGCTCAGGCAAAAACAAACAATAAATAAATCATCCTTGTGTTTAGGAATTGTTCATTAGTGACAGTCATTGGCACTAAGACATCCTACAAACCTCATCATTCTATGAGCTTGTGTAACAGTTCACTCTGTCGTTCCCTTCTCCTGACACTACAGCTAGGTCTCCGACTTCTGTGACTTCAGGAAGTGTGAGAGAAAGAGTGGTATCCTGGAAAGCTCTCACCCAAAAGTCTGTTAAGAGTCTCAAGTTCCTAAGACAAGCAACCACCTCCTTGTGGAAAAATATGGCCTACCCAATATAACTGTTAAACAGTCACATTTAAGTCAAGGATGTGTTGCTTCGGTGATTCCATCTGGAGACTTGGCTGGGAAATGCACGGTTTAAAAACATGGCAGCAGTATCTCTTTCTATAAATTTTTTTACTTTGATCAATTACCATTCCATTCAGTGGGAAAATGGTATGTGGGTCAATGGCCTACTCCACCCACTGGCCAGGAATGCTCTTTGTTTTCTGTTGCATACCCTCAAAAACTCCTTTTCTGAGTCCTAAAGCAGATTTGAGCTGGATCAACCAATGGGCAATTTGGAGCTCTGGGGGAAGGGAGGCTTTTTTATTAAATCCAAGTGGATTAATTTGAGGGGCCAACTGGAGTTGTATTGATGCTTCTCTTAGTTCCTGGGTGCATCAGAGACTTAAATTGCACCAAAACTGGTACTGGCCACCTGTTTTAAAGTAGCCTTCTCCCAGATATGTCCTATCTGGTCACTCTCTTTTATTTCCTTCCTGGTGTTTACTATCATCTGAAATTACTTCATGTTACTTGGCATGTTTATCATGTGTCTCCCACCATTAGGATGTGAGCTCCACAAGGTCAATCTGTCTTCTTTACAGTTGTGTCCCTACCGCAATGCCCAGCACAGACCAAGCCTTCAATAAATATTTGTTTTATGACTAAAGTGCTGCAGAATGGAGTGCAACATGGTTATTCATAACACTAGGTTTGGTAACCTCCCCACCCATGGGGAGCAGTGAAAGCTGATATCCACCGCTTAAATGTAGTATACCCACTAAATGCCAAATACAGGACAAAACATAGCCAACAAAGCAGGCACAGTCCCTGCCCTTATAGTTCTTGTAGCATTTTATTTGCTAAAGAACACTGGAGTCCTATTTGCTCTGCCAACCAAGTATCCCAAGATTAGAGTGGTAATAACATTAGCAGTAGTAATTAATCATAAGAGTAAATAGCTATAATTTATTCAACATCTATGTGCCAGGTACTCTGCACATTTTATGTCATTTAAATCCTTCTAACAAGACACTGGGGACGCCAAAAAGTGGGAGGATGGGAGAGGACCAAGAATCGAAAAATTGCCTATCAGGCACAACATTCACTATTTGGGTAATGCGTATATTAGAGCCCCATTCCCACCAGAGCAGTATGCAATATATGCATGTAACACACAAGCACATGTACCCCCCAAATATAAAACAAAATGAAATATCTGGAAAAAAATCTTTCTAACAAGTACCCTATTAATATTTAAGATTTCAAAGATGAGACAACTGGGTCTCAGAATGTTAAGAGGAATCACCTACGGTCATGCAGCTGGTAAGTGTTGAAATCAGTTGGTTTATGTGACTCCAAAGCCCATGACGTTTCGCCTACCTCCTACTGCTTCACTCAGAAACAGGCAGGCCTCAGCAATTGTTCTCTCTGCCCTAAGACATCTCTAGCTCCAGAAGTCAACTCCATTGGATTACTCAGGAAATGTAGAATGTTGTCCAGTCACTCTCTCGTAAGGTCCCTCACCTTCCAGCAATAATAATTGCAGTCACTTAGCTAAATGCTGGCAATGGATCAGGTGTTAGACTTGTCCTGTTGCATTAGATCATCGTAACAGTCCTGTGCAGCAGATGTTATTGTGCTCATTTTGCAGATAAGGGACTTGAGGCTTAAAGAGGGCAAACCTCTAGCCCAGTGTCCCATAGCTACTCAGAAGCAGAGCAAAGTTTCAGAGTCAGATCTGTTAGTACTAAATCCAGCCAGGTCAAACCGCATCTAGTTGCCATCAACTTCCTGTCCTTTTTTTTTTTTTCTTCTGTGCTTTCACTTAGGTTGTCAGAGATATCTTTTCCTCCGTTCCGCCATAGCGAACACCTGCTGCTCTTTGAAATCTCAATGTAAGCATCACTTCCTCAGGAGAAGTATCTTAGACTTCCCTGTCTTCTGCCCAGTATCAGTCAGGAATCTTAGGGTTAGAGCAGAGAGACTGCATTTAAGCAAACACGTAAGTCAACACGTGCATTTGGCTTCAGTGATACCAGGATCCAATGAGGTCAAGGACCAGGTCTCGACTCTTCTCATGCTCTACCTCTAACATTCTCAGCACAGGAAGGTCTTTCCTAACATTGTAGCACACCAGATCCCCAGACTAACATCTAACTATAACCTACTTATCAACCCAGAAGAAAGACTTCTGCTCTGGCAAAGTCCTGGGTAGAAATCTCATTGGCCCTATTTGGGTCAGGTGCCCAGTTCTGGGCCATTCGCTGTGACCAGGAAGGTGCTGAGCTCTGATTGACCAGGCCTGGGTCACATGCCCATGTGGAGGGCTGGAATAGCTTCCACCTTAACCGTATGGAGAGTGGGGGAGGGGTGATTTTGCCAAAGGAAATATTGGGTGTTGTTACCAGACGGGAGAATGATGATTAGCAGGCAAAAATAACAGATGTCCACTACACACACCAACCCAGACTAGACTGAATGCCCAGTTTCATCTTCTTAACCACACACTGTATGGGGATTTTTATTGTATGTGTTTTTCTCCTCCACTAAACTATAAACCTCTCCAGGGCAGAGGCTATGTTCTTTTTTTTTTTTTTTTTTTTTGAGACAGAGTCTCACTCTGTAGCCCGGGCTGGAGTGCAGTGGCGCGATCTCTGCTCACTACAAGCTCCGCCTCCCGGGTTCACGCCATTCTTCTGCCTCAGTCTCCCGAGTAGCTGGGACTACAGGCGCCCGCCACCACGCTAGGCTAATTTTTTGTATTTTTAGTAGAGACGGGGTTTCACCGTGTTAGCCAGGATGGTCTCCATCTCCTGACCTCGTGATCCACCCGCCTTGGACTCCCAAAGTGCTGGGATTACAGGCTTGAGCCACCGCGCCCGGCCCGTGCTCTTCTTCTTTGTAACTCCAGCACCCAACAGACTGCCTGACACATAAGAGATGTTCAAGCCATATTTGTAGAGTGAACGTCAACTGTATTAATTTAAGAAGAGCTGATGGTATTTCATCTTATGTCTTTCAAAGGCAGCATCATGGTGAAGTAGAAAGAACACAAATGCCAAATCAGTGTTTTTCAAAGTATAGTTTTGGGAACCACCTGCATCAGATCAAATGCAGATTCCTGGGCCGTAAACCAGATCTGTTGACTTCGCATCTCATGAAACGCTAGGTTTCATGGGGTCCAGAAATCTCCATTTTTAGCAAAATCTTTATGTGATTCTTATGTACATTCCTGCTAGAACCGTGGCACCACTATCAGACAATCATCTGAGTGTGAGTCCCAGCTTTATTGTGTTTATTGTGTCAGTTATGTGAACTAAAGGGAGTCATACCCTCTCAGCAACTCAGTTTGCTCCCTTTTAAAATAGGGCTAAGAAAACTACCTCATAAATATGTAGTAAGCCGGCTGCAGTGGCTCAGGCCTTTAATCCCAACACATTGAGAGGCTGAGGAGGGAGGATTGCCTGAACCCAGGAGTTCGAGGCCAGCCTGGGCAATGTAGCAAGACACTGTCTACAAAGATTTTAAAAATTAGCTGAGCATGGTGGCGCATGGTGGCACATGGTGACGCAGGCCGGCACATGCCTGTGGTCCCAGCTACTCAGGAAATTGAGGTGGGAGGATCACTTGGCTGCAGTGAGCTGTGATCAAGCAACCACATTCCAGCCCAGATGACAGAGCAAGACACTGTCTCAAAAAAAAAAAAAAAAAAAAAGTAATGAGGAATCAACAAGATAACACTGGTAGTTTCTTTATAAAGTGTTGTATAAAAGTTTTAATACTTGAGTTTTTCTAATAATAATGGCCTCTGGAATGCTTAGTATATACACACCAGTTGTTGTTCTACAGTTCTAATTGTATGTGTTAACTCATTTAACTCTCACAACAACCCTGAGAGATAGGTATCCTTAATATTTCTGTTTTGCAGATGAAGACACAGAGATACAAGCTGTTTTCTGGCAAGTGGCTGAGACAAGATTTGAACTCAGCTTGCTCTTATGCCAGACCTCAGGCTCCTAACCACTCACCACTTTCTTCTTAAAGATAACATGCCATCCTTCCTTAGGCAATTAAGCACCAGCCACTTCAGTGGCAAAGTGAGGACATTTGGAAACTCTGGGGACACCATTGAAACTTTCTGAGGCAAAATAACTCCAAATAAAACCTAGGACTGAAAAACACTGAAGAAAGGAGAGAAACAATGACAGTCATGTTGGGCCATGTAGCTTTAACAGGATGCCTTGGTGAAGAATTAACTGTATCAGATTCTGGTCTCTCTGCAGTAGAAAAGTCTCATTTTCACCTCCCTTTCCTGAAACACACCTTCTTGATTCTGTAACACTTCTGTGCTTTGAAAACCAGAGCTAGTCTCTAATCTTAGATGACTGTTTTTATTTTGAATTTGGTATACTTCTTCTTCCTCCTTTCTAACTTCTAGACACTAATATATTTTTTTTCCATGAAGCATGAGCAAAGCCTGGAAGTGCAAGCCAAGCCCTCAGAAATGTGATAGCTGTTACCAAGGATTTGAGAGTAAGAATACAAAACCTAGAATCAAGATTTAAATGCTGCACTCTAGTATCTGAGATGGCACCCATCCACCTCAATGATGGAATCAACAAGGCATTAAGAAACCAGAGAATTTGTTCTGGGTTGCTTAACTGATGGACTAAACTTAAAAACCCTGTCACACCTCTAGGTTCTGTTTACCTGGCTCTGCTGAACACCGAGTGTAAAAGAACTTCTTTAACACTTCTGCTGTTGGGATGCCTGGACGTTTATGTTTAATTAAAATGTAATATGTGTCTCATATAGACATATACTGTTGACCTACTTTGTTCAAAAAAGGAAACATTAAAATGAGGTAGTTTCTTAAAGCCAGAGGAACAGCTATAATAATTTAAATGCTTCATGACCTATTCCACAAAGCCGTGGCAGGATCAATGTCTTCATTTCCTTGCCATCTCTGCTCCATGCAGAATTAGGAAGGCAATCACCTAAGGGTGAGGGTTTTGAATGGTCACTAGGACAAAGGAGGGTAGAAAAACTGCATGTGAGCTGGTAACATATGGTGCCCTTGGGAGGCCTATGGGTCTAGAAGAGAGGGGGGTGGCTTGCTGATTGCCAGCAGCTAATTACCAAATTATCAGAACTTTTGGGGAACCCTCGAATGCTAGCCTGATACATTCATTTTTCACTCATGAAAGAAACATCCAGAGGGTGGGGGATGGGCACCAAGAGCTTCAAATCAGCACCTCCAAAGGCCTGGGGCTGGTGGCTGGAGTTTGTTCTGCCACGGAGAGTCAGTCCACCCTTCTGCTTATTTCCTAACTCTTGGCCTGTTGAGTTCTTCACACTATCTGTCCACTGTCCACCAAGGGGCCTGGCCGTGGTTCCCTTTTCTTGGGCTATGTACTTTCAACCAGTTTTGAGCAGCCCCATTTCAGATTGGCCTTTTTATGTTTGATATAAAGAATAGTTGTTGGCCAATTTCATCTTTTCATCGCTGTTCTCTAGGCCTGAATCCAAGCAGTTTGTCAGATGCTCATTAACTCCCCCTTTGGCTCTTTCTAGTGTGTCTCCTAAGCTCATTGTGCCAAGAACTAACGCTTTCTTTTACACGATTCTCTTTCTCTGCTCCATCAGGGAGACAAATTACTTTCCAAAAGGGATCGCCAGGGATGGTTTAATGAGAATTTCTTTGGGGCTAGGCATGGAACGCAATGTAGTTAACATTCGGTGGACTTAATTGGACTTTTCTTTTCTGCCTCTTTTAAAAAAAATCTGAAGCTATCCTGTTAATCTCTCATTTGTAATCAATTGTGTTGACTAAACAAAAGTCTAGGTCGTCTTTTCTTCCTGTCCCAGACAATCCTTTGTTGCCTCTAAATGCCTCATTCTTGAGTGATCCTGGTCTCGTAGATGGGCCCGATTGTTGACAGTTCATTATTGCGCTTTTGTCCATTTAATCTTTCTTGCTGTGTTTTGCATGTGCATGCCTTAATGAGCTCCGTTGGCAATTAACATGTTTCTAGGAGCAAACTGGTTGCTCAGACGTTTGAGAGGGAAGTGCAGGGAAAAGGGCAACGCAGCTGCCTTGAGGTTGTTTATTTCCCAGCGTTTTCTCAAGACTCCTGTCCTCTCTTTGGCAGCCCCCCCACCCTCCCTCTTATCACCTCTTTCCCTCCCCCGGCCCACTCACCACCAGCACACCTGGAGGCCTCACTGCTGTAACTCTTGGGCCTGGCTCAAGCAGCCCCCTACTTGCTTGTGAGCCAAACAGCAAAATGGGGACCATCTAGACCCACTTCTGCGGCTAAGCAAGAACGAGCACAGTGCCCCCCAAAATGTGTCTGGGATGTTGGCAACTTTTCTGTGTCACTCTTTGCAGAGAGGAACCTCTAACCCGCCTAAGGCAATAGGACTGTACAATCTGTTATGTACGAGGCTGTGGCTTTGGAAGAAGGTTTTTTTTTTTTTTTTTTTTTTTTTGAGTCTTGCTGGCAAGATTGCTGAAGTGTGAGCAGTCATGGACAGAACAAACATCTTGTAGGGGAAAAGATAATTGGAGTCTTTTTTGTGTCTGTGACAGGATTCCCCTCCCCCGCAATTTGATTTTTTAAAAATATTTTTTAAGGGCAGCCTCTTCAATTTAATCAAGGTTAGAATATTAATATGCAGCTGATGACTACCTTGTTTAAGTCATTTATTAATATTGTAAACTACAAGTCATGCAAACAGTTTAATTTTAAGAGAGAGAAAAATCAGAAAACAGAGCCTTTCACCCATCAATTCCGATGCATGGTGAATAACTAAGAAGGATGAATAGCTAAGATGGTTACTGAAAGGGCTTAGTATTGGCTTTAGAACTTGTGCTGGCTGTGAAAGGTGTTTTGTAATTCAGGCAGAAGGTTCCCTTTCTCCTCCTACTACTTTTCAGGTGAAGGAATCCTTTCCTGAATCCCACACCTGAAGGAAGCCGACATCTTAAATCTGGGAGTGACTTCAAACTTGTGGAAAGTAGAACTAAGCCCTATAGATAACAGAGAACTGTTTATCTACAATTAGCGCCAGATGTGAAACAACACCTTCTCAGGTGAGAGCGATTGACAGAAGCTGCTGTGGAGGTTAAGTAACAATCAACTTATGAGGAAACAACCTCAAGGATGTTGAAGTGTGCAAGAAACTCTACTCAGTTATACCCCTGAGCTACAGTTAATGTTCCTCCCCCCACCACTGCAGAGATGAGCAGTCCATGCGAGAAATGCCTCCACCTCTACGCATGAGTTTTTTATTATTTGCTGCCTAGTTTGCAAGCAAGCACACCCCCACCCCTCTTCAGAATTGTAAGCCTGGAAGCAAATTTCTCCAGTTTTACGAGATGGGGGACCCTTGGAGTCTCTCTCCGTGAAAACTTCAAGGAATGTTCTCTCACTTGTAGGTTAGGAAGTTGTATCCCTGGGCGGTGGTGGGGAGGGCAGGCGTTCCCTCTTTTATCTATCTTTCCTTCTTAAAGAGAACTTGACCCTGATTTCCACATGCAGGCCAACTTTTCCCGTAACTTTTAAAAGAGAAGATTTTGCATTAAATTTTGTGGTATCTGTCCCTCACCCAAAGTTTTTGGAGCTATTTAAGAAAAAGGTGAGCTTGCCCTGGTCATTGTCTGGTCTTCAAGAACCACGTTTGCAAAGGATCCTCTCCAGAGGAAGGAAAAGATTTTGGTTGACATGGCTGTCATAGGGCACTGTCACAGAACACCCACGATCTCCCATACATAATGGGGGGGAGAGCGCTAATAAAACACTATTGTACTATATGAGGACAAGGAAAGGGAGCTGACTCCTTAAACCGGCCTGCAATCTCCCTGGGGATAGATGTCTGGGAAAAGCAAGGCGGTATTTTCATATCCTTAGCCGCCAAGTCCTCCTCGCCCATCCTGGGGTTTCCTGGGGTTTGTGGCATCCACCGAGATTTCGGAGTTAAATCTGCATATTCCTCTGGGTCCCAATCTCCCCTCAGCGAACTGCAGCCAGAACGAGCTAACATTTAAATTCCCCCTCGCTTCCTCTTCCCCCTCCCCTGGCTGCGTCTTCCTAGACTTGAGGGGAGGAGGGGAGGAATACAAAAAAACGAGGACGCTCTCCTTTCAGGAAATGGAATTCTAATGTACGCGTTCCTATTTCTGAATCGGAGGTACTAAAAATACCCCCGCGACAGCCTGAGGAAGCTGTCGCCGTCCTCTGTGCAAACAAAATCGACAATTCTCCTTCCCCGCGCAATGGGTCCGCGAATTGGGCGGCGGGCGGGGACAGAACCGTTGGCTGACCGGGACAGAACCTCCACCCTGCCCCAGAGCGTCTTTCTCCGAGCCCCAACCCCGAGATTCTTCCTCCATTGAAGCGTAGGCCTCCTAAAACCCCCGGAGTTCGAATCCTTGCTCTACCAAGCCTGGTGACCCCAGGCATGTCACATAGTTCGTCTCTGCCTCTATTTCTCCGTCTGTAGAGTGGGAATAATCACGCCCAGCTTGAGGGTTATAGTCACCGTTGGAGAGGATGTGTGTTAAGTTCCTGACATAGAGCAAGCCCCCGGGAGATGACAGGGTTTTCGCTCGTGGAAACCACTGGCACGCTCAGCACTGAGCGCCTACTGTATACCAGGTGTTTGGGAAACCCGCACTCGAATCACTTTCCGAGTTACTTGGGGGAGTGAGGGGGTGCCCTTTGCGTTAAGCATCTTTCCCTCCAGATAGTCGCCTCCCACAGTGGAAATCCGCGTGGGGTCAGCTCCCAGTCATACTCGCCCCCTCAATGGGGAGGTTGCGTGGAAGCGCACTCCCGGGCCCCGCGCCGCACTTCCTCCTGGCGCTGGGGAACATTGTTCCAAAAGACGTGGGCTGAATCGCCGCGCGGATATTAAAAGTGTGTGTGGGGGGAGGCCCGGCGCGACGCGCCAGTAATCCGAGCTCTTGATTATCCAGATTCGGATCAAACGGGGCGGCGGCGGCCGGCCCCCTCCTGGGAATGATTAGATGATTAATGTAATGCTGTTTGAAGGGTCTCTGTTTTCTCTCTTAATTTGGGTCATTACTTAGAAAGCAAGCGTGAGATCATTTCATCAGCGTGCTCGGCGGCAGAGATAGCTATTCAGGAAATGGGCTAACGGAGCGGTAATCAGGACCCAGGAGGCGGCGGCGGCGGCGGCGGCGGCGGCGGCTGCGGCAGCGAGCTCTGGGAGCCGGGGCGCGCCCTCCGGCGGCAGGGCTCTCGGCACCGGGAGGCCCGCCCCAGACCGAGAGCGCAGGCCAGTGAGCCCCGAGGCTCTGGCTGGGCTGGGGGACCCTTACCCTCCAGTTCTTGCCGCCACGGGAGATTGGGAGCGGTGGTTGCCCTCCTTAGGTCTCCGGGAGAAGGGGACGTGCCCAGAAGCGCTCCGGTGGGGTAGGGCGTAGACCACTTACCCTCACGGGGCGTGGCGCTTTGCTCAAGGACGTTCCCAAAAGCTGCTCCCTAACACCCAGTTGCTTTTAACCCTTTTCTTTGAATTTGCTTACCCAAATAAGGCAACACCCAGAATCCCAAGCGTCTGAACAGTCACCAAATAAAAACTTGGCACCTGCTGTAGGCCGACGTAGGCCTGCTCGCCCTCACTCCTGGGGGCCTTAGCACACAAGCGCAGCAAGAACACCGGTTTGGCCTCAACCCTGGCCCCAGCGCCCCAAAGTTGGTGCAGTTAGGAAGGAAATGCTATAAATGCCTAATTCCTTTTCGTTCTTTGGGGTTGCTGAGCTGACCTCGCCGCGAGGGGAGAGGGGGAAAAAAACGCGCACTAATGATTCTGTTTATTGAGTTATATACGTATATATTCCGTGTTCGCTTGTACAGGAGGATTTACATGGCTGTATAAAGATGGTTAGGGGCGCCGCGCTCTTCTGGGGCGCTCACGGTGACAGGCTGGGGTTAAAACTGGCTGCCCCAGGAGAAGCGGAGGCCTGGAATTAAATACGTTTCGGCGCACTGGATTTAAATAAGTTTCCTGAATATACAAAGGTGGGGGCCACGAGTTTGCTGCCAGTCATCGAGGAAACATTTAGCTTTCCAAAAATATGCTGGTTTCGATAAATAGATTTTAGCCTCTCTGCTATAGTTTTTTTTTTTTCTTTTAATTTTAGAAATAAGTTTATATGTGTGATCTGTTTTCAGGTGGTACAGGGAGGGAAGGGAGGGCAAGGCAGTAGCTCTCAGCTCTGCACTGTCCTAGTCAGGTCCTTTGCGGAGGGGGCAGCAGGGCCCACGCTGTCGTGGAGTTTGCGCACATGTTTCTTTAAGTCAAAGTTTCTGCAAAACCCTTTGCCGCAAGTGGCGCACGTGAAAGGCTTCTTGTCGTTGTGGGTGTGCATATGGAAGGTTAGGTTGTAGACCTGGTGGAAGGCCTTGTTGCAGATGGTACATTTGTACTGCTTCTCGCCGCTGTGGGTCAGCTTGTGGTTCTTGTAGTTCCCTACAAGAGATCAAGAACAAAAAACGTGGGGGTATGGAGTAGAATGGTGGGGAGGAAGAGGCGGGCGTCCCAGGGGCAGCCCAGGTGCCTGCTCAAAAAAGGCGACGCTTGGCTAGGCGGGCGCGACCTCTTTGAGTGCAGAAGTTGTCAAACTTCGTAAGCGTCAAGCCGGGTGCTCTCCCGACAAGACCGAGACTGAGTCCCGCAGAGCCGCTCTGCGCTCCTGCTCTGCGGGCCACAGAGGCTGGTGCAGCGTCCCTCCCGCAGCGCTCCGCCGGCCGGGAAACTTTTGCGTAGCCCAGAGACGCATCGAGTCCTTCTCCTGGCTGATGCCTCGCTAGAAGAAATTCGCACGAACCCGGGCTTCGTCCTTTTTTTTTTTTTTTCCTCTTCTTATTTTTAAAGTTACTTCTTTCTCGCCCCCCAACTACCACCTGGAGATCCAAAAGTGCCTTGGAAAATCCGAGCCGGGGCAAGGATCATACCGGTTTCCCTCAGTCTTAAATTGTTCCCGGGAGGGTTATTTTGCCTCCAATATTTTTTCATTTGAAAGGGAAGTCCCAGATACAAACGGAACCCTTTTCTATAGGGCAATACCCCCTCCTTTTCCTACATCCCTTCCCACTGTCTCCGTACTTCCTTCCCACCTCTCGAATTCGAGTCTCTCTGTGCACCCAGCCTGCCTACAGCGTGGTCTACTAACCCCGCTAGGAGAGCTTCCCCCTATACCAGGCACAACCCGATTCTAAAGAAATGCTGCACCCGCGCCTGCAGCTTTCGCCTTCTCTCTCCAGATCCCTCTTTGCCTTCCTGCCAGCCAGCCGCGACCCAAGTCTTGAGGTGAGGTGAGAAGAGATGGCCTCGCCCGGCACGTTACCTTTTTGGTGAAAGCCTTTGCCGCAAAATTCGCAGACGAAGGGCTTGTAGCCCGCGTGGATGCGGATATGCGTGTTGAGCGTGGAGCTGCGGTTGAAGGCTTTGCCGCACTGGTTGCATTTATGCGGCTTTTCCTGCGGAGAGGGGCGAGCACACAGTAAGGCCAAGACCCTGGCCCAGAGGCCACCTCAGGAACACCTGGAAGGGACACCCCCTCCCCCCACTCAACCCTAGAGGGTAAGGGATAATCTTTGGCCATCCTATCCCCAGTGTTATCACTAAGATTCTGGGGGTTGCGCGAGGGCTGGGCTCGACCCCGGGGGCCACGTACCTGGGTGTGGATAATTTTGTGCCTGCAGAGCGTGCTGGCCTGGCGAAAGCCTTTGCCGCAGACTTTGCACACGAACGGTCTGGCTCCGGTGTGGACCGGCATGTGGCGGGTGAGGTTATAGTGAGCATTAAACACCTATGGGAAGACATGGGGGGCCTATGTGGTGCGTCTGTCCGAGGGCCTACAATCAGTCCCGGGGGGACCACAGCCTACCTCCCCCAACCAATACTACCTTCAGAAACCAGAGCCTTTTTCAGTTTGGAAAGTGCTTCCCAAACTCCTGCTTACACCGATACTGTGTGACCGCTGACAAGGGCATCCCCATTTTACAGAATAGGAAACTGAGGCCCAACTAGGCTCCCAATTTGGGTAGTCAACTACTGGGGAGCTCCTCAGCTTGAAGAAGGGCATTCCAGGCTGCCCCAAGGAAGCCGCCGCCGCCGGTCACCCGTCCCGGCTCCCCGAACCCTGGGCCTCACCTTGCCGCACACCTCGCAGGTGAAGTTTTTGGGCTTGCCATCTGCGGAGCCCCCTGGCAGCTTGCTGTGGCCCTTGACGCCTCCGCGCTCGGCAGTCAGGGCCGAGTTCTCCTTCAGTACCTGCTCCAGTGGCGCCGGCAAGCGCTCCTTATGGGGATAGGGAGCCGGATGGGGGAACTTGTCCGCAGCCAAGCCGGCCAGCTTGGCGTTCTCCAGCAGAAAGAGCTTGGGGTGAGCAGCCAGGGCGGCGGGGGCCTGCGCATTGAGGAGGCCAGACGGGAAGAGGTGGCCGCTGAGGAGCTCAGACGGCGGGTACGCGGTCGAGTCCAGGTAGTTGAAGTAGTAGAGCGAGCCGCTGGCCGGCAGCCCCACAGCCTGGTTGATGACCTGCGGCTTGATGACCCTGCCCGCGGGCAGCGCAGACGGCGCCAGGCCCAGCTCGGCCTTGCAGCACACGCCACAGTTGGTTTTGCACAAGCCGCTGGCGCCACACACTGGGGCCCCCCCGCCGCCGCCGCCACCGCCGCCGCCTCCGCCGCCGCCCGCCCGGAGGCTGCTTTTCCAGAGCTCGGAGTAACTGAGCAGTGTCTTTGACGGCACCTCGTAGCCTAGGGGCTGGAGGGGGATCATACAGGGCAGCGGCGAGCAGAGGTTGAGCAGTTTCTTGCCCTGGCTGCCGTCCGCCTCTAGCGCTCCAGGCCGGGGCTCAAAGGGCGCGCGGGGCTCCGACGTCTTGGCCATGATGCGCTCGATGGAAAAGGCCAGTGTCTTGGAAGTGGCAGGCGACGCTCCGGCGCGCGGGCAGGCCGGGGGCACCATGGTCTCCAGGGAAGCCGAGCTTGCCATGGCGCGCGGAGCTGAGCCGAGCCAGGCTGGGCCAGGGCGCAGCCTCTCTCCTCTAAGTCTGCATTCCGGAAAAGGCAGGGGGGAAAACTGCAATTTAATAAGCACCTAGTCGGGCCCGGGTCACCCATTTGCATTCAAATGAACGAGGGCAAAACAAAGTGCACCCAAGGGTACCAAATTACCGCCCATTAACCCGGCGCGCAAAGGAACCCACCAGCCCCTGCCCTGGGACTTTGAAAAGGGGAAGAAGGGGGAGGGTTTACAAAAGAAAAGGGGGGGGCGGTGAGAAAAGAGTCTCAAATTAACCCCCCTGAGCCCTTCCCTGGACCCAGGCCTCTGCCACGCGTGCTGGGAGCTGGACAGTGAAGGGGCAAAGTTAAAGAGGACCGGAGAGCCACCTCGCATTTACCTCTTTCCCCCACCACCAAGGAGATGCGTTCCGAGCCATGCAGCGTGTCTCTTCTGTCACATTTTGATGGCAAACATCTTCCCCTCCGCGTGAGATCACTGTCTTTTACATTCAGCTGACATCACATGAAGTCACTTGAAGTGGAATGACATGGGCGGCGGCGCGGCTCCCGTAGCGGCCCCTGTGTTCCCCCGCTCCTGCCGGCCGCCGCCACCACCGCCCCTCAAACTTTAAAAGGAGGCAACTGGCGCCCGCGCTCCCCTCGGGAAAGTGCGAGCGGTTTGCGAATCGGGAAAGAGGGAAGAGACGGGAGGGGGAGGGGGAGGAATCGTGATGGTTTTGCCGGTGGAAGGAAAGGGGGGGGGACCCAAACCCAAACCTAGGCAGAGTTCCGTGCGTGATTCACAACTTTGGAGGCCTGCAGGTTTGGGGGACGCGGGGAGGGCGGAGGGTCCCGGACGCGGCGCCCCCAAAGGGCCCCTGGGTGTCAGTCTAGTAGCCGAAGTATCCCTTAGCCCTCCGCAGCCGAGCTGGGCATCGTGCTAATAAACTGCCATTTACCCACGGAACTGGCGCCAGCCCCGAACACGCGCAAATGATAATTACCTCATTAGGATGTGGCGCATGGACGCGGGCGCCGCGTTTGGAGGGGGGAACTTGTTAATGGGGAAATATTAATTTATGCAAAAGCAATGAGCTCGCCTTGGCTGGCGTCGGAGGTCGGGAGAGAGCTCCTACTGCCTAACTACGACCCCGAAGCGTCACGGAGAGCAAGGCCGCGCGCAGGGATCTCGGGGGCCTCCGCGCAGCGCAGGTGCGCCTCCGGCTTTATGGCCGGCTCTGAGTCTGAGGCTGGGGAAGACTAAACCAAGAGGTGGAAGACTTTTGGAGATCCTAATAGATCAGAATTGTTTATTTATGATCGGGTTTCTGAGGCAAAGCCGGGTTCTGCTTCTGGTTTAGGGCTGCGTGCGGGAAGGATTCGGAGGGCAGCTCTCCCAGCTGATGGGTACTTACTGTTTGTATAATTGAGAACGTCCAATCTCCACCTGTTTAAGGAGCAGATTGAAACAGCAGAACCTCCCCTGGATCCTATTAAAACGTTTTTCCTCCTAAGGCCATTCAGTCGAACCAATTTTCCGAAGTGATTCATAGAGCTGAATTCTGCCAAGGCAGCTCTTTCACTTTTAGCCACTAAAGCACCGCGTGGAACCGGGTTTTGTGTTTTTCTAAAATAAAGAGAAGGATTATCAGAGAGGAGAGGGAGGGGGCCTGAAGGGGGGCGGGCAGAGACTTAGTGTGGCCAGAGGTACAAGCAGAGGGAAGAAAAGACCCTTTTCCAGACAGGCCCCAAGTAAGTTCGGAGGAATTCAGCGTTTTGTGCCTGGCGCACAAAAGCAGCGCGCTCCGCGCTTGGTTTGGAGGGGCTGAATTCATCTGTTTGCAGACCATTCCACCTGCGTATCACAACAAACTGCTCAAAGACGCTCCAGCACTTTCAACAGGCCGGGTGCTCTTGGCGACAACAAAAGTGGTCGAGGCTGAGGGTTCTTATGGAGGGGGATGGTGGTGGCTAGCAAGAGAGCGAGCGAGAGAATTAGGTTTAGGAAAGGGGGAGGAGGGGTGCAGGGGTTTTTTGAAAAGTTTTGGCCGGTTTTGTTCGCGGGACAATTATATCTTGCTAGCCAGCTTTTGCAAGACCACGAGCTTTGTAGCCTCAACCACAGTTTAAGAGGATTATGGTGGGTATAATATGAGCAAACAGGGTTTGATAGTGAATTCCATCTCCAAAGACACACGATCATGTGAAGCCAGAGAAAGTGGTGGTAGAGGTAAACCCTCTGTTTCTTCACCAGGAACAAGTCTTGAGGGGGCTGAGTATCCCGTCCTAGGGCCCTCCGTGCTGCGAAACATCCCTGGAGAACGTTAAGGGACGGGGCAGAAAAGCTCTAGTTTTAACTTCAGGCAAATCACTCCCTTTTTCCCTTCAAAACGTCTCTTTCCTTCTACTCACCCATGCGGTTGCCGCTCCTTTGAGGTGTAATTTTAGACAGGATTTGGACATAGCAGGTAAGGAAAAGGAAAGGTGTACTTGGAAAGAAAAGAGAGGGAACAGAGAGAGGTCCCTGAGGGAAAGTGGCTTGGAGGTGGACTGCAATAGGCTAATGCTCTCACCCTGCCAAACTCTGAAACTGCCCCTAAATTCCACAATCCTAAGTCTGTTCCCGTAACATCACCCTCCCACCCCCTCCCCAAACTACCAGATTTCTAAGCCAAGAGCCTTGCTCATCTGGAGGAGATCATTTCCATATAGCCCATTTAATTTAGAAGATGTTCAGAGAGACAGAATTCCAGACCCAGGGTACCCCCATCCCTATGTTAATGTGAACACAAGAGCACAGATTACTCCCTCCTCCCACCAAACATGAAACAAACCAACTCACCCCAACATTGAAACAATATCAATACACCTGCAGCATCTCAAGACCCGATTTTCTATCCCGACTCTCCTGTGGATCCCGTTTGCCACAAGTACTGCACCCCAACCCTTTTTCCAAATTGGGTAATTGTTGCTCTCTGCAGCAGCTCGAAAGATCTGCTGGTTTGAAAGCTTCATCAGGCTGAAAGGCTTCCAAGGGCTTCCCATGAACCTGCCTTGCCATTTCTATCGCTTTTTGTGGCTGCATAAGCCATCTTTCTCTCTCTCTCCAGCATCACAAAGGAGTGCTACCTCCACAGAAAGAAAACATTTGGGTAAAAACAAGTTGCCCCTAATGTGCCTCTCTTTCCAAATGTTGGGTGAATACACTGGCTTTTATGAAAGTATTTAATTAGCTTCCACAAACTTCTCCTTCCCTCGCCTGCAGATTATATTGAAGTGGAGGGTTGGAAACTATTTTACACCTTGCCACTCACATGTTAATTAATCTCTATCTAACCCTAATTGCAGTTTATTCAAGCACCGCTCAACAGCTCACCCACACAATAAACACTGATCCTACTTTTATACATATTACTTCACGTTAACACATTGAGTAATTAACTCCAGTACCAACTAATAGTGCAAACAAATATTTTCTGTAAACGAGATGATTTCAGGCAGAATAATAGAGGACTGGGGAAATGTGGCGCATGGTGGAGGGAGTGCTGAGATTTCCGTTCGCTGTCCCCAAATCCTCCAAATTCATTCTTATATACAGCATCTTTTTTTGTTTGTTTGCTTTAAGGCTGGGCTTTCTTTTTCTTTTCTTTCTTTCTTTTTCTTTCCTTTTTTTTTTTTTTTAAGAGGGACAACTACAGAAATTACAAGTTCACAGTTTTAGGGAGTTGGTGGAAGGGTTCTGTGGGATTTGGGGTGACATTTTTTCCACCTACACATTTTCAGTAAAGGAAAATCCAAAATAACTCGACATGAAGGGCAACTTGGGGCTCCAGGGCTAAGCAGATGTTTCAGGGATGTGCATTCATTTACGGAAAATAAAGTCATCTTATCCCTCCCTCCCCAAGAAGTCTGTCCCTCAAAGCACGATTTTCCAGTAGAAGTGGGCTGAGGCTATGGTGACATTCTGGAAGTCCCAGTCTCTTTCCCAACGCAACAGGTACACAAGCTCCACGTTGGAGGTGTTGATGCCTTCGGGTCAAGAGTAGGACCCAGCAAACCGCCTGACCGGGAGGCACGCGGTGGCGGCCCAAGCGAGGCCTACTAGGCCGCAGCACGCGCTCCGCTCCAGGGCAGGAGTCCTAGGATGCCCTGTGTAATCCCCGGGCACCCAAGCCTGTGGCCGTCCGATTCGTGGGCTGCAGCCTGTCACGCACGGCCACCGGACCCGAATCCACCTTGGCACCTTCCCCAGCCCGAGGCCTCAGCCCCAGGCCTATTTCATTCGGAGCGCCTCAGCCGAGAGCTGGATGCTTTGGCTTCTTCGCCATCTGGCCCTAGGTTGGGCCTCAAACTCCCGGCGGCGGTAGGGAAACACACCATCAGAGTTAGGCCCGAGGCCCCTGGGCGGCCTCTGTCCTTCACACGCCGAAGAGCAGGACACCGAGGCCCGGCGCATCCGCTGCTCTGCGGGGTCTGACCCGGTAGGCGACCTCTGGAATCCGCGGCGGTGCGACGCCGCGCCCTGGCCAAGCAACCCGCACACCACTGACTGGGGATCCGGGCCCAACCTCAAGGACTGGAGCGCAGTGTTTTAATTGAAATCGCAGGTTTAAGCACAGCTGGCGGCTGTCTATTGATTTTACTGGAGCTTCTCTTATGGGAAGCATATTAAATATGACTGGCGCGGCTAGAGCTGAGCCTCTCCTCCCGCCCCTTCCCTCTGGCCATTTTATGGTCACTAACCCGAAGCACTGTAATGATGACTTTTATTTAAAAAACATTTTTAAAAAAATGCCAGAAATCGCCCTCACTTTAGGACAAATTAGCAGATGCCTTCTTGCGGTGTAGACAACCTCAGAAGAAAATCCCTTTATTGCGCAAAAAGCTCACACGTTTGCACCACGGAAGAAAAAGGCAAGCATTTCCACTCCAAAAAGGTGTTCCAATTTCAGCCCCGGTGGCATGCATATCTTGGTTCTGGATGACAAGGGGCACTATTATTTTAAAAACCGTTATTAGTTTCTCATCTGGTTGCAATACATAACACATCGCCCTATGTATGCCATCTCCCCAGGAAGCAGAGCAGCTTGGAGGGAGAAGGCTTGCTCGCGGCTCCCGAGTTTGGGGAAACACAGGCACTGGGAACTCCGCTCCTTCCTGACATTTTTTTTTTTGGGGGGGTGGGGGGGGGAACCAACCCTGAAACAAACAAACTTTATGGTTTAAGGGATATCTTTTCCTGTTCCCTCCCTCCCTCCCTCCTTCTTCCCTCCAGCTCTCCTTCCTTCCTCCCTTCCTTTTCTTCCTTCTTTCCAAAGGAACATTTAGAATCTGATTTACTTGGTGCCGCGCTTAACCGCTGCTGAAAATAGATTAACTTCTGAAGAGAAATTCTTTTGCTATCCTCTCTTTTTTCCCCAGGAAGCATTTTATTGAAAACATTCGAACTGGCTTGCCCGTGGCGGGCTTGTCCAAAGCACCGGGGCCTCCGCCTTCGGTGCGCCTTGTTCTCGGGATTAGTGCTGTCGGGAGACAAAGAGCCCCAGATACCGGAGGCCGGGAGCGCCGGAGAGCTCCCAGGTTTCGGGTACCCTCGCGGAGCACGCGAGCACAGTCCCAGGCCTTTAGGGACAGATGGGCCAGAGCCGTCTGCATCTGCCCGCATCCTTTGGGAGGCTGCGATGATCGCAGCCAGGGTGGCCGAGCGCCCGGCCCACTGCACCTGGCGGCTGTTTTGCAGCGCCCCTGGCATTCAGGGACTGGTTTGCAAATCTCAATGCACCACAGACTAGTTTTCACCCTGGAGCAGGAAAGGCGCCTATTAGCCAGGGGCAACCGGCTTTGCAGCCCGGGGCGGGGGCGTAGGGGGAGGGGCGGTGGTGCAAACCTATCATGATTTCCAGGATCCTCCCAACTCCCTCCGCGATCACATCAGAGGACATTCGCTGAGACTTCGGAAATCTGGGCAGCGTATACACTTCTAGGCCAGAAGAACTCTCCTAAAAGAGCAGATCTGCAGTCTATCCGTGCAAGCTTAGTGCTCTCCTCTCTGCCCTGGATGCATATATATTCACAAACATATATATGCAAATCATATATATGCATATTGTTTATATGTATGTACGTATGTATATACTTGTATACTATCGACAACTCATCGCTAGAAATGCTATTTAATTAGGAATCTGATCCAATACCCGCGTGCAGCAATTTGCCAGCAGACGTGTCATTTTGTAAGGCGCAGTGAGGGAAGGAAGTCGTCTCGCCTACCTGGGTTTTCCACTTGCTACGCGATTTTGGTGTGCAACCCAAAGGAAATAATCGTTTAAAGAGAACGATGATGATATATTTTTATATATGATATAACACACACACACGTGTATGCATGTTTGAAATTAAAAGGCGTTTTGGTGACTGACTGGCCCTGCGTAGTTGAGAGATGTCGGTTTCCGACTCCCTGGGAAGACGGCTTAGGATCCTCCGCGTTATTTAACTTGGCAGCTGGTTAAACTCCGCGGTGGAGCCTGCCCAAAGGTATTAGCGTTAAGTGCTGAGAGCAGGAGTTAAGCCGGCAGGGAAAAGGGACCGGAAGGGGTACAGGGGTGAGGGAAGCCGATTTCAGACTTCCCCCAACTTCTGTAAGTTTGCCAGGCAATGTGGATCTGAGTTGGATGGTGCATTGAATAAGAACCTGAAGCGTGTGATCGCTTTGCAAGCGAATCTCTCAGCTCTGTTTTGTTTGTTTGTTTTGTTTGGCTTTGATAAGAACTTCTCGTGTGTACCGGCAAAGGGAAAAGTTCTCTCTTGCCCGCATCTCTGGAGCTCTCAGTCGAATCCCATCTTTTCTTTACCTGGGTAAAGATCCCTGACGCTCCACCCGGGAGTTTATAGTCTGACTTAGGTGAAGACAAAATGAGAACTCTAAAATACTGCGAAGAGCCCATCAATCAATCAAAAAAGGAATTAATCTCTTCTTTCTGCTTCCATTGCTGCCTTCATCACACACACAGACTCTCCCTCTTTGGGGATGAATCTAGGGTAGCAATTAGTAGATGGTTACTTATTACTGAGGGCCTAATGCGTGTCACAGCACTAAGTTTAATACCCACCCTAGTCAGTCCTCAACATCATCCTGTGAAGCCAGTGTATATAATAGATATCTCCATCATACAAATGTGAAAATTGAGGCTCTTGGAAGCTGGGTAGCATGTCAAAGCTCGTGTAACTGGTAAGAGGTTTTCAGAGGTGTACTCCTAAGCACCATGCTAAAAACCCAAAACTAAACAACTGGCTTGTGCTGCTGGTGGAATGGAAATAGGGACAAACGCTTTGGAAAACTGCATGGCGGTATCTACTATGGTTGAGTGTTTGCATTATTTATGACCGAGCAACACCACTCCTAAGTATATACCAAACAGAAATGAGTGCCCGTATTCACCAAAAGACATGTACTAGAATGTTTACAGAAGCACTATTTGTAATAGCCCTAAATTGGAAATTGACTGAATAACCGTCAAGAGTGGAACCCATAAATAGTGGTATATTCACAAAATTAAATACTATACATCAATAAGAATCAACAAACTACTGCTACACTCAACTTCATGAATGAGTTTCAAAAATAATGTTGAGCAAAAGCAGCCAGATCCAAATACTTGGTACTCCATGATTCCATTCAAAATAGGCAACATTTGGGGACAGAAGAGAGGGAATTCTGGGGTACTGAGAAAGGTGTGTTTCCTGATCTGGGATCTGGTTTGTGAATGTTCATCAAACTGTGTACACTTATTATTTGTATACTTTTCTAACTATCTGTTAAATATACTTATGTATATTTCTATATGCATATTATAATATCTATATATCTGTTAAATTAGCGGAGTTAGTTTGACTTGCTCCCATCCCTCAATTCCCCAAAGAGACACTACTCCTCACCTGCCTCTTGAGTTATGCTCTTTTAATTTCTTTCTCTGGACCAGACAACCACATCAATTAATTGGCCTCTCATCTAGACTTTTAAAAACAAGCTGCATCCAGACTTCTAACACAGTTGTCTTTGGAGCCAGGCAGTTAATCCAGCTTCTCAGGGAACCTGCAATAAGCTCAAGAATGCTTAATCAAGGGAGCTCATTTGCAGCATTCTTCTCACCCACAACCTCAGCAGAGGAGTGGCAGCTGTGAACTTGAATCTGTACCCCTTGCCCCGGGGTTCTAGGTGAATGACTTCAGGCTAGAGACTGCCTCAAACTTTCCAGAGACACCAGCAGGTTGCCTTTGGAGGTGGAGGATCTGGTTGAGGTCAGGAGGACAGGGTCTGGGATGTTTGTAGGAACTGGCATTAATAGAAAGCCTTGGCAAGTCCTTAGAGCTCAACTCACTGGGTCTTGGCCCTAGACAAGACCAGGGGAAAAAAGACAAAATCTTGGCTCCTTGGCAAGTGACCCAGTTAGCAGAACTGGCAATTTTGCTCTGGGAGAGGGTGGAGAAGTTTATTTTAGCAAGAAAAAGCCTTGGAACACAGAAACCAAACCAAATACTTGACAATCCCTTTGTGCAAACCCATGGTGAATCCTGCCAGGGACACAGGTTACAAATCCGACTTCCGCGCTTCAAGAAAGATACCAAGAACCTACAGCTAAAGCAATTAAGGTGGGGGAAAGCAAAAGGTAAGAGCTGGTGCTCCAATTCACATAAATGAAAAAGATAATTCTTGTCCCAAAAAATTGAGAGGAGATAGGACCTAAGGCAATATAATTCATTCATTAGTTAGCCATCTTGAGCCTTTAGCTATCTTAAGCCTTTCTATACTGGGCACCATCTAGATGCCATACGAAACAGTGCTTCCTGAGATAGACACAATCCCTTCCCTCATGGAACTTACATTCCATCATTCAACCAATAGGAATGCATAAGTATCCTCTGTAAACCAGCTATTTGCTGTTATTGGAGTATTGGAGAATGGATGATGGGCATGGTGGGGTGATATAAGACTCTCAAAAAGGGTGGAGTTAAAAAAAGTACAAGCAACCAGAAATAAACCCAAAGAATTCCCTGGCAGTAAGGTTAACAAATTTTCAAAACTTCTCACTCCAGCAGAAGTTACAGGCTAAAATCACAAATAATGACTTTCTGCAGGCATTTCCATGATGTGTGGGTAGATTCACCCTTTGGCAGCTCATTGCTTGGTGCTTTTTCTAGAGACAGATTTCTGGCCTGGGTGGAACTTGGGTCTCCTTGGAGCAGGGCATTTCTTAAAACGTTATGACACAACATAAAACTCCTTTCTGGGCTTTGTAGGGCTAAGTGTCTTTGAGGCAGTGTGGCTTCTGCAATCAGATCAAGATAGAAGCCTGGCTTGTCCGTTCTGTGTGTTCACAGGCAAGTTAGTAAACCTCTCTGCAAGGCTGAGTTTCACATCTTTGACAGGAGAGAAATATCTGCTTCATCATAGGTGAGGACTAAAAGAAAATGCACAGAAGGATCTTAGCACTTGTAGCTGGCCAATACAAAACAGAGTATTCACTGTTGTGGTTATAACAACTATTTTTGATAACAATGGTTGTTCAGGCTGACTAGAGGAGGAGAGGAAAGAAGAGGGCAAACAAATTCTTATTCTGCTCTTTACTTTTATTTCATTTTGTAAATAAGGTGGGTTTTTTTCTGATTTAAAAAGTAATCGATGGAGAAATTTGGGGAAAAGTAGAGAATCACAAAGAAGAGAAATTAAAATTGCACAAATCCTACCACCCAGAAACCACAGACAAGTCTTTGGTGTATATTCTTTCTATGCATTTACAAGATGACATCATATGATACATACTGCTTTATAATCTGCTTTTCCATTTAATACAGCAATATAGAATATTTTCCCATGCTTTAAATATGCTACTAAGACATTATTTTAATGTCTCTGTAGCACTTCACTATATGTCTTTCATGTGAGTTAGTCCTTTGTCATTAGATATTTAAGCTGTTTACAATTTTTTTGCAAGAGTTCCATCAGGAACATTCTCACACATGAATTTTGTGCATAGCTAATCCTGTAGGACAAATTCCCAGAAGCAGAATTACTATGGTAAAAGATATGCACATTTTTAAAGCTTTAGATACCAACTGACAAACTGCCCTTCAGAAAGGGGATACATATTTAGTCCCGCTCCAGCCAGCAGGACGTGACAATTCCCTGTTCCCAGTACCTTCACAAATACTAGGTATAATCTTTTAAAAAATCCTTCCCATTGCTTGAGCCTGGGAGGTGGTGGTTGCTGTGAGCAAAGATTGCGCCACCGCAATCCAGCCTGGGTGTCAGAGAAGACCCTGTCTAAAAACCAAAACAAAACAAAAGACTGGGCTCAATGGCTCACATCTGTAATCCCAGCACTTTGGGAGGCGGAGGTGGGCAGATCACCTGAGGTTGGGAGTTCGAGACCGTCCTGGCCAACATGGTGAAACCTACTAAAAATACAACTGGTGAAACTCTACTAAGAATACAAAAAATTAGCTGGGCATGGTGGCGGTCACCTGTAATCCCACTTACTCAGGAGGCTGAGACAGGAGAATTGCTTGAACCCAGGAGGCAGAGGTTGCAGTGAGCCAAGATCACACCACTGCACTCCAGCCTGGGTAACAGAGCGAGACTCTGTATTTAAAAAAAAACAAAACAACAACAACAACAACAAAAAACAACAACAACAAAAAAAACCTTACCAATTTGATAGACTACAAATGGTTTCTTATTGCTGTTTCTGCCCATATATTCCTACCCAGGGCAGACTTGGGTGCCAAATTACAGAGAACTTAGAATGTAGAAAGAACAGTGCACACCTAGGTAACAGAAAAGAGGAAGACATGTGGGAAAAGACATCCAGAGAGAGAAGCATCCAGAGAAAAAGGAGACCAGTGTCACATCCCTTTTGGCATGCAGATGGTTACAGATTGCTTTAGGCTTTGAACATTTTCTTGAGAAGCCTTCTCACTTCCCTGCTCTTGAGAACCCCCTAGTCAGAAAATGGGCTGCTGACTCTCTACCCTTCCTTCCTTCTTCCCTCCCTCCCTCCCTCCCTCCCTCCCTTCCTTCCTTCCTTCCTCCCTCCCTTCCTTCCTTCCTTCCTTCCTTCCTTCCTTCCTTC
>NW_012106141.1:776029-818895 GCF_000951045.1 Mandrillus leucophaeus | reverse complement strand
CCTTCCTTCCTTCCTTCCTTCCTTCCTTCCTTCCTTCTTTTCTTCTTTTCTTCTTATTTTCGTTCTTTTCTTTTCTTTCTGACAGAGTCTGCCTCTGTTGCCCAAACTGGAGTGCAGTGGCATGATCTCAACTCACTGCAACCTCCGCCTCCCAGGTTCAAGCAATTCTCCTGCCTCAGCCTGGCGAATAACTGGGATTACAGGTGTGTGCCACCACACCCAGCTAATTTTTGTATTTTTAGTAGAAATGGGGTTTCACCATGTTGGCCAGGCTGGTCTCAAACTCCTGACCTCAAGTGATCCCCCTGCCTTGGCCTCCCAAAGTGCTAGGATTACAGGCATGAGCCACCATGTCTGGCTCCTCTACACTTTCTAGACTTTCTGTTCTACATCTTGCTCGTGGGTGCTCATCTGGCCACCTGAACTTGAGCTCAGTGAGCAGGAGCCCGGGGCTAATGAGGCCATGGTGGTCTGTGTCTCTTCCAAAGGGCCCCCAAACAACTGGGTTCTGGCCTTGGCCAGATGTTTTACAAATGCAGCCTGACTGGCCAAAAGGGAGGACACTCATGAGAACAGCTGGGCCAGTGCAAACCTCTCACCATGACTACCAAGCCTAGAAAAAGAATCAGGAGCTCTAGCCAAAGGAAGTACTAGAAATGAGAAGAGGGATTCTGCCCATACCCCACAAATAGAAGAGAAGGTACAAACAGGAGGATTATTTACCTGCACGAGCTAGACTTTTGTGCTGAATTTGAGCTCCCATGTAACCAGAGAACTGCATGCTTGTTGTTGCTACTCTGATTTCTGCTGTATCTCTTGTTGTGATTTAAAAATAATCAAATCTTATTATGAGGAATTTCAAATATATACAAAAGAAGCACAGACTAATATCATGAACCCGTATACCATCACCGAGCCCCAATAAGATCAATCCATGGCCAATCCTGATTCATTTACATATCTATCTATTTCCTCCTCATATTATTTTAAAGCAAGCCCCAGACATAATACTTTGTTGTCCATACATTATTTAAAGACCATCACCTAAAATACAATAATTCTTTAACATCATCAAATAGTGTTCACATTTCCAATTTTTAAAATAAATGTCATAATTTAAAAATCCTTTGTGATATGAACAGACATTTCTCAAAAGAAGACATTCATACAGCCAACAGACACATGAAAAAATGCTCATCATCACTGGCCATCAGAGAAATGCAAATCAAAACCACAATGAGATACCATCTCACACCAGTTAGAATGGCGATCATTCAAAAGTCAGGAAACAACAGGTGCTGGAGAGGATGTGGAGAAATAGGAACACTTTTACACTGTTGGTGGGATTGTAAACTAGTTCAACCATTATGGAAAACAGTATGGCGATTCCTCAAGGATCTAGAACTAGAAGTACCATATGACCCAGCCATCCCATTACTGGGTATACACCCAAAGGATTATAAATCATGGTGCTATAAATACACATGCACACATATGTTTATTGCGGCACTATTCACAATAGCAAAGACTTGGAATCAACCCAAATGTCCATCAGTGACAGACTGGATTAAGAAAAAGTAGCACATATACACCATGGAATACTATGCAGCCATAAAAAAGGATGAGTTTGTGTCCTTTGTAGGGACATGGATGCAGCTGGAAACCATAATTCTCAGCAAACTATCCCAAGAACAGAAAACCAAACACCGCATGCTCTCACTCATAGGTGGGAACTGAACAATGAGATCACTTGGACTCGGGAAGGGGAACATCACACACCGGGGCCTATCATGGGGACGGGGGAGTGGGGAGGGATTGCATTGGGAGTTATACCTGATGTAAAGGACGAGTCGATGGGTGCTGAGTTAATGGGTGCAGCACACCAACATGGCACAACTATACATATGTAACAAACCTGCACGTTATGCACATGTACCCTAGAACTTAAAGTATTAAAAAAAAAATCCTTTGTTTAGATTATGGTGCAGATAAGGTTCACATATTATGATTTGTTGTTCTGCCTTTTAAGTCTCTTTTAATTTATAGATTTCTCTCTCCATTTATTTTATTTTTTATTTTTATTTTTTGTCCTTGCAATTTACTTCTTGAGAAAATCAGGATGTTTGTCATGTAGAGTTTCCCACAGTCTATATTTTGCTGACAGCATCCATGTGGTGTTGGCAATTTTAAAGACTCATTTCTTAGGATGCTGTCCTTCTTTCCACCACCCCTTTTGAACATTCCTTTGCAAATAAAACTTTGCCATTTAAGCCCCCTGGCCTGTGAACTCCTGGAGAACAGGGGTCTGTCTGGTTCAGCTTTGGTCCTTGCAGTGTCATTCATCACCTGGGCCGTAGTTATGCTTGGTTTCTTGATGCATCAAATGACTCAAAGAATTTTGCTCTCTTTTCTTTATGTTTCTAGCATGTACACCCTTGCACTCAGCTTATAGCAGTGTATTTTGTACAACTGCTTTTCTCCCCATATGTGTGTTCAGTGTTGAAGGACAGGACAAACTTCATGTTAGTTTAAATACATAGACCTTTTCCCCACAGTCCTGTAGACAATGCTCAGTGCAAATCAAAGTTTTTAGTCACTGTTGGTAACTAACAGGCTGACTGACTTTCCATTTTCTTCGGTTCCAGAATGTTGTATGCTGGTGCTTTCATTCTCCTTACTAATATTTTATTTTTTACTTTTATTTTTTTCCTTTTCCTTTTTTGAGATGGAGTCTCACTCTGTTGCCCAGGCTGGAATACAGTGGTGCGACTAGCTGGGACTACAGGTGCCCGCCACCATGCTCAGCTAATTTTTGTATTTTTAGTAGAGACAGGGTTTCACCACGTTGGCCAGGCTGGTCTCTGAACTCAAGTGATTCACCTGCCTCGGCCTCCCAAAGTGCTGGGATTACAGGTGTGAGCCACTGCACCTGGCCCTTACTAATATTTTAAAAGGTGCTAAGTTTTTAACTGAAGAGAAGGAAGTCTTCCCAGACTGTCCCACTCACACCTCCATAGGTTCCTTGGGAGTGGAAGTGGTACAGAGTAATGTACAGGAGGAACTTAACATTCTATGAATAAGGGCTTGCTAGGAGAATCAAAGGAAAGCCGATCAAGACCTTATTGTTTAATTAACTTTGAGCATCGGCTTATTTAACAGAGTTTGCTGTGGTAGGTATTCTCTTTTGATTTCTGTTTGTAGATGAAATTAAGTTTTCACTTAGCATAAAGGAGTAAATAAATGAATACTGATTAACTATGGGGCTATTAGTAGATTAAAGTTTTGTGTTTCCTCACTTTTTCTTGGATGCAATAATAATAATCGCTAACTCTAATTGAATTCAAACAATGTAGTATAATATGTAGTGAAAATCAGGTCTCCCTTCCACCTCAAATCTCTAGTCTCTTTTTCCCCAGAAGCAATCACTGTTACTGGTTTCTGCACCTGTGGGTATCGTAATCATGTGCAATGATTGTTATTATTGTATCAACAATGTGACCCTATAAAGCAAGTGAACTGGTTATCCTCTTCTTCAGACTAAGTAAGTGAGGTTTGGTGGGTATTAGTGATTAGTCTAAGGCCACATGTTTATTTGAATGGCAGAGTGGAAACTCATAGCTAGCCAGTTGAGACCACCCTGTCCCCCTCCTTGCTCATAACCACTAATTTCATGCATTCACAGTTTCATCCTTCCAAGAAACACAAAAATATGACCTATTAATATCCTCAAACAATAAACCAGAGACTATCATTTGTTGAATTGTTACGGCCAGTTTGATGGTTTGACTTTCTTTCAAAAATGTCAAAGTAGGCCAGACACAGTGAATACACCTGTAATCCTAGCTATTCAGGAGGCTGAGATGGGAGGATCTCTTGAGCCCAGAGTTCGAGGCTTCAGTCAGCTATGGTTGCACTGCTGCACTCCAGCCTGGGTGACAGAGTGAGACCTGTTGCTAAAAACAAACAAAGAAAGTAAAAGCATACAGCTTATGTGCTTTGTACAAAAAAAAAAAAAAAAAAAAGAAAGAAAGAAGAAGAAAAGGACACTGTTGCTACTTTATAGGTAAATAAATTAGGATAAGAGTCAATGGATAAAGCAAAAAGTGAGATGAGGAAGAGAAAGATGAAGAACTTTGGCAGATGCTCTCAAGTTTTCTGTGTGTGTGCACACAGGCACTACACCATGGACCCCACTGGCAGTCCAGTAAGCCTGCGGACCCCTTCTCAGAATAATGCTTTCATTTTTAAAAATTTTGTTATCATTTTAGAGATAGGGTCTCCCTCCGTGGCTCAGTGCAATGATGCAATCTTAGCTTGTTGCAGCCTCAAATTCCTGGGCTCAAGCAATCTTCCCACCTCAGCCTCCTACATAGCTGAGACTACAGGTGTATACCACCACGCCAGGCTAATTTTAAATTTTTTTTGTAGAAATGGGGTCATGCTATGCTGACCAGGGTGGTCTTGAACTCCTGGCCTCAAGTGATCCTCCTGTCTCAGCCTCCGAAAGTAATGGAATTACAAGCCACCATGCCTTGCCCAGAATAATGCTTTTAAATGAATAAGATAAAATATATAGGCTTTTAAAAGATATCAATCATATTAATAATGTAGCTATCAAAATCTTAAAAAATAAATGTGTGATACTGTGATATATATGCTTCTTTCTTTTTTTTTTAATTAGATTTTAAACTTATTCATGTTGCCTAACTGAAACTTTGTACCCTTTGAAGAATATCTGTCTGCATTCCCTACCCCTTGTTCCTGGTAACCATTGCTCTACTCTCTGCTTCCATGAATTTGAGTTTTTTAGATTCCACACATAAGTGAGATCACACAGTATTTGTCTTTCTGTGCCTGGCTTATTTCATTTAGCATAATATTCTCTGAGTTCATCCATGCTGTTACAAATGACAGAATTTCCTTTTTTTCAAAGGCTAAGGAGTCTTCCATTTATATAGACACCAATTTTCTTTATCCATATATCTATTTCTGGGCACTAAGGTGGATTCCATACCTTAGTTTTTGTGAATAATATTACAATAAACAAGGGAGTGCAGATAGCTCTTTGGTATGCTTCTTTCCTAATGCATGAAATAAGATCTAGTGGCAGATCTAATAATTAAGGTAATTTAGAAGCACTGACCACTCAGAAATCATAACAACTGTAATGTGATAGAGATTTCCATTGGTCACAGAGTCACAAATACTACAAATGCTACTGTAGTTTGCTGCCTCCTGTCTCCACCCCCATTGAACTTCATGAACCTCTTGAGTCCTAGCCAAACTCTCCAGGTTAAGAAGCTCTTCTTTGTAAGAGGACCTGAGCAGAGGTTAGAGGGTGATACTTAACCTTCCATCCTGTGTCTGCTGCTAGGACTACACTTTAATTCTACATTTTTCTTGTCCAGGTACCGCCTTTATTGGTACACTTTTTCTTTTTTCCTTGAGACGGCGTCTCACACTGTCACCTGTGCTAGATTGCAGTGGCACGATCTCGGCTCACTGCAACCTCTGCCTCCCGGGTTCACGCGATTCTCCTGCCTCAGCCTCCCGAGTAGCTGGGATTACAGGTGCCTGCCACCATGCCCAGCTATTTTTTTTTTTTTTTTTTGTATTTTTAGTAGAGATGGGGTTTCACTATGTTGTCCAGGCTGGTCTCGAACTCCTGATCCTGTCATCCGCCCGCCTCAGCCACCCAAAGTGGTGGAATTACAGGCATGAGCTACTACACCCGACCAGGACACTTTTTAAAAGCAAAGATCTTTAAAATGCAATCTTTTAAAATGTTTTAAATTTGAAAGAATGGTAAATGCATGGGGTTGAAATAATCAAACAATAATAACATTAAACACAAATTGAACTGAAAAATAAATCTCCTTTCCATCTGAAGTTTGCCATCCCCTTTCCCAGAGATAACCACTCTTATTAGTTTCTTCTAATTTCCTACATCAGCCATTGCTCTCAGTTCCCAACAGTAGAACTTGACAGCAGAAAAGGAGTTTACACAGTAGCTCCCAGAACTGGCTGAAGGCCGGGACATAGGCTCCATCAGGAACCAATGGACCAGTGAGGTGAGGCACAGCCAAAAGCAACCACAAGGCAACTCTGCGTGGGCTGCTGCTGCTGGGCCCACTCACCAGTTCCTGGATGCCCCTCAATGATCCCGAGGCACAGGGAGAGTTATTCAATGCTGCCATGCCTTTTGGTCCTTCCCTCAAGAGTCAAGATTCTGAACTAGAGCATCTGGTTATTAGGCACATTCTAGTTGTCAGGGGCAGGGAGAGGGAACATCCCTTTCCCTTCAGTTTCCATGGATTTGATTCTGGGAAGCCAAAATGATAACTGTTCATTTGATTTATTGAAAAAAAATACACACACATAAATAGATTTGCTTATTTTTTTTAAACAAATGGGAGAGTTCTTTAAATGCTGGTCTGCCTCTTGATATTTTTTTAACTTAATAAAATATCAGCAATATATCTTGAACATTTTTCAGTACCAGTGTTTATAGATCTACTTTGTTCTTTTTCCTGGCTCCATTGTATTCCACTGTATTGAAGGCTGGAATTTATTTCACCACCCTTGAGAGCCTTCCAAATCTAGCCTAGCCAGGCAATGCTTCTGGCAGGAGAACTGCTAATTCTGTCTTGCTGTTCTTAGACCAACATTGACCATAGACTGTCCTGGATTGCAGGGATGATTGTAGCAGATAATGTTGGTGTCCTGCCCACCTCTCTTACCGCTTCATTGCAACTGGGCTTGACTTCTCATTGCTGTTCTTGTACTTATTTGTCTTAGGGCTTTCTGTGATGATCAGAGTCTGCTTTGCCCATCAACCCTGCATGTCTGAAATGCTGGAGAATTAACATCGCCTACTCTCCCCTAAGCTGTCCTCAACCAATAATGAAAAAACAGTTGGAGTATAAATACCCCAGCTCTCTTACTCCTCAGGACGAATAATTGAAAAGTATGTTCTACACTGGCTCCCAGATTTTCCCAGAGAAATCAAACTTCAGTTACCCATAGTGGCTGCATTTCTTCTCAATCTTTTTCCCCCATTCCTCTATTAGTGTTTCCTGGATCACCTCCCAAGTAAACCACTTGCACTAGAATTCTTGTCTTGGGGTCTATTTCTAGGGAAACAAATTAAATCAGTGATGATGAAGAAGGGGAGACATGGAAAGAAATTCATTTATTTATTCATTCCTTTAATAATTATTTACTGAGATCCATAGTCAAAGACAAGTGAAGGAGAATGTGAAGAAATGTAGACAAGGGGAACAAATCCTTCCCTTTCAAGGCATAAAAGCAAATGCTAAAAAAAGAAGTGGGTAGCAAGAATACCTTTCTTGACGCTGCTTAACACATTGCTGCCCAATCTACCGCTGATCATGCGCTGTTCTTTTGGGAAGAATTGGAATAAGAACAGTGAGTAGCAGAATTCAGCTTTCTAAGGGTAGTGACTTGGCCATATCTATGATCTGTTCAAAGCCTGAAACATGTGGCAGGCTCTTAAATCCTTAAGAAATTAACAGTAGGCCAGGCGCAGTGGCTCACGCCTGTAATCCCAACACTTTGGGAGTCAGGTAGGTGGATCGCTTGAGGTCAGGAGTTTGAGACCAGCCTGATCAACATGGTGAAACCCTATCTCTACTGAAAATAGAAAATTAGACAAGCATGGTGGAGGATGCCTGTAATCACAGCTACTCAGGAGGCTGAGGCAGGAGAATCACTTAAATCTGGGAGGCAGAGGTTATGGTGAGCTGAGATCATGCCACTGCACTCCAGCCTGGGCAACAGAGTGAGACTCTGTCTCAAGAGAAAAAAAAAAAAAGAAAGAAAGAAAGAAGCTAACAGTAAAATATCAGCTAACATTTGTTGAGCACTTAGAATGTATGCCTTTTTTTTTTTTTTTTTTTTTTTTTTTTTTTTTTTAGCACTTCACACATGGAAGTACATTTAATCTTGATGACAACCCAATGAGCTTATAACAATGGGCAATACCTAGGGTATGATTCTGACTATTTATATCTTACAGATGAGATAACCGAGGCCTAGGGAAATGAAGTAATTTTCCCAAGGTCACGTGGCTAATGATTACCGCTGATCATCGGAAATCTGGATCAAGGTCATCCTGACCCCAGAACCTATCAGAACCTATGCTCACAACCTCTTCCTTCTATTCGCTCCTGTGATACCTGTTGCCCAATGGTCTACAAATCCTGCGGTCTCTTGCTTTCATCTTTACTTCAATATTTAAATAGAATGGTTTGAGCTCCATCATTTGTAATAACAAGATCTAGCCCTCCTTATTCTCAGAGGTCATTTTTCTCTAATTTACTGGGAGAGAAATGAGTGCTTGTTTCAAGATCAACTCCTAAGTCTCTAGTTCCACCTCTGCCCTCAGTTTGCTTTGCGAAAGTTTCTTCCCTAGGACAGCACCAACTTTTCCTTGTGCTCTCCAAGAGCATATTAACCCAAGACTGTGTGTATAGCAGCCTTGTTATGGAAGTTTGGAGATGACAAAGAGTAGATGCAACCTGAAGTTTATTGATTGTCATTTAATTAGAGCTCTGAAGAGTTCAGATTTTCCAAATACATTGTGATGTCAATATCCTTCATATGCCTTGGAATTTTTAATCTATAATCTTGATGTCTGATTTTTAAAATTTTATTCAAAATTAGACTAATCAAACCGAAAAATACTGTGGAAGAATTTATCATGCTGAAAGCCCTATTCCAGGAGGTGTAGGAGATGACTGAGTGAGGTGCATAGTTCAGTGGTCCTGTTTACAATAATATAGTGACATTAGAATTTGAAACCTAGCCATAGCTTCCACATAAACTGTACTTTTCTTTGCACCAAATACCACCAGTATTTGTCTTCTTCTGTTGTCTTTGATTTTCTTTTAAACACATTCCAAAATTTCTGACACTTTCTCTGAAATTTGTACTATCTTTAATCACATGTTTCCTGCTTTAAGCAAAACCTTGTTTATTCTTTGCAATTGTATTTGCTGCCCAGGAAACAAGCCAACTTGTTTTTGATGGACAGAGGGAAATATGCCAACTTAACCATGTTTACAATTGCTTTTGGCCATCTCACCATCAATTCTTAGGAAATAAGAAAAATTTTATTTGTGTACTTTTTGCTTGTTGTTGCCTTTGCATTCCTCTTAATTTGTACTTGTGTGTATGTATTAATTGTAATCGTTTTATCCCTCTGTTAGCTAGTGGCTGTGATTAATTTGTTGTTCAGTGTTTTTCTTTGACCTTCAATGTACTGTCAGGGTAGAGAACTCTGCTGGCAGATTGCACCATCGTCAGCCCTTTTCTCATGTTTTGCTTAGTTACAACAAATGCAGATTTACAACTTTAGATGAAATGCATGGTTTCATAAGAAGGAAAACAGATGATAATTTTAGTATTTAGATGAAGAAGCAAAACAACCTTGAATAAAAGATGAATATTGATTTTTAAAAATTTGTTTACCAAGAATTACAGAATTGTGCCTAATTTGACTTAATTTCAGATTTGTTAATTATGTGTCTGATATAAATTAGCCACAAAGAGAACACACTTAAATTTTAAAATTTAAAGGACATGAACTTATTCAATTTCGTGCTTAAACACTAGTCATACAACTCTTGTTGTTTTGTTGATTTCCTAAAATTTTTATAGAAATTCAAATTTATGACAGTGTGGCTGTTCATACCTGCACTGAAAATTGAGGTGAGGTGGATAGATTTTCTAAAGCCATCATGATTCCCCACCTTCTTTTGTAATTCCTTCTTTAGTAATTCCTTCCTTATAGACAGAATATATTGCAATAAATTTAGTTTATGTTTTCTTGGTCATGATCATACTCAGGTGTACATTGCTGATGTGCACGCGTTCAATTCAACCAACATTTATTGAGTGCCTACTACATCCCAGGCACCAGACTGGCATACAGAAATGGATACACAGTCCCTGACCTCAACTAGTTGGCAGTAGTCTAGCAGGGAGACAGACACATAAACAGATAACTGTGATATAGTGCAGTTAGACTGGGATTGGATTTGGGGTGTTTCAGAAATTCTTTAGTCACACATTTTCAAACAGTCTTTTGGGTCACTTCCACAGATGGCTCATTTCCTCCATTATGTTTTGATCCATCCTAATTTCATCCTAGATTTTCAGTTTATCTTATTTTGCTCCTGTTTCTTCTTTGACCAGAAAATCTCCTTAAATACATTACATCCATTACCAAAGTACTGGTCTATATGTGGTCTATATGGTCTATATGGAAAGTCTATATGTGCAGAGGTACAAATGATCCTATCTATACTGATAAATGGAAAATGTGATTTGCCAAATAGTAGGCTCAGGATGATTCTCATTTATATATTGGGATCATTTATATATATATATAAAATCTCCAATATACTTGTATATGATTTGAACATATTTGGAAGAATATATGCCCATCTGTTAGCAATGGCTACTTTGGGGAAATGGGTGTTGGGGGGGGGGAGGCTTGAACGTTTTGTTTCATATAATTCTGTTCTATTTGATTTTTTTTAACTTAAAAAATTTCTTTAAATGTTTTGAAAAAATTAAAAATAGTAGTTAGTTCTTGGCTATGCAGACCAACAAACCCAAACTAAGTGGAACTAAATGTCCTCCTTTGACACTTCAATCTACTCTTCCCATGATAATCTCTCCCAACCTCTTGCCTAAGCTTTCCCATGAAGCAGGCTCTCTTAACACACTGGGCATATTCATTAATGTCTTAAGTTAACATGTATATGTTGAGTGTTTACTGTGTGCACTGGGAATCCACCAGAGAAGAGAATAGTTTCCCATTTTTATGGTGTTCCAGTCAAGTGGCACGTCCCCTGGCCTCCATCTGGTCTTGTTCTTGTCCTTCCCAGTCTTCTCTATGGGCTCTTTAAGGCGTACCTCCTCAAGGAAGGCTTCCTTTCCTTCTCCTTCCTCTGAATCTTATAATATTTAGTCTGTGTCTTTGGAAGATTCACACTACCTATACTATAAGTTCTACAAGAAGAGCAACAGATCATCTCCATCCTTGTACTTTCAGCCTTCGTTATTTGTCATCTATTTATTGAGTACCTTGGGGACAGGGTGGAGAAGCTGGTATAGACTGTACCCTCCTGAAGTAGAGAAAAGAGATATGAAACATGTAACAATGTACATAACCCATTCATGAGTAGTGTGAATACTAAGAGAAGTAGATACTGTCATGAGGATATATACTAAGGAAATAGATGCTGAACTGAGGGTGGTGTTTGGAAAGGCTTCCTTGGGGAGATCCAGTTTAGTGGGGATTTGATGGATGAGATGAGGTCGTTTGGAGGCGGGGCCCGGGTGGGAAGAACTATGGTGCACAGCAGGAAGTTGAAGGTGGTGGGTGCGGATGAACCCTGGGAGTAAGAGGAGTAGGGTTAACAGAAGAGGCTGGAGAAGTAGGCAAGGGTTGGATTGTTCATGGCCTTGAATGCCACCTTAAGGAGTTTGGGTTTCATTCTAAGGGGAGGGAAAGAATTGGAGGCTTTTAATTAGGGGAGGAATGGGATCATACTTGCCTTTAGAAAGGTCTCTCTGACTGATGAAGGGAATGGAATAGAAAGAGTCCAGGTGTTCCTAGCACAGTGCCTGCCTGACCAGTATGTACTCAAGTATTTGTGGACCAATTGTTCATAAAGTGAACGCCTTTCTATCAGGTTCACAATTTCCTTGATATCTCCTACATCTAACTGGCACTTTTTCCTGTGGTCTCTTCCTTATCAGCCTTCAAATAGCTCTAAATTTTTCCTCTTATTAAAAAAAAAAAAAAAAGGAATAAAAGGGTTAAACATGCACTTCACAAAAGAGGCTATCCAAATAAAAAATGTACTTAGCTCTCCTCCAGGGGTCCTGAACATTTTCCTACTTTTGCTAACTTTTATACACTGGACAGATGCTCCCTCTTTTACTTTGCATGTTTTAAAAAGACTTAAACTTGCACTTCACAAAAGAGGCTATCGAAGTTCCCAATACACAAGTTCAAAGGCAATCAACTTCATTTGGTAGAGAACTACAATTATAAACCACCACAGCACTTACCAGAATGGCAAAAATTAGAGTGACAACACTTAATGTTGTCAAAAATGTGGAACAACGGAGACTTTAATTTGCTGCTGGTGAGACAATAACTTTGTTCATCCTCTGTGGAAAACTGGCCACATCCTCTGAAAAGGAAAATACCTTTACTCCAGGACCCAGCAATTGCACCAAAACATACATACAAGGAAATTCATGGCAGCATTATTCATAATAGCCCAAAATGTAAAACAATATTTTTATATGGCTAAATCAATTATGGTCTATGTATACCTTGGACTACTATACACCAATGAAAATAAATGAACCACAACTACACCAACTATGTAATGTAGAGCAAAAGAATCCAGACACAAAAGAATATGTACTGTGATTGCAATGACAAAAAGGTTAAACTAAGCAAGTTGATCTATTCTATGCCATTAGAAATCAGATAGTTGTTACCTTTGGGGTGTAAGGAGTGGGTAGAGTTTGGGAAAGAGCATGGACACGGGGTCCTCGGGGGTCTTCGGTATGTTCTATTTCTCTGCTAGGTAGTTGTTCCGCGAGTGTGTTCACTTTATGATAAATCATTGAGCTGTAGGCTTAGGATTCATGCACTTTTTGTATGTATAATAAAAAACTAAAAAAGAAAAAAGAAGATCACTCAAGATACCATCCCAAAGAAACAAAAAGTAATATCAAAGCTGTCTTCTTGGCTTTGCATCTGTGGTCAGAATAAACTGAGGCCAGCAGTGGTCAAGGATAACGTGGTCAGTGCTTTCTGATGTGTTCTGATGTCATTTCCTTCCCCATACTCGCTTTCCCAGGGTTGCTGGGGGTGCTATTTAACAGGATCCTCAGTGCAAGGCAGTGAAATCTTTTTTTGAAGGAAGTTTTTAATTTAACCTTGGTTTTGGAGACCAAGTCTTTTCTGGCTTAGTTTTCCTAATGACTTTTACATCGTGCCCTTTGGTTAGTTATCTAACCCATTCACTTAGCCTTCCTGCAGGGCTCCTGAACATTTTCCTCCTTTTGCTTTCATACACTGGACAGACATTCCCTCTTTACTTTGCATGTTTTAACATTGTAGGCTGGGTGCAGTGGCTCACACCTGTAATCTCAGCACTTTGGGAGGCTGATGTGGGCTGGTCACAAGGTCAGGAGTTCGAGACCAGTCTGGCTAACATAGTGAAACCCCGTCTCTACTAAAAATACACAAATTAGCTGGGCATGGTGGCACATGCCTGTAGTTTCAGCTACTTGGGAGGCTAAAGCAAGATAATCGCTTGAACCTGGGAGGCAGAGGTTGCAGTGAGCGGAGATCGCGCCACTGCACTCTAGCCTGGCCGACAGAAAGAGACTCCATCTCAAAAAAAATGATAAAAAAATTTTAATTGTTACAAGATAAATGATCTCATTTTGCAACTCAAAATATAATGAAAATATGTTTTCAAAAATCTTGGCTGTGCCATTCTGACTTAACTATGTGCCCCTGGGCAATGAAAGTTTTGTCATACCTGAAAGACATATCCCCACCATTTGTATTAACAGTTTTACGCTCTTATCTCTGGATTAATGCTTCTGCATAGAGTTAACTATTGGGCAAGTTAGCATAACCCTTTTGAACTTAATTTCCTAATCTATAATGAGGATAACAATAGTTCTCTCCTCTTATGGTTGTTGTGAGATTTAAATGAGGTAATATATGCAGAATGCCTGGCATAGCATAGTTGTTCAATAAATAGGACCTCTTTTTGTAAGCCCACAACGGCAGGAAGTACTGTTGCCTTGTACCTGCAGACCTCAAGTAAACAGAGCAAGACATGTTGTCTAAAGTGGTTATTTTGTAGGGAACACCTGGTGACCATTCTACCTGGTTCTGTTGGAAAAGTAGCTGTTTCCCTAAAGCCTCAGTCAGCTTCCAGGAAGGATCAGCCTGGTTTAGTGACAGACGCAAATAAAGCAAACAAGGCTACAAAATGTTTAATTTCTTACAAACTTAGGTGACTATATTGCTGACAGGGCCTGAGGAGTGAGTAGAGTACTCCATGTCTTAGAGAATCTTGTAAAATGCTTTAACAAATATATAAGAATCATATATAATTGGCACACACTTTGTTTGAATGCAAACACTGCTGTTAAAGTGGTGCTTAAAAACAGTTTGTTGGCCTTCTCTTCGTACAGGAGAAACATTTCTCTCGTTTACACTACTTACTTGCTTAGCAAACCCTTATTTATCCTATAATGCAAGCGTAATCTGTCCAACATGTCCAAATGCCCACGGATTCTGAATTAGTGGAGTCTGAATTAGCGGAATTTTAGGCAGTCTCTCATGGAGAACTACGAGCATTTGAAAACGACCCACTCCAACAGTTTCAAGAACACTCTATGAAAATTACCTCTTCCCTCCCTTTCCTATTTCTTCTTGTTGTGTTTCAGTTCTGGCATTCAAAGAAGACAGAGAAAAACAGACCCAAACGTATATTCTTAGGACATTTGAATATTTATTGAGAAGCCACAGTTTTCCACACTTCCATAACTGTAGGCTTTATATAAGGCAAAAGCAAGATGGATCCACTACTTTACATGGAAAGAAATAGCTCTGCAGCAAACCCCAGGGTTGTGCAGTTACAGATCAAAATGCAATGTACATGACAGATATAAAAAACAGTGTGGAACAAAATAATTTAAATTATGGTTACAATCTACTGAAGGAAATATCCACATCTTATTATAAACACATTTTTTAGTCTAGGGTTGTAATTTAAATATTCTTTTTTTTTTTTTTTTTTTTTACATACACAGTTGAGACATAAAAGCAAAATAACATTTAAGAGGAGAAAACTTTGACAGAAGACAGTAGTTTTGAACTGTGTGCTTGATGTTAAGTCATGATAGGATTGCCCACTTGCCATGGCAATTAAGAGAATCAATCCATTGGTATGTAGCCATCCTTTTTTGGCTAATTATTTGAGTAAATGAAAGGATGGGTTAACAAGGACACAAGGGGTTCATTTTTTAGTTTTAGGGGAACAGAAAGAATCAAAAGTTGATCATTGGAGACTTGCCTTTTGTTTTTCAAAAAATAAAAATAAAAACACAAAGCAGATCTATGTGTTTTAATTAATTTATTTATGTACTCATTTAATTAACTGGCATCCACATACGTGAAACACAGTGAATGTACTTGGTATACTTGCCCTCACATCCATTTACCACCAATGCATACACAGTACATTAATGAAGCATCATTGATCTTTGCTGATAACAGGGACACGCCTAGTGGTAAGACTATGTATTCTCCATGAACAGTATTTAAAGAATGGTGCTCCATATTGCTTGTAAACATATAGACATGGACATCAGGAAATCAGTGGATATGAAGGTCATTTGCTAATCTTGGTACCACATAGCTAAAATGGCAGTTGTATTGATAAACATCTCATGGGCATGGTAGTTGACAGAAAATTCCCTAATGGGTTTAACTAACAGACTAAGGACATGCACTGATTACAGGACTCTGTCCCAGCGGACTCTAGGACCAAACGGTCTAATCGTCTTCTTCGTCTTCCTCATCGCTGTCCTTCATACTAATCCCCTGCAGTCCCCCACCTTCGCTCACTGATGCTGTGGCTTCCTCCACAGTGAGACGGTTTCGGATTGTTTCATAGGTCTTGCTGTTTAAGGTGGAGTCCAGGACCCCTTGCAATCGGAAATCTCTGTAGGTTTTCTAAGGAGGGAAAAGATACAGTGATAAGAGAGATCTCATCTCCATGATGGGGATGGAGAAGGTAAAAGCAGGTGTGGGTGTGAGAGCACTGACCTTCAGCTAAACATCACACTTTATGCATTGTCAAATAAAAAGCCACTGTGCTTAGATTTCACTTGTATTGAAAACTGAGATCCTTTGAATGACAGAAAATGAGAAATAGTGACAGGATAAACTATATTAGATGAGACAAAGCAAAGAACATAAGCTTGTATTTATTCAGTTCCACAAAGGGAAATGTTCCATAATTGTTTTGGTTCCTTTTGTGGACTGGTTCTTTCTCTTAGGTTAGTGTAATGTAATATGATAGACACAGGAAAGGGCTATAACATATAAATAATGGATTGAGCGATTATGGTATTTTGTGATTTCTGTTGCAGTCTGGTTTTAGTAATTTTGAGTCTTGTAACTGCATGAGCTGTACTGATATCCCTCTGTCTCATTCACAAGACAGACATATGTATGTTGGTATATGAAACCTATCACAGGCAGCAGCAATTATGAGAAAGATGGAGCGCTAATGCCTCATCAATATGTTGCAGGCATGTGACTCATTTCTTATCTCCTTGGGAAAGAACTGTATCTATTCCGTTCACAACTTTATGGTCTCAGGGAAGAAATTTGGCTCTTTTTCAAGAACAATGGCTTGGTATTACCGCATCACAAGTTCTTTCTTTGTTCCTTCAGGCGGTTTCTCTCAGATTTCCTTAGGTATCTCAAGGACTGTTTTTCTAGAAATCCTTCAGTGTTAATTGAATATGACCAGAATCATCTGGCTATTGTCTACTTCGTAATTTTTTTTTTTAAAAGGTCTCTCTCTAACTACAACTCTCCTCATCACGCTGCATATCATTTCAGCTACTGATTCTGCTGTTTGTTTCTCCTATTGATATAGGAAACTTGCTAAAGGGGCAAGACAAGGAATGCTAACATACATCAACACCACTCCCATCATTATTTCTTTTTTCTTTTTCTTTTCTTTTTTTCTTTCTTTTTTTTTTTTTTTTTTGGGATGGAATCTTGCTCTGTAGCCCAGACTGGAGTGCAATGGCACCATCTTGGCTCACTGCAACCTCTGCCTCCCGGGTTCAAACAATTCTCCTGCCTCAGCCTCCTGAGTAGCTGGGATTATAGGCACCGGCCACCATGCCCAGCTAATTTTTGTGTTTTTAGTAGAGACGGGGGTTTCACCATGTTGGCCAGGATGGTCTCGATCTCTTGACCTTGTGATCTGCCCACCTCAGCCTCCCAAAGTGCTGGGATTACAGGCGTGAGCCATCGCGCCCGGCCCATTATTTCTATTTTTAATAGTCCATCTAATGCAGTCATGATAGTAACAATCATAATGTCAACCCCTCTTAAAGGTCACATGTTGTAATGACTATAGAGTTAACGAGTGAACCCAGTTCAGCTTAGTGAAGTCCAATAACATAAAAGTAATCTGGTTTAGACATTAAATTACAAGGTTATCCTCAATCATGCATCAACCTGCAGGGCTTGCCGAGAAGAGGAAGCTAGACAGCTACCTGAACTGTGTTTTCACTTTGATGGGGACAGGTAAGAGACTGAGTAAATGTTAGGCATGGTGTGGACCAGATATCCAGACAATTAACTTAAATTTTTATACTTTTCAATCATTTGTTCTGTTGCCACTCAGAATAACATAATTGTTGCCAGAATATGATGGGGAAAATAAAGGTAAAAGCATTTGAGTATTCTCTTTTTTATTCAAACTCCATAGCAATGTGTATACCAACTAGACTCTCAATGCCTAAGTGCAGAGACCACATCTAGTCATTTTTGAATCCTCCATCTGGTAATATACAAGTAGAGGCTCACCTAATATTTATCCAATGTTGAATGAATAAATAAATGCTTGCTGAATAATGAATGAATGGATGAATAAATGAAGCGGCTGTTGATGCAAGAAAGAAAACCAATTATCCTTGGAAATCTGCCCTGGAGGAGGAGGCCTCTGGGTGATGTTCTTGGTTTAAAGGTTGTGAATTCTGCTTCATAGCTCTGAGTTGTGGCATGAGTTAACCGGAACCCACTTTTTGCTAAAGTGAAGGGGTTCCCTTGGCAGTGACATTTCTGTATCCCTTCTCTGTGGTTCATATCAAATTTTTTTTTTTTTTTGGCAAAAGGCTAAGATTAAACCTCTCCTCTGACTTATATTTTCCCTTTGTAAAATATTTGTTAATTTCCAATACCAATCTGGAAATAGAAATAATGGGAAGACAATTTTTAAGTATTAAAATTATATCTTCTTTTCACGTCTACCCAATAAGGGTCAAACAGAAAAATTTCCCAAAGTGTATTTATGCACAGAAAATGGAATTCAAGTGGTCAGGCGACCACTTGACTATTGAGCTGGTCCTAAGGAACTGAAATAAAAAAAATGTGAAAAGGAGGCTGGGTCCATAGTCTGAGTGTATACATTCCTTTTTTAAGAGCTGTAATATACTGCTGTCTATAACTTTTCCCGGGCGGATGCTTTGTGAGATCAAATGCAAATAATAATAATTCTCCTTAATTACACACAACGGAACAGCAATTGGTTGTCCGTAAGCTCTGGGGTAAAGTGAAATGGTACTGATCCAAAAGAGACTAAGAAATGGGGTGGGGGTGGGGTGCCCAGGAGTGGGTGTTGCAGGGACTTTTGGTAAACTGTTAAGAAATAAGACATTCAGCTACGTTTATTGTTAAAATATTTTAAAGGACTTTGTGCTTTGAATGAGATTTTTGCATACGAATGTTTTAAAACCCTCTATGGTGAAGCATCAAATGGAAACTGAAATGATCAAAAATGTATTTACTCCCTTCTGTGATCTTATTATTTCATGTAAACCACTGAGATTTCACGCTGAAATAATTATCATTAGTCCAAGGCGCACACACAAGAACAAGGGAAAAAGCTACTTTCAGGGTATGTTATCTCACCTTTGCGATCCTTTACATTTGATTGTATACACGCATTGTAAGAGGAACTACTTCAATTAACTATGAGAACAATATTGATTTGCATTCTGATAATGATCACAGGACATATTTAGAAATAGCTGGGGGTAAATATTTCTATTAAATTAATAGTGGCAAAATTTTATTTAATTAAACTATAAACGAAACTGGTAATGGATGTGATTAACATAATGGCACCAAAAGCCAGTTTTTGAAAGTCTAATGCAGAGACACGATGGCCTCTGCAGTACTTTTGCACGGCAAAAACAAAGTATTTTTCCTCTCTGGAAAATGATATCAAATTCATTTGTATTAAATTTCCCTCTGCTGTCTGAGTAACACGTTTATCATGCTTCACAAAACAATTGCATAGGTTTTTCCTGTATGAGATACTATTTTATATGTAAACTAATATTCTTTGTGTTAAGCAAGCTCTGCAGCTTGCCAATGAAATGTATTTCAGTAAGCTATTTGCAAAGAAGAATAATTATTTTTTTCTTTTACCTTTACCATCCTAATTAGTGTTTTCAACTGATAAATGTGAAGCTGTAAGTCCATCCGGTCCGTCAACCAGGTGCAGATCACGTTCATGGAGCTGTTGTACCATTGCTGAAAAAAGAGACAAAAGTTCTCCAGCCAACACATCATGGAGCATTCATAGGGCAGAGAGAGAGCAGGCAATGTTTGAGTACCCCACTCTGTTCCAGGAGGAAACAAAATGGTTAAAGAGAATTTGAGAGCATAGAGATTAATGAACGTTAGTTTATACAAAATTACAAGGTACTGGATACTGGACCAATCTAAGAGAGACCAGTTTGGACTCTGAATCTAATTGAACTCTTCCACGATAGACATTTCTTATGTTTCAATTCGTAAAGACCATCTTTCACTCTTCTGATTCTCTTTTTTTTATTGGTCAATTTTACACCATTTAGATTCAAGACACTAATTATTTCCTAATGTCACTGTCTTTGGTGCCAGAGAGATGAGGCTTCTCCACTGGATTAATTGATGTTCCTTGCCACTTACCATTTGAAAATTCCACATCCTGTCTGCTAAGTACAATACTGGAAATTGGGCTGACAGCCTTAGGAATTTAGGGGCAAGTTTATCTTCATTTACCTGATTGAGGAGTGCTGATAAAGACAATGAATGAAGATTTCTCTTTAAGGGCCAAACTGTACTCTGGGCAGCTTATGTGCCCTTACATTGGCTGTGCAATCTGTTTTAATCTTAACACCAAAAAATTATGGAAGATGAGAGAAAAAAAACCATCTACAAATGAGCTCATTTCAAGCTGTTGAAATCATACTTCCCCTTAAGGGGGTTAAATTTTGCTTCTTGTCTGTGAAAAATGCTTGAAGCTGTGTCACTTTAGACTGCCACCCCTGTGGTGCAGGAAGTCTCTGGTGCAGTATAATTTTGCAGTACTGCTCATATATTCATAAATCTCACTCGGAGACATATGAACAGTGTTATGAAGTGTCAGTATGAAAAAAAATCTAATCTTTTAAACTTCACCAGGTTTCATTACGCTCTGCCGCTTATACCAAACAATTTACAAATAAAATGAAAAGGTGTGGATGGACCTATATATTTATTTATAGGGGATCTATATGAACTGTGCACAGAAAAGATGCAAAAAAGAAAGATTGGTTAGAGAATTGAGATGATGCATACTCTCATGCTAACCAATACACACGCACATGCACGCGCGCGCACACACACACATCGCACACCAGTGGGGATTCGTAAAGCATAAATAAAAACATGTTTCTGATGGTAACTCCACCCTTTCTCACCTAAAGATCATCCAAAATCAGTTTATGCCTAACACTCACAGTTTTTCCGAAGCCTTGTTTCTGACTTAATTTCTTTTAAAAAAAATTAATTTAGGTTTTTACTTGCAAGGTAGAACTGCCAAGTTTCACCTTGCAAGAAACGACACAGTCTCAGCCATGGTGTACAGAAGCCCTCTTTGCAATCTTTCATTTCTAGGCTCCTTCCTCATCAGAGCCAATTGTGGCTCTCCTTGGAGCCCAGCCGCAGCAGAGACCACACTACCCCAATCGAGGCAGCACTGCAGCCTCACAGCCAACTTCTGCTCTTTTAAAGATCATGGAGGCGAAACTGTCAGTTTTAGGAACCTTCTGTCCCTCCCCAGGGAGCAGGAGGGGTAGGAAGTACTTTTTTTTTTTTTTTTTTTTTTTTTTTTTTGAGATTTGCAGTTCACTCCATGGAGGCAGGGTGTTTGCTGGGGTCAAGCTGCTTCAGGCATGGACAGGTTTTCCCCTCTAGGGGTGAGAACATTTTACTGAAAAAAATTTTTTGGTAGTGGTTGTTGGGGGGTGTTTTTGGCACCTCCTGCCTTGGGATTCTAGAGCTTTTGCTGTTACTGCATCTGGGTTTGTTAAGAAGGGGCCCAGGGACAGGGTGATCACTGGGTCACTGGTATTCCTGCAGCCCTACCTTACTCCTGGCACCTGGGGGGCTCTCTTGTGCTAACCCAAGGCCTCAAATTCCACATTTACTAGCTGTAGCTGACATGTAATCTAGGGGACTCAAAAGATCTATTTTGAGAACTATGATCAACCTCCCCTTACCCCCAGCCTCCTGGGACTGGAAGATGACCTTCAAGCAATCCTGGCAACCTCCTGGCCAAACCTACAATTCCAGGGCCTCATCGTGGGTACATCTCAGGGACACAAAAGAGGAGTGTGGCACTCTGGCTTCTAGGCAGAGGTGGCATTTTGCTTTGGCTGTGACAACAGGCAAACCGGCGCTGGCTTCTATCACTGCCAGCAAGCCTTGTGCAACATGCCTTTTTCTCTTTGCTGAGAGACGTGCCACCTTTCAGGAAAAAAAAAAAAAATAACACAACCCCCTGCCGCCCCTCCATTTTATGTAAGCAGTTCCCACTCTTGTAAATGGCTTCCGGATAGTAAAAAATAAAAATAAAAATAAAAAGGTAGGAGACTATCAACAATCTTGCTCGGCTGCCGAAAGGGTAGAGAGGTAGAAATTGCATACAGCAATGGCTCAGTGCATCACACGCAGCCTGCCACCCCAGAAGAACAAGAAAGCCCTGGAACATCCATGCTTTCCTTCCTGGATCTCACATCTAGCAAAAGAAGTGTAAAAAATGTATGATGCCCCATTGGCTACACATTTAAAGAGGCAAAAGGGAGTAAGTCACTCCTTTCCAAACCTTATGCTCAGGAGATGAAATTGGAGGCACTTTTGGATGCAGCACAGTGCTAACTTGGTTTTCCAGAGAGGCGCTTCAAGGCATTTGGATGTCGGAAAAAGCAGGAGGCATTGCCTTCTAGAACTTTAAAATGTTAGAGGTACAGGGGATCTTCCACATTATCTGTTGTAGAGGAGGAAACAAAGGCCCAGAGAGGTGAAGTGACTTGCCTGGTGTCACACAGTGAGTGCCTCCAGAAGCAGGAGCTCTCCACAATAGCCACTGCATTGAAAGAGCGGACTCTCTTCCATTCCTCCTCCGTAAGGGATGGAGTAGTGTGTTTGCTGGTCATGACAGCCGATCTTGCACATCTCTTCCCAACTCCGCATTTAGGGATATCACATTGATAGCTAGAAATAGGCCTTCGTGGGGATTTTATCATCATGGGAATTGGCAAATGCCACAAACCAGGGCTTTTTCCCTCCCAGAAAGCCAGTCATTAAACATTTATCAGCACAATCTTTGGTGTCTGGGTTGTTCTGCTCTTCCTCACGGGGCTTACAGTGCTTATTAACTGGATTTGCTTTATTTGAGATGGATGGGAATGCAGCAGATTTGTTATGATTCTTCAAAAGAGGAAATTAATAAAATATTGTAAGTCCTCCCCATTTTGTTTAGTCCTTGGTTCAGATATGCCTTTTCCAGAGCTACCCTAACACCTGGGCACTAACTTTTCGGTAAAATGTACTCTAAGTCTGTAGAGGTAAGAACTGTGGGCTGACGACATGTACTAAGTATTTAAGTATAATTTCTACTCCTTTACTGCCTTCCCTTAATTCAAGTATATTAATTTGAAACTTGCTAAATAAAGCTACTTTAATCCTAAAAAAACACCACTAAAGAAATAAAGCCCCCAACAGCGTGGGCTCCTTTAAAATATGCCCTCTGGGGAAAATTCTGTGAAGGTTTTGAACTTGTCACTCAAAAGGATGCCCATCATAGACAACAAGGCTCTTGGAAAGGTGGGAACTTCTTCAATAGCTGAACTGGATCTGAAGGCTCTATTTAAAAGAAGCTGGAAGGCTGATCTAAAAATTTGCCACTTAATTCTTCTTTCCTTCTACAGTGTAGAGGTTAGGAGCACAGGCCCTAACATCCACCTGGGTTTGTGATCTTGGGCAAGTTACTTACATTCTTAGAGACTCAGTTTCCTGATGAAAATGGGGACTAACTAGCCTTTTATAGACTTTTTCTGATGGGTAAATGAAATCACGCTCACAAAGCACTCACAACAGCATTTGGCACATAAGGCCTCAATAAATGTTAGCTACCACCACTTCCACCACTGCAATCAACATCATCATAATCATCGTCATCGTCATCATCATCATCGTCTTTCTTCTCTTTTTTCTCTCCCTCTCTCAACCTAAAAGATCCCCCAAAACAAGGGAGAAGGCGGAACACGTTACCAGGGAAAGTCATGTGGTGGTGAAGAAAATTATTCCCACTGGAATATTTCTGGAATTGTATGCATGCCTTATAGGACACACAAGTAGCTCCTTAACCGTGCAATTGTGTTGTAAAGTTGTTTTCTGGTAGATCATAACCCAAATTTTGGGTTCATAAAGCACATTTTAAACTACAATGACCTATATGTAAGTCTTGAATTAAAAAGATTCAGACATAGAATGAGTGATTTCTCAACCCCTGTAGAGTGAGTTACAGCTTCAGCCTACATTGGCTGCTTATTAGCTGGGTAACCTCAAGGAAATTACTTAATTTTCTGACCCTCAGTCTCCTCTGGGAGTTAATACCAGTACTCTCTTCACGGGATTACTGTGAGCATTAAAAGAAATCATTTATGTGGGGTGCCTAGCAGAGTGAGTGTCACATAGCAAGGACTCAATAAAATTTACTCACTTTGTTATTCCTCTCAGAAACATCATGGACATACTTTCTTTTTGTCTGTTTTTCTTTTTTTGAGACAGAGTCTCACTCTGTGTTCAGGGTGGAGAGCAGTGGCATGATCTTGGCTCACTGCAACCTCCATCTCCCAGGTTCAAGTGATTCTCCTGCCTCAGCCTCCTGAGTAGCTGGGACTACAGGCACAAGCCACCAAGTCCAGCTAAGTTTTTGTATTTTTAGTAGAGATGGGGTTTTGCCACGTTCACCAGGCTGGTCTCGAACCCCTGACCTCAGGTGATCTGCCCATTTTGGCCTCCCAGAGTGCTGGGATTACAGGTGTGAGCCACTGCACCCGGCCCATGGAAATACTCTCTCTTTTTTTTTTTTTTTTTTGAGACAGAGTCTTGCTTAGTCGCCTAGGCTGGAGTGTAGTGGTGGGATCTTGGCTCATTGCAAGCTCCGCCTCCTGGGTTCACGCCATTCTCCTGCCTCAGCCTCCTCAGTAGCTGGGACTATAGGCACCCACCACCACACCCGGCTATTTTTGTTTTGTATTTTTAGTAGAGATGGGGTTTCACCATGTTAGCCAGGATGGTCTCGATCTCCTGACCTCATGATTCACCCAACTTGGCCTCCCAAAGTGCTGGGATTGCAGGCATAAACCACTGCGCCTAGCTGGACATATTTTCCATATGTGACAGAAAGACATTTTTTTTTATCCTCCCTTTCTAGTAGAAGCATAGATCATTAATATACAGATACATTGGGTCACCCATTCTGCCCTGCAAACATACTGACTTCGTGTAGAGAAATCCTTAAACATAAAATGTTTCTTCTTTAACATTCGGGTTCACTATGGCCAGCGTTAGGGTGAGGGAATAGGGCAGGGTTGTACAAGCGCAGGATCAGCTCCTGTCTTTAATTAAAATTTTGATATTTCAGTCATCATGGACTTTTTGCACTAATTTTGATTTTATAAAAATGTTGTATTAAAATGTTATTTATCTTTATTACTACATTTTTTTGGTTCTCCCTTAAATTTTGTGATCGAAAAGTTGCTCATTTACCTCTTCCTAGCCCTGCTCTTGGGTTCACTGTTCCCCTGGAAACTTTACCCCCTGGAAGGGATGTGGGCTTGAGAGACAAGATGAGTAATTAACACCTTATTGGACATTATAGGATTCACAGAAAATGGGCTTTCATTTAGCTCTGGATAATATCTAATCAGCTATATAGAGTGTTGCCACAATGACTGCTACTGCAGTTATGTCTTCTGTCATGATAGCCACCCTCATTTACATGAGTCTTAATTCCTGACCCCCAACATCTTGATGTTAATTTGATATCCTAAAAAGACATTACTGTTAATGGTACATTTGTTTTCAGAGCAAGCTACATATCACAGATGAGTGGCAGTGGAAACAAGGAGTAGTGGCTGCGAGGAGATGGAACCACTGACTGTATTTTCATACTCACTTGTCACAAGGGTAATTTATCCCTTTAACTTACACAAACCCCTTTCAGACCAGACCATTCCATAGGACTTTAGAGTCTACTGTTTTTAGCAAAGTACTATTTTGTAAGGATTCCTAATACACACCCACATGCACTCACGTGCATGTACAATTCATAAAAATAGTTGCCTACTCATTGAACATGGAGTTCTTATAATGTTCAGGCACTGCGCAAAATATACTACAAGCATTATATAGTTCAATCATTGAATTGAACTCAAGATGTTGACACTATTAACAGCCTTGCTCTGTAGATGAGAGAAAAGGGTATAGATAGGTTACATAAGCAGCCTATGGTCACACAACTAGTAAGTGGTGGGACAAGTTTTAAGTTCGTTATTTGCCACTAAATCTGTATAAGTTGTTTGCATTCAACTTGGTACTTTATAGAAGTAATGGATTGGTTACACAGAAACAGCTCTAGTCCTAGGTGTCCCTAGAGCAAATTCATTCAGCTCTGAAGTTCTCAAAGAAGTGTGTGGGTAGGACAATGCTGTTGAAAGTGTTTCTCTCAGAGCCTGAGCTTGGCATGGTGTTGAAAAGATTCTACATTTTATGAGCATAGGAAGTTGCTAAGCAGAGTGTGGGGACTCAGGGGCATCCCCATGGAAAACCACTCAACAGCCTTAAGAACTGATGGATGAGAGACAATCATTGCTGACTCTTAAGGGAAATGATTAGAAAAAGGTGAACGAGGCTGAAGGCTACTATTTCTTAACTAACATCAACACAATTTTTCTTCTCCCCTATCATTCTACCTCGTCTTCTTATTTTATTTTAGGTTGGTAACTCATCAATTGCTAGTGGGAGAAACTAGAAAAGTTGCCTTCATCACAATGATTGAATATTCCTAACAGTTTCAGAGATAGAAAAGCTATAACATTGATCAAAATTTCTGAAAAATTATATATCGTAGGCTTTAAAATTTTTAGTGAATAAGGGGAGCAAAATGGTAGAGCCTTTTCAGGTCAAGGGAAAAAATTGTCTCATGTGAAATTAAAAATGTCATCAGGAAGTACTAGAAGAGAAGAGTTTTAGGCAAAGTCACAAATCCAGTCAAAATAGTCTAATCCAAACTCAGTTCTTCCTGTGTTGCTTTTTTCTTCACAGGAAAATTTTACTGAAGTATAAAACACATACATACTGTAGTAAATCACTTTTAGCAACACACACACACACACACATATACACACACACATACTCCCAACAAGATATGTTGCCCCATGCCTGTAAGCAAGGGAAATATTTAGCCCAATATCATAAAAATGAGCTCTTTAAAAAATAATAGTGTTTGGCCTAAGAACAAATAACCATACCATGCAGAAATGGTATGGTTCACACCTTCACATACCTTCTTTGATTGAAAACTTGTGACTCAGTCCAATATATCGCCATCCTGAGTGATAGTTGAAATTCACTAGGAACTGAGTTCTCTTGTTAGCTCATTTCTAAACATGTATTTCCTTTGAAAGTGGCATGTTCAAGCCATCTATATTAGGAAAGCAAAGCATTAAATGCCTGGGCAGTTCATGTCTAAATTCTAAACAGTGCTGTAGCTGAATCTTTACCATCATCCATAGTTTCACTTCACAGATGAGGAAACCGAGACCCAAAAGTAAAGTGGTCTAGCAGCTAGCAAGAGATGGAGCATCGATTTAAAATTCTGAAAGGCAGTGTAACCTGTGGCTAAGAAAATGCACTTGACTCAGACCACTTGTGTTTGGATCCTGACAAATTCCTAACACCACTGTGCTTCAGTTTTCTCATCTGGTAAGTGGAGATAATAATAAAACGTACTTAGGATTAAATGAGTTATTTAGGTGCTGAGTGCTTATTACAGTGCCAGGCACATACTAAGTATTGGGTATTATTATCTGAGCCATGCTGTCCTACCCCACTTCCCAAATAAGAAATCACATCTCCTTAAGTGTGAGCTACTCAGGGTTGTACAAAACTTTCTGAGCAGCAGGCCAAACACAGTGGCTCATGCCTGTAATCCCAGCACTTTAAGAGGCTAAAAAGGGAGGATCACCTGAGGCCAGGAGTTTGAGACCAGCCTGAGCAACACAGTGAGACACCGTCTCTACAAAATATTAAAAATTAGCCAAGTATGGTGGTGTGTGCCTGTAGTCCTAGCTACTCAGGAGGCTGAGGTGGGAGGATTGCTTGAGCCCAGGGGTTTGGGGTTCCAGTGCTATGATTGTGCCACTGTACTCCAGCCTGGGGAAAAGAGCAAAGCCCCGTCTCTGAGAAAACACACAAACAAACAAACAAACCCCACCTTTCTGAGCAGCTTCTGTTTTTCTAAAAATGCCTGAACAAGCAGGTAATTTGGTAACTGTTTGGTAACCAACCGGTGTTTTTGAACTGAATGCTGGAGGATTTTTATATTTTCTCTGGAAAGTTTCCTTTCTCTAACCCAACACAGCCGCACCTCAGAGAGACTGACACAGCATCTTGCCTAGAGGGGCTAATGAAATAACATTTTGTTTCTTGGCAAGGAGTCAAAAAGGAAGATAATACTTTGACCACACCCATGTGACTCAGTTCTTCATTTTGTTTTTGGTGACAAAGTGAACTTTGTTAAGGGAAAAAACCCCTACAACCTATTTCAATTGCTATATTGAAATACTGTAATGAAATATTTTATGTTTGAAGCTTTCAATGCGTATTTCTTCCTTACAATTTGGGCAATTTAAGAACATGTGAAAAGCATCATTCAGGGTTTCTTTACACTTCCACCAAAGTCCCTGTAGCTTCGTTAGCCTAAGACAAAATTCCACAGCCCCCTGGATCTCTCAGGTCTAATGATCACCAGGGATCTGGTTGTATTTGGTATTCTAATCAAAGATTCACAGAGGGTCTGACAAAGAAACCCTGGCACGTTCAAGCCATCTATGCCAAGTGGGCAAAGCACTAAAGGACGGCACGCAGTTCATAGCAAGTTTCCAGATTTGTCAAAGCTCCCCAAGGGCTGAAGAAATACTTTCTAAAAGGGCATATCATCCACGTGCGTTCAAAAACCAGTATGCCGTTGAAAGATACAATCTTCTGCCTTACTTGCGTGTTGCTGTAATTCAGGATTTCATCCTTCAAAACAACTGCTCTTAGAAATGGGTATTTCCCAGTCACAGCTTCAGGACGCGCAGCTAACAGCACAAAGCTATAATCAGACACCAAAGCTATAATCAGACACCGAAACTCTAAACAGACACCAAAATCAGAGGGTACAGATAATCAGAATGACCTTCTCAGCTGCCCTAAGTGTCATTTTTAGTTGAGGGTAGGAATTTTTTTTTTTTAACATACGTAATTCTTTGGATACCTAAAAACCCATGCCACTGAAGTCTTTACAAAGCTATCAGTGCTGTGGCTCTTCAGGATGGCCAGGTCCTAAAGTTTGGATGGCAGCTCCCTGAGGACTCACTGATGGAGGAACCTGAGACAACGTGCTACAATCACAGCTTCAGATACTATGGCTTTCCATAACCTGCTGCTGAGAGAATTTAGCTCCTCCTTTGCCTTTAGCCTTTCCTCATTAGGAAGAGATAATGCAAAAGACATAATAATTTAAAAGATATATTTAAATTGTTACTGCTTAAAATATTTGCTGCTTCTGTAGGAAGGTATAAGGGATTTAGCATTTGGGATCATTATTTTAACCTCCTTAGGAAGGTCCTAAGTATCTTGATTTTTTATTAAGATAAGCAGTTATCTATTCATGACCAAATTTCAACTCTGTAAAACGTGTAATAAGTAATTCTTTAGCATCAAAATTTCAAACGAATGATTAAAGGGATGAATCCACATGTAGACTCCTGACTTAATGCATTTCAGCCTTCTAACCCAAGTCAGTCCTGTTGCATGGGGGAAATTTCAAGGGGGAGGTAAGAGTCCAGAAAGATCCTTTCTAAAAGCAAGTCAAGCAGGGGAGTTTAATCCAAAGCTTAGCTTCTCTGAACTGTCTAGGGGTCTCTCTCTGGAAGACACATCTTGTGGGGAATTTTTAGCTAGCCAAAGCCAGAATACAAATAACTATGTTGCTTCTGCATCAATCTGATTGTCTGAAACCCAACAAGTCACAAAATCCCCCTTTATTCTACCCAATCCCACTTTTCAATATGGCAAGTGGTCATCAGTGAGGAGGTGTGATGGTCTCAGAAAGGCTATCTTTCCTAATAATCATAAGATATTGCTGGAAATGGTGTACCACCTTCAAATGAGAAAACTAAGCCAAAGTTCAACTCACTGATACCGACTTAAAGACACAAAGGCATAAGATGGGAAAGCAGAGGCACAGATGTGAATTTTCAATTAGGAATACTGCCTCCAACCCAAAAGCAAATAACACTCTTCCAGTTCCCACAACCTGAGTAAGTACCTTTATTCTTACTCAAAAGTGGAACTTTTGAGTATAGATGCAAAAACATTGAAAGTAGGATCTAGAAGAGATATTCCTGCATTCATGTTCATAGTAGCTTTACTCACAATAGCCGGAAGGTAGGAGCAACCCAGGTGTCCATCAGAGGATGAGTGGGTAAACAAAATGTGGTATACGCATACAATGGAATATTACTCCGCCTTAAAAAGGAAGGAAATCCTGTCACATGCTACGATATAGATAACCCTTGAAGACATTATGCTAAATGAAATAAGCCAGTCACGAAAAGATAAAAACTGTATGATTTATATGAGATATCTAGAACAGTCAAGTTCATGGAAACGGAAAGTAGAACAGTGTTGCCAGGGGCTAAGGCGAGGGGGAAAGGGAGTTGTTTAATGGGTAGAGAGTTTTAGTTTTGCAAGATGAAACGACGTCTACAGATCGGTTGCGCAACACTGTGAATCTATATAATATTATTGAACTGTACACTTAGAGATGATTAAGACAGTATATTTTTTGTTACGTGCTTTTATGACAATTAAAAAAAAGATGGTAAATAAAAATCACTTCCCATACTTAAAATGAAACTTTGCCTAAGAAAGAACAGATATGTAGCAATGTACATAGTCTCATCTGGCACACCCAACTATACTTTAAAAAAGCAAACAAAAATATGTCTTTGTAAGATGAGTTTGGTCATTTCATTTAATCCCAGGACCAAGGCAATTTCTCAAACTCTCAAGGCTCCACGGAATTTTGAGATTATGAAGAACAAAGAACAAATCTGGTAGCATTTGCTCAGTCATTTATTTGGTTTATTTAAAACATGCCACAGGGCCAACATTTCTAAATCTGTGAAATAGAATTAAATGAAGCCCAGAGATGAGAACTGAGAATCCTCAAAGAGGATTGGGTCCAAACAACAAGAAAAGGATGCTTTTTTTTACACTGTGTACCACGTCACCTCATATGTTTTCACAGAGACTCCCCTGCCCCTTATCGACCAGCCCCCGCTCCAATTTTTCAAGCACAGATCTGCTCAAGCAATAAGCCCTGAGACCCCAGTTGCCCAAAAGGGCAACAGCTCTCCATCCAGAATCACTCCCACCACAACAGACTTATTAAGGTTTGGAATGTGTGTTCAGGAAGCCCTTATTTTAGGAAACAATTAAGTAGAATTAGGCTAATAATGCAAGGCAGGCAAAGCTTTTGCCCTTTGCTGAAAAATAACTCCTACGTGGAACAGTTATACTAATAAAAATCATGTATTTCTTAAATGCCTCAAAATGATCTTTGCACCAAGCTCAGCAATTAACACTGTCCCACTGAGGAGCATTTATTCCCCAGGCTTGGGAGGATTAATCTCCTTGTTCGCCCAACCAATGTCTTCTGTTGGTGAAAATACAGTGTGAGGCTTTGGGGTCTGGGAATAGAAATTTCTGCAAGCGGGAATTTTGCAGGAGGCTTAATTCCCTTCTCATCTCAGAGGGTGGCAAGGTGGGAAGGAAGGGCTGGGAGTCCCCCACTAGGCCCAAATAGAGGCCACACCAAAACTCTTCTCAGGCCTACCTGTTCTTGACCTCCAGGGAGGACAGGAAGGCCTTTCTTCAAGTGGTCTGGGCCTTGTCTACTGGGAGATTGTTCCCAACCCCACCGTACCCACTCTCCTCTCAAAGTAGCCATTCATGGGCCCTCCTCTGGGCCAGAAGCAATAGATATCCCAGCTCCAAGTCTGGGCAGGAAGTGACCGCTGGGCAAAAGCGGGACACAGACCCTCCCGTCTGATGCTTTGTCTCCTTGACAACACCCCAGCTGGTGGCCTGAGGCACAGGCTTAATTTCTTTTCTTTCTCTGCCCACCCTCCCCGCCCCATACTTCTTTCCCTCTTTCCCTACACGCAAACGTACGACATCCAACATAAAGTTGCCGAAATAGCAATCTTGTCTCTGAATATATAAATTGCAAAAATTGATATGAATAAATCTGCAAGTAGCACACTGATTGTGGCACATTTTATCAAAAAACGGCGCTCGGTTGCTCGGTGGCTGGGGAGGGGGGTGGTGTCATTACACATACAGAAAAACATCTGCAAACTCCCAGTTTCTTTACTTAGAACTGAATGGAGGCATGACCTCCTGTTCCTTGCCATGAACCCTGAGTTCACACTCATATTTTACATGTTACAGGAAGCCACAGCTCGCCCCAGGGGTGCTGCAAACAGACACGCAGAAGCCAGATGTAGCCCCCCCACTCCTTAATGCACCTGAAGAAGCCGGCAACTCGACATTCAAAAGCTGACATGCTCGTAGCTTAAGGTCACTTCAGATTTTGTAAAGAAGAGGACAAAACCAGGAATGCTTCTAGGGCTGGGCTGTCAGCGGGGAGGCAGAGGGATTACAAGAAACCTGTGACTCTGCCTCTTTCTGCCTTTGCTGGTAGTTTTTTTGTGTGTGAACAAGTGCCATACAACAGATTGAGCCTCGTATAAAGGCCTGAGACTGTGCAAGGGTTCCCCGCTGGGCCTCAGCTGTGCTTGCAATTAGCAATAGGCACGGAGTGATTATTGTTGGGGTAGCGGATGGCAATGCGAAGTGACAAGTTTTATGGGGGAAGTTGGGAGTGGGGATGCTCTGCAAGTTTCTCTTTCTTTCTTTTTTCTTTCCTTTTTTCTTGTTCTGCAAAATACCCTTCCTTGGGAGGTTGCAACCTCCTGTTTCGGTGAAAGCTATTTTTCTTTTTCCCTCGTCATTCAAAAGAGTCTTAACAAAATTGTTGAAAGAATATTTTTCTCAGTGCTTCAGAATGCGGGTTTTCTAGGTCAGAGCTTCCTTGCTGCCCTATTTAATGTCAGAAATACCCATTTGCCTCAAATTAGCAGAGAGCTTGGAGTTGAGGGCAGGAGATTAAGCATACAAAATTACTCAGCAGGTGACGGTGGGGTGGATTTGGGGGTTGAGAAGTCTTTAAAACTGACTACAAGACATTATATACTTCTGACAAAAGAACATAGTAATCCTACCTGCTTGCTTTAACCACTGTTGTTTGCCTATTATTATGTGCTTTAATGCTCATGAGAGCAAAACTATTGCTGATACTACTCAATTACCATAGTAACTCACACCAGTGACCTCTTATCACAGGGCTCCCAGCCCAGCTGAACCAATCCAGAGAGTTTGTGTCTTTTTATTTATTTAAACGGTGACATATACTTGGACTGGAAAGCTCCAAGTATATGAAAATAGAGACGACTCCTTTCTTTGTTTAGGATAAGAACTTGTTTTGAAATTTTGAGTAAGGGCCTTTCGCCTTTTGAATCTGAGGTGGTTCTGAAGTTTATGGATTTGAGGCTGTGGAACGTCCTCAAAAACATGAAGACACCGAACAATGCCCAATAAAAAGAAAAGAACATGTGTGCATCAGAGACCAGCAGCCTCCCAGCTGCAGGAAAAGTCATATTTCCCACCCAGATCTCCAGCTATAGTCTCTCAAAGTTTGGTAGGAGGAAAACTGGAGGTTCTTCCTGGGGGACCATTGCTATTTTATCGTATCAGTGGGCTAAACACAGATAGGACAAAATGACTACTCAGAGGGGTTTAACTCTAAGTTTTAAAAAGGAATTAAAAGTGACATTGGTATACATTTTTCTTCTTTTTTTGAGACAGGGTCTTACTCTGTCATCACCCAGGCTGCTATTACCCAGGCTGGAGTAGAGTGGCACGATCACAACTCACTGCAGCCTCAACCTCCCTGGGCTCAGGTGATCCTCCCACTTCAGCCTCCCAAGCAGCTGGGACCACAGGCGTGCACCACCATGCCCAGCTAAACATACATTTTTCTAGCTTCGAATTTTTCACTGGCCTGTGAATGTATGTGTGAATACATGTGTGCATACTGTATGCTGTAGTCTGTCTGAACACTATTGGTGATTCTGATTTGTTGTGCCACATTAGCATATTAAACGCTCTGAGAAGTCCTGTAGTAGCGAAGTCCACTTAACTTTGTGTTTTTCCAAATGTATTTAACGAAATAACTATTATTCTTTTTTTTTTTTTTTTTGAGACTGTTCTGCTCTGACGCCCAGGCTGGAGTGCAGTGGTGCGATCTCGGCTCACTGCAACCTCCGCCTCCCAGGTTCAAGCGATTCTCATGCTTCAGCCTCCTGAGTTGCTGGGATTATAGGTGTGTGCCACCCCATCTGGCTAATTTTTGTTATTTTTAGTAGAGATGGGGTTTCACTATGTTGGCCGGGCTGGTCTTGTACTCCTGGCCTCAAGTGATTCACCTGCCTTGGTCTCCCAAAGTATTGGGATTACAGGCATGAGCCACTGCACTTGGCCAGAACAGAAGAACTATTCTTCATGAGCCACCCATTAAATTCTCTCAGGATGTTTATGTCTCATTGAATTTGATTTGGAAAAAAGTTCTATAGTGACATTAAATAATATTGCAATGACTCACACCTGTGATCCCAGCACTTTGGGAGACTGAGGCAGGAGATTCACTATAGGTCAGGAGTTCCAAGGCTGCGGTGAGCTATGATTGCACCACTGCACTCCAGCCTGGGTGACAAAGTGAAACTCTGTCTCTAAAAAAAAAATAACAAACAACAATAAAAATAACTAGCAATAATAATAATAAAAGTATGCAGAGAACAATGACATGTGCCCATAGTCTCAGCTACTTGGGAGTTTGAGGTGAGAGGATCACTAAAACCCAGGAATTTAAGGCCAACCTGGGCAACAAGTGAGATCCTAGTATCTTAGAAAAAAAAAAAAAAAAGGAAAGTATTTAGTGAGCACTTATTATGTATCAGGCACAATTCTAAGCAGTTTAAATGACTTAAACTCATTTACTTCTCCTAACAACCTTAAGGAGTAATGACTTGTTAAATCCTATTTTACATTTCTATAGTATATACTATGTATATGAATTTGTTCTCTATGAAAAAGGAAGAAAAGGAAATGTGATCTCATGTCATCAATTGGCTTTTAATTTTTATTGTATTTTTCCTACTTCTGAGCCTTCAGAGATTCTGAAGCCTGTGAGTTCCATGCTTTCTTTTTTTTTTTTCCTTTCCTTTTCTTTCCTTTTTTCCTTTTTTTTTTTTTTTTTTTTTTTTTTTTTTTTTTTCCTGTTGTCATTTCCCTTTGTGGTTTTTTTTTTTTTTTTTTTGATACAGGGTCTTACTTTGTCACCCAGGCTGGAGTGCAGTGGCAATCTCAGCCCACTGCAGCCTTGACCTCCCAGGCTCAAGTGATCCTCCTGCCTCAGCACCCTAAGTAGCTGGGACTACAGGTGTGCAACACCATGCCCTAATTTATTTATTTTTTGTGTGTGTGGTAGTTTTTGGTATTTTTTGTAGAGATGGGATTTCTCCATGTTGCCTGGACTGGTCTCAAACTTCTGAGCTCAAGTGATCCACCAGCCTCAGCCTCCCAAAGTGCTGGCATTATAGGTGTGAGCCACCAAGCCCGGCTGATAAATAATGTTTTCTATAACTACATGAATGCCCTATTAATATCAAGTTAAATGAAGAGCAAGGCAAAAACCTTCAAAACCCTCCCACCTTCAACTCAAGGTACCCAAATCTCAAAATATACCTTCCCTCCTCTATCTCTTTTGATTATCCTCCAAGGCCCTGCTGCCTTGAAAGAAAGAATCTAACTTAGATGTCACAATTACATCTGTGTTTGCCTGTACACAACATAACTTCTGAAACTGCGCAGTGTCTAAGAAATTAAATAAAAATGTAACCAATGGTCAAACCCTGAATGAGAAACGGAACATGGGCCAGGTACCAGCTGCTCTAATACCCCTGACTCAACAGCAGGACCTATCACAGCAAAATCGGGAGAACTGGATTTTGTGACACGTTACATAGAAAAGTTTTGTAGCAAACATCAGAAGCTGACACCTTACTTTCTGCAAGCAAACCAGGAAACTGTGATATGTAAGAGAAAAGGAATGGCTCTCTTATGCACCTGAATTTCTCAGTTCAGACCATTTCTTTCTTCAAGAGACATAAATAATGAGCCCAATGTGATTAAGCCCCAATCAGCTTCTAATCAGGCCTTGTCTGCCACCTGGGTCTCCCAGGGCAGGTGTGCAGTTTGGACATGAACAAACTGACCACTGTTAACAATATCTTTTTCTGGGGCCTATTTTTCTCTGGATACGTTGGGGGATTTATTCATAGGCCTCCCTGTGCATTGAGAAAATGGACCCCCATGCCCTTAGCCTCCATCTTCTCAAAGGAACTTACTGTTTTGAGAAAATGTATGGTTACAATCTGAATTTGCATTTTCAAGTCATCTCAATCTATTAAAGCTCAATTATGTCAAAAACAAAATTCCAGTTTTGGTGGCACATCCTACCACCCATTATCCATGTGAGCAGTGGGAATAATTTATCTGAAAACTCTTCTCTGATATGCATACAAGAACTTAAGATGTAGGAGAAGGATTCAGCGTATGAACTGAATTCAGATTGTTCACGAACAGCATCTGCCCACTCCCCTGATCGCTTCTTAGGTATGGGAACTGCATTTAGAGTGAACTGCATTAATTCGCAAGCAGATTGACGTAAGCAACTGAATAAGGAATTTGCATACCATATAGAAATGATTATAGAAATCATACTCTAAAATAAGGATCGTATCTCATGTACAGAACGGAAAGATAAAGTGGAGTGCCAACTTTGCCGTCTTAAAACAGGGTTGGTTAATCATATTAGGGCTAATTTCATAATTTGCACACATTAAACTTTCTAGAGTCATGAATCATTAGAGTTTTGTGAGCCAAAGTTGAAGTTCTTACTTAGGAAAATTCAAATTGACTTTAGGGTGTTGGTTTCCTGGGCTGCGGTGGTTTTCATCATTACTCTCAATATACGAACACATGGTGTACGTATGTACATAATTTCCAGGCTATTACATGGAAAAAATTCAGGTGAATAGCTAAATGGAATGCTTTACATCAAACCACACAGCTGGTTTCCAAGCAGATAACGAAAGGACACAAATATACCATCTAGAAGGTACTGTCTGGAATCCCAGAATTTGAGGACAATAAGGCCCAACAACTCTAACTGGGTTAAGAACACTTTCCAAAGTCCTCTAAGCAGTTTTGAAATTAGATCTATTTCAATTCAGTGAACATGAGCTCTTTGGGGAATGATTTCTCATAAGGGAAGAGCATGATCTTTTTAGGAGCTGGATATGGCATTGAGTGGTTTCCAAAAAGCAGTCAACATACAAGGACTGGGTGCAGGGACAGTATTCAGATGGTGGCACAGGAGCTGGGCGGGGTGTTTGGTTTCAGAAGAGAAGGCAGAGTGGCATGAAGGCTGGAGGAGGGAAGATGGCAGCAGATTGGGGAGAGCATGGCAGGCAGCACAGGCGGATGGAGAGGGCATCTTGATCTCTTAGGAGGAAACATTTGGGTGTCCATAGTGACTGCCCAATTAAGGGAGTCTAGAAAACAGGTTCTGATGCCTGGGGCCCAGGAATGAGGAAAATAAAGACAAAGTGCTGCTTTTTAAAAGTTAACATGTGTTTTCACGATGTACAGCTGGGTTCTGCCTCCAATGGCGCCCTTTCCTCTTGCTTTATTTTTACTCTCAGGAAATCGTATTCCCCTCTTTCTACTTCTCACTGCATATGACTCTATTTTTTTTCTCTTTATGGGAGGGAGAATGAACACACACACACACACACACACACACACACACTTGCCAGATCACTTACCCAAACCTTACCCTGGGGAGCCAGCCATCTCATTTCTGTAAAAGGCACAAACCTCAGACCATTGTCCTTATACAAGATACACATTCAACATGCTGGGTGCCCTCGATAGCTACAGATGGTTTGGGATCCACCAGCCAGGAGGTAAGAAGTCTGCGTCAGGTCCCCCATTGAAGTGTTCAGATGGGTCTAGGGCCTGAGCACAGAGAGTTAAACCATAAATTAGCCATGAGTTAATATGTGAGGCCTGGATCACTCTGCCTTGCCGTCAATGCTTCCCGTCCACAAGGCTCCCTCCCCCTTCCTCCCCACAACCCCCACCCTTTTGAGGTGACAGAATAAGAAATTAAACACTTGTGGGTTCATTCGAAAGAGTGAATGAAATTGAATAAGCTCTCAGTACTTGAGGCGCACAGCGAGCGCCTGAATGGGGCAAACCTCCTAAGTTGAATGGAGTGTCTTTTGGGACCAATTTGTCTCTTTTCACTCTTTATTCTTCCCTTTTTGCTGACAGATGTACAAAGGCGGAACTGCGCCGTGCAGCTTATCCGCATGCACCCACAGCAGCTGTCACTTTTGTCGAGCAAGTTAATCAAGCAAATGCCACCATATCCCACTTTCTATAAGGAACAACATGTTATAGACAGTAGTCTTGCTAGAAAGAGACTTTATTTTAACTTTGATTGGCTTGGTTCCCCCACCCCTCCCGACGCTTCCCCCTTTTCCCCCCAAAGGAGGGGGAAGGGGAGACTTTGCCCAAGCCAAGGATTTGGCTATGACAATGTCAGATTTCATAATAATATTGTGTGTGAGGCTGGAGACGCATTTGGAGTTCTTTCCTAGGGACGGAGGGATGCCCCGGGTCTGGATTTTTTTGGAGTGTGCTATTGTTTGTGCTGGACTGTTAGGCTGCTTGTCTCAAGTTATAAAAAGAAAAGCCGAGGGCAGAAAATAGTATTACGCCACGAATGTCTTGGATTAATTTTATTCTTTTTTCCTTTGTAAAGCAGGTTGTGTTATTTACATATTTCTTTTGATAAGCCTCCTTGCCCGGCCAAGCTTACAAAGACTGTGCTAAATACATAATAGCATTTCTTTGTGCATCTTGTCGTTAGTGAGTTCTTTAAGTTGAATGCCCAAATTTATTTCTAATGTGCACCAACAAATGCAAGCAGGCCTCCATTTCTCTAATTCTGTGTAAGCCAAGTGGGGCGCCTTTACAAGAATTCCCTCACGTCCACATCCACTTACCCTTCTGCCTCAGTTACCACTATTTGATGGTGTTCAGAAACCACAGGCAAGAGTGAGCTTCATTAAATGGTACGCAGTGCTGACCTCAGCCACTGCCCCTGAGCCCCCAGCCTGAATGCCAAAACCAGACATATTTTGAATAAACAAACTCTTTAGAAACAATGCATATAGACCACTTTCCAGCGGCCAAGGGATTTGCCACTTTCGAGAGTTGGCTAACAGCTGACGATCTATCTGGTAAGCTCTTTAAAGTTTCAAGAGAAAAAAACAACTCCCTTTTTTTCTTTTCTCCTTCCTTCCTTCCTTTCTCTTTCTTCTCTTTCTTTCCTCTTTTCTCTTCCTTCCTTACTTTTTTTCTCTTTCATCACCTTGTCACATTGTTTAGTGTAAGCTTTGGTTAGAAATAAATCAAGAAAGGACTTTGGTGATACCTGATCACAAATTTTCACATTGCTGACATCTTTAGGCATTATTGGATAATGACCATGTAATGATTTAGTTGCAACTCCATTTGTATTATGCACAGATTGTATAACCATGTTATTCTACAATTGTCGATTACTCACCTCCCCTCTCCATAAAGTACTACTAATCTGTGAAACCTCATAGTGCCATTGAAAACCTAGCTATGTAGGTAGGTTAAAAGAGTCAACAATACCTCATTGGAAAATCTTGAGCATTGTTGTTTAATAATACCACTGTGTCAAGTTTTGCTTAAGGAACTTAAACTGCTACCCTAAACCATTTATCAACTGTCTGGGATGTAATGGTATTATTTTACTCCCCAAAATAAACCACGAAACTTTATTCTTATGGGATAAAAGATCTTAGATAGAACACAGAGGGAGAGATAGACTGAAAGCTGAGACCCACCCCTTAGTTAGGCCTAGGTAGAAGTAGATTTTGCAGCATATATGGTATGCAAGATTCCCTACTACGCTCTAGTCTCTTTCAGCTGAGGATGGGGTTTCACCCTGAAGTGGGTTACAGAAGTGCTTTCTGGGATCATTTTAGGACCAGGGTCTGCTGGTATTCATAGAGCTTGAGTACAGTGACAATGTCCTCACATTCAGGAAAAGACCTGCTTTAGTGGGGTTGAATTTTCATTAAGGGGTCTCTGTGATTAGCTATGCAACGCCCATCATTGTTAGTGGACAAGCTGTCACTAACAAGGCATGTTCTAGATAGAGGGTCATAGAAGCACAATTTCTGTCTTATATCCTACAGTGGTGCCATGAGGGAAATAGTGATTATGGCAAGAACCCCAGTGGATGAATTTGGGACACATAGCACTTGGTATAGTGAGGGCTTTTAGGGGTAGGGAGAACATATTTGAATAGTGTAAAGTTTTTGCCTAGGACATTATAGTTACGTGGCTACTCTTGTGGTCAGAAAGAAAGAGGTTGGATCTAGGACTGACTACTTTCCAGGCTTCTGAATTTGGCAAAGTCTGTCTGCCAGTTAGTAACCCAACTTCTTCATCTATAAAAACCTACCTCACAAGGAGATCATGAAAATTACATGCATTATTACACTTAAGTGTCTAGAACAGTACCTGGTACAGAGTGCCCAGTGAATATTGGCTCTCAATGGCCTCAATACCTGTAACACGGAGATCACGAAGGTTCCTATATCCTAGGGCTGCTAAGAGGATTTAAAAGAAATAACATGTTTAACAAGATGGTGCTATTATCTCTAATGTACAGTTAGGAAAATATATATTTAAAAAACTCTAAATAAATGTTATAATTATTATTATTAAACAGTCATTCATTAGAAACTTCAATTAATTGGAATCTTTCCTCCTGTTTTCCTCTTAGGAGAATGCTGTCTTTTTTTCTCCCCCTAAAAGCCCTCTGTGGGATTTGTATCAAAAGAGCAGCTTTCAGAATGTGACTTGGGCTGACAAACACTGTAGCCCCATCTTCTAGAGGCACAGAGTATGGCAGAAAGAGCACTGTGTTCAGAGTTGGGGAAATTATTCCTGGTGCAATGCTGGATAATTCACCTTTTTTTTTTTTTTTTTTTTTGAGGCAGAGTCTCGCTCTGTCGCCCAGGTAGGAGTGCAGTGGTGTGATCTCGGTTCAGGTGGTTCTCCTGCCTCAGTCTCCTGAGTAGCTGGGACTACAGGTGCCTGCCACCACACCCAGCTAATTTTCTGTATTTTTAGTAGAGATGGGGTTTTACCATGTTAGCCAGGATGGTCTCGATCTCCTGACCTCGTGATTCGCCTGCCTCGGCCTCCCAAAGTGCTGGTATTACAGGCATGAGCCACCGCGCCTGGCCCAACAGTCCACTCTTTTAACATCTTCAAGACTGGATAGTGACACTTGGGGTTAAGTAGTGTGAAACCAGAGTCCTAAAAGGTCTTGACCCAGAGAATTAGACTCAGCTTCACATGCTCAATAAGGTGGAAAGCAGAACTAAAACATTTACAAAATTGTTTCAAAAGTTGTCAAAACAGAAAAGGTTTTCCAATGAATCTTCAGATTCACCAAAAAATCAAGTGGGCCAAAGCGATTCATTCCCCATTGCATGAACCAGAATACTATATTTTCAAGGCTTACAAAAAATCAACTGACAATTGCGAAAATCTACAGTGAGATTCTTTAAGGACTTAATTCACGTTTTTGAGTTAGAATTGGAAACCAAAAATATACTTGACAAATTACACAAGATACTCTGAGGGCTAGGAAGTCATCAATACCTATTTAACAAATGGTTATTGAAGGCTTACATATGCCGGACACTAGTGGTGAATTAGGTAGACAATAACAGTGCTCTCAGAGGCGGGGATGAAAATACCATAGTTTCGGAAGAAAGGGCCCTGAGGATCTGGGCAAGTTCATTTTGGACCTCAAGTTTCCTGTCTTAAAATGAAAATAATACTGTCTCTTCCCATCTCTTCACAGTGTTGCTACAGAATAAATAAAGTTATGAAGTCTTGTAGGATACAAAGTAGGAGGGTATTAACAGAAATAAACATGTATTTCAGTATCTTTTATCCTTAAAATCAGGGTTCAGTCACCTCAGCACTATTGATATTTTTGCAGATAATTATTTGTTATGGGGGGGCTGTCTTGTTCATGGTAGGATGTTCACCATCTACCTATTAGATGCCAGTAGCACCCTCCCGCCACCAGTCTAAGCTGTCTCCAGACATTTCCAGATGTGCTGTAGTGGACAAAATCACCCACAATGGAGAACCACTGCTCTAAATTAGAGGTTCTTGACCAGATTAAACTCTTGGAACTTATTTTAAAACTAGACATCTAATCCCTACCTTAGATCTACTGAATCAGAATATTTAATGTACAACTGGGATTAGTACATTTTTAAAATAAAAAAGTGTGTATGTAGTTCTGATGCACACCTCAGGTTAAGAAGCAAACATTAAAAGACAAAATGACACATATAATATAAAAAGAATTTAGCCCTCAAGGTTCTCGAGCAGCAAATGCCTACAAAGCAGATACCTACATGCCTAGATCGGAGTCATCATAACCGGGTTGAAGCCATCCTTTGTTTAAAAATGAATAGTGTAATTTCTGAAGGAATATTTCCAAGGAGAAGCCCTGTTAAGGCTAATGAAGATATGGTGTTGGTAAGTCAAGGATACTCCCAAAGGAAGCAATAATGTCTCCTTGCTTAATGCCTAAGCATAGACTCCTACCTCTTTCGCCTCCCCAAATCCTAGATATCTTTAGATCAAGCCCAGTCCTGTCTCCTGGGGCACCTTCTCTGAGGCTTCCATCTCACTGGAATCTTACTGTACTCTTCAGCAATACTGCGGTACAACTGAGCTCTCTGCTACCTGGTATCATGTTTTCTGATCATTTCATCACCAGTAAAGATCCCTGTTGGTGTGGAATGTATCTCTACTTTTCTCTCTGCTGTAAAGCCCACCTTAGTATTAGGAAAGGGTATGGGGTGTGTGTTGTTGTTGTTTTAATTTTAATTTTTTAGATAGAGTCTAGCTTTGTCACCAGGCTGGAGTGCAGTGGCATGATCTCAGCTCACTGCAACCTCCGCCTCCCAGGTTCAAGCGATTCTCCTGCCTCAGCCTC